>NC_142575.1:2083125-2443750 GCF_041283825.1 Pyrus communis | reverse complement strand
TTTATCATATTATTTAAAGAAAAAGACCATTTACCCTATGTAATTTAGCCTTTGTGCTTCTTACTCAAGAAAAGAAAAATAATTTCTTTAATCCCACAATTAAATCTTTGTCTCCGCAATTCCTTAATTTCTATTGCGATTTTCCAATAAATGTCACCTTTGGTACTTTCTTAATCTCTATATTATTCTTGATTTAATTAGTAGGTTAATTATTTATATGGTCCAAGAATTTATCGGTTAGGGTTATGATTTTGAGAATAGTTTATATTATATTGTTGTTCTTTTATATTGATTATAATATAAGTTTATACAAACAAAAAATAAACATATGATTTTATAATACTATTGTCAATTAGCCCACCCAAGAAAAAAATCTTGGCTCCGCCCTTGGTAACCTAGGTTTTGTTTGTTTACTGTGGCCCTGTGGGGGTTGCAGGTGTGTCAACCTGGCAAATTTTTGTTGAATGCATTTATCCTGTGAAATGGCCAGAAGCCTTGTTTCTAATCATCTGTTTTATCTTAATTTCCAGATCTGAAGGATGTGAAATATGTTATCAATTACGACTTTCCAGGATCCCTTGATAATTATGTTTACCACATTGACCGTTTTGGAAGTGCTGCAGCAAAGGGAACAGCATACACATTCTTTACAACTGCTAATGCTGGATGCGCAAAGGAACTTACCATCTTACTCAAGAAAGCTGGACAGAATGTTAGTTCTGAATTGGAACAACTGTGGCGTGATGTAACATATCCAGGTCAGCGTTGGGTAAATTATTCGGTTTTAAGTTTAGTTATGGTTACTGTGGTATCTGCCTAGAACCCACCACCAAAACGAAACCGCTTTCATTTTTTAATAAAAGAATATTATTATATGGAGAACTGGTTATCAATAATCATGCATTATTAAGTTTGAAAGTCCGCTGGTAATTATATGCATTATACCATTAATATTATAAATTATATGCTTATCAATTATTAGTAGTATAAATATTTAATAATATTTGTTATATGCATTAATATTTTGGTTGTATTATTCATTATCTGCTCCAATGGCAGTTGGTTTAATATATATATCTTACACACACGCATGCAATAAACAAATGCATGCAATAAACAAGTGTTGTAAAGGTGGCGTGCAAGCTGCCCATGCTGCAACACATCTGAGCTTGGTGAGCTGGAACCATGTGGTAGCTGACAAGGAATATTGTACTGCATGTGCAGTATTCCTTCTGTCCCGGTTAGTGGGCATGTTCTCTCAACACTCCCCCTCAAGTTTGGAATGAATGTTGATTATTCCTAACTTGCAAAGCAAAGTCGTAAACCGGTATAAGCTCAGTGGCTTTGTGAAGATGTCGGCTGGTTGTTTCATGGTTGAGATGTGAGATGTCTCGATCATTCCACTTTGAACCCTTTCTCGTACAAGATGGCAGTCAATTTCTATGTGTTTGGTTCTTTCGTGAAAGACCGGATTCGAAGCGATGTGAAGTGCCGCTTGATTATCACAATATAACTTGACTGGATGTTTATGTTTGATACCCAAGTCTTGTATAACAGATTTCAACCAAGTGACTTCACAACAAGTTGCTGCCATTGAACGATACTCCGTCTCTGCACTAGAACGTGACACAGTATTTTGTTTCTTGCTTTTCTAGGAGATCAAGGATTCTCCAAGAAATACACAGTATCCGGTGGTAGAACGTCGTGTGTCTCGACATCTGGCCCAATCCGCATCACAAAAAGCATTCAATTGAATTGGACTTCTTGCAGAAAGAAAAATACCTTGCCCTGGTGTGTGCTTAACGTATCGTAAGACTCGCTGGGCTGCCTCCAAGTGTGGAGTTCGAGGCTTCTCCATAAATTGACTAAGAATATGGACAGCATACACCAAATCAGGGCGCGTGATTGTCAGGTAGATTAGTCTCCCAACAAGTCGTCGATAAGAGGAAGGATCAGTAACCCATTGTCCTTCGTCCTTTCTGAGTGATAGGTTTTGCTCCATAGGAGAGGTGGCTGGTTTTGCGCCAAGATGACCTGCATCCTCAAGTATTTCAAGGGCATATTTTCGTTGTGAGAGGGTGATCCCCTTGCTAGAGCGAGCAATTTCAATGCCCAAGAAATATCTTAATTGGCCAAGGTCTTTCAACTTGAATTGCTTCATAAGAAAAGACTTGGTATCTTCAATTGCTTGTATGTTATTTCCTGCCAAGATAATATCATCAACATAGACAAGGAGGGCAGTGAATTTACCATCATGGTTTCGGACGAACAATGAATAATCTGCCTTGGATTGTTGATAACCGGCCTTTCTAAGAGCACAAGAGAGTTTGATAAACCATTGACGAGAGGCTTGCTTAAGCCCATACAAAGATTTATGAAGTTTACAAACTCGTGTCTCCCCCTTTCGTCCGAAACCAGGAGGCAAGGACATGTAGACATCTTCTTCAAGATCACCATGGAGGAAAGCGTTATTAACATCAAGCTGATGGAGGTGCCATTGTTGGACCGAGGCAACAGCAAGGAGTAGACGAACTGTAGTCAATTTTGCAACCGGAGCAAAAGTTTCTCGATAGTCTAAGCCTTCAATTTGGCTATAACCTTTGGCAACCAAGCGTGCTTTATATCTCTCAATGGATCCATCGGATCGAAATTTGATTTTGTAAACCCATTTACATCTAACCGGCTTATTGCCAGGGGGCAATGGTTGCAGAGACCATGTCCTATTCGCAGCAAGGGCTGCCAGTTCTTCTTCCATAGCGAAACGTCAGTGAGGGTCGTGTATAGCCTGGGAGAATGAGCTGGGTTCTATGGCAGCTGAAATGGAAGTGGTGAAAGCACGATGTCGAGCAGATAAACAATCGTATGTGAGGACATCAGACAAAGGGTAAGGAGTACCTGGTACTTTGGTCAACGCCGAGTGAGATGAAGGGACGGACCGAGAATGGAGGTTGATGTCGATGTGATATTGTTGAAGATAACCAGGTGCATGAGTGGGTCGTTTAAGACGAGGTAGTGAGGTGGAAAGAAAAGGAGATGAAACCGAAACAGGACTCACCGGCGAAGAAGAGGATGGATCGATGGAATCCTGCTCCAGTAGAATGGACGGATGAATGATGGGATCATCATAGGCAGTATCTTGAGTATGTGGAAACACAAGTGGTGAAACTGCAGCAGAAGATGAAAAAGGGAACACATGTTCATGGAAAATAACATCACGGGAGATAAAGATTTTACCCGTGTGAAGGTCGTAAACTCGATATCCCTTTGTGCCATATGGATACCCAAGAAAAAGACACCGTGTGGCTCTTGCATCAAATTTTGTGGGACGATGGTGGTGGGTGGAAGAAAAACATAAGCAACCAAACACCCGCAAATGTGCATACGCTGGCTGTTTGTGGTGAAGTATTTCATAGGGTGATTTGCTTTGAAGAAGAGGAGTGGGAGTCCGATTTATGAGATAAGTGGCAGTAAGGATTGCATCACCCCAAAATTTCTTAGGAAGATGAGATTGAAAAAGTAAGGCTCTAGCAACATTGAGTAAGTGGCGGTGTTTGCGCTCTGCTACCCCGTTTTGTTGGGGAGTAGAGACACAACTTGTTTGATGGAGAATCCCCTTATCTGAAAAAAAAAATGGGTCATAGAAAATTCTGGACCGTTATCACTACGAAGAACCTTGACTCGTCTGGAAAATTGTGTTTCAACAAGGTGGATGAAAATGCTGAGATAAGATCGTGCATCTGATTTGTGATTCATTAAATAAACCCATGTGCATCTTGAGAAATCATCCACAATAGTTAAGAAATATTGTGCCCCTGTGATAGTGGGAACATGGTAACCTCCCCAAATGTCAACATGAATTAACTCAAAAGGAGCCTTTGTGGTGATAGAACTCAAAGGAAAAGGAGCACGTGTTTGTTTGGCTAATGGACAGATCAAACAATCATCAATGCTACAAAAATTCAAATTTTTAATGCAAGTAGAGAGATGCCGTAAGGTCTTGTTGGAAAGATGGCCAAGGCGTTGATGCCAAAGCTGAGAAGAAGAAGAGGCAACAATTGATGCTGAATTGCACCTGGTTTTCATCACATTATCAAGGTAGTAGAGTCCTTCTCGTTCAGTTCCCGTCCCAATCATCTTCCCCGATCGTTGGCCCTGAAGTAGACACATTTTATCAGTGAAGATGACAAAGCAAGATGAGGTATTAGTGAGTTTGCTGACAGAAATTAAATTCAGTTTAAATGATGGAACACAAAGCACGTTGTGAAGGGTGAGATCATTCGAGAGATGAACTGTGCCAATATGTGTGACATCGGCAAGTGCATGATTGGGTAAGTGCACTTGTCGATTGTATACCGGAACACTTGTGGTCATTAAGCTTGGTGAGCAGACCATGTGGTCTGTGGCACCTGTATCGAAAATCCAGTCCCTTCCCTTATTGAGAGCAGAAGCACAAAAGACTCTACCTGACAAGTTATTCATAGTAGAGGTGGTACCGACATGATTAGATGTGGAGTTGGATTGACTCTTATCAAGGAGTTCAAGCAGATTGTGATATTGCTCGGAAGTGAGGCTGTAGGACGAATGAGATCTTGCTGGAGGCGTTGGCTGGGTATCAACGTGATTAGCCTTGTAATTGGAACCCCTACGATCCTGATAATCTCCCCTATTGCTGTTGTCTTTCCCTTTTTTCAGTTTGCGGCATTGATCAATGGTGTGACCTCTCTAATTACAGTAGTCGCACTTGAGGTGTGCACGACAGGTATCTGAAGTGTGTCCAGTTGCATCACAACGACCACATTTTAGATGGGAATTTCTTGGAGAAAAATTCCTACCAGAGTTTCGCATGTTATCCCGCACGGCGAAAGCTGCGGTATCGGTGACTGAGGACCTTTCAGGAGCATGCATTGAAACTGTTCTTTGCTTCTCATCTTGAATAATAAGTGAGAAAGCTTTGTTGACAACAGGGAGGGGATCCATAAGTAAAAGTTGCCCACGAACCGCATTGTAGGATTCATTGAGGCCCATGAGAAACTTCATGGTTTTCTGACTTTGGTGAAACTGCATTAATTCTTTTGCAGCTCCACATGTACAGGTTGGGAGAGTGCACATGGCATCACGTTCATCCCAAAAACTTTTCAGTTTGGTATAATATGCACCAATGTTCAAATTTCCTTGAACACTTCTATGTATCTCTTGTTCAATATGGAAGAGATGTACACTGTTTGTGTGAGAGAAACGTTCCTTCAACTCATTCCAAATATCAGCTGCAACATTGTTGTAGATGACACTTGCTCCGATATCTTTCGAGACAGAGTTGAGCAGCCAGGATTTCACGAGGTTGTTGCAACGAGTCCACTGTTGGAATTCACTTGTGGATGCAGACTCGGGCCTTTTAATGGATCCATTGATGAATCCTTCCTTGTTCTTGGCATTGAGGGCCATGGCCATGGCTCGGCTCCAAGTGGAGTAATTTTCGTCATTCAAAAGGTGTGTGACGAGGATCGCTCAAGGCTGATCAGAGTGATGAAGATAAAGAGGATCGCTGGGATCTTCGTATTTGGTGTGTTTGCTGGAAGATTCAGTTGCCATGTCGGCAGGCAGTGTGCAGTGGCTGTGCTTGGCTGTGCTCTGCGGCTGTGCTTAATGGCTGTGACAGGAAGAGCAGCGACGATGGCTGTGTAGCAGCTTTGCGACGGCAAGGCAGCGAGTGTGCAGCTTGCAGTGCACTGGTTGCTGCAGTAACAAATGTCGCTGTTCACAGTATAGCAGCGGAAGAGTGAAGGCAGAGTAGAGCAAAGGAATGCCTGTGTGATAGGAGCATATTCATGCGACTTAAATGGCTTGTTCTCGTGCATTTACGTTATGTTTCTCTCGTTATTTTAGTCCTCTATGCTTCTTTTGTGTGTTTTCAGGTTCTAAGGGCCTAGGGAGCAAGAAAGTGCATTTTGAGGCCATTTGGAGCATTTTTGGGCATGGATTGGATAGCTTATCCATGGAGCCAAGAGGATGGACGAATTTGAAGGCCTTGTATTCACTTTGGACATAAAACAAAGGGCCTAGCCCATTCTCTCTTATTCTCTCCCTTATAGCCATGCAAAGAACCATCCATTCCATCAAAAACAATCCATCAATTCACATGCAAAACCACCATTAACACACATGCACCAAAACACTTTGCCGTGGGCACCATTCCACATTCCAGCTTTCCCTTTCATTTCCAGCTCTAACTCTTCATCATTGCAGCCACAAACACCTTAAACAAACAGCCATATACATCTCCACTCCTCCTATAAATACCCTTGCATTCCCATCATTCAAAATATCTCATTTTTCATACAAAACACACAACACAAACACTTCCCCTTCCATTTCTGTGCAGTTTTTCTCCTCCATTGCAGCCACTATCCAACCACTTTCCATCCCTCCAAAACACTTCATACCATCACACAACCTATCCTTAAACCTTGTGCTACAACAACGAGGAAGAGAAGAGTGCCTAAACGTTCATACAATTCAAGTTTGAGTTGTTGGAATGTTTAGGTGATTCTTTGATTTCAATGTTTCATTTTAATTCTCTTTGTTTTGTACGTATGAGGAATGGAAGAGAAGAGTGCCTAAACGTTCATACAATTCAAGTTTGAGTTGTTGGAATGTTTAGGTGTTTCTTGGATTTCAAAGTTATGAGGAACTAAACCCTTTTTGGCTATGGGTGATTTCAATACCATGATTATTTATGTGATATGAATTGATGAATTCCGGTTATGAACTCTTGATTCGTGAATGCAATTGGCTTAACTATTTGATGATTAACTTATTTGTGTTTGTTGATTGAGGGTCGACACTTAATTAGCATGCATGAATATGTGGCTAAAGTTTAAGAAGGTTTCACATAATCGTTACTAACTTATACTTGAAAGTAGTGAAGGTCGCTTGTCACGATCGCGTTAAGTTTAATTCTTAGCATGAGTAACATGATGTCATAGTTGCAAATGCTTTGTCAATGCTTATGGTTTTCATTATTCTTAATGATCTTCGATTGTATCTCTATTATGATGACATGTAGGGAACTTTTGAGAATGTTTTGGGTTGTCAAATGATGCCATCCAATCCAATAATATAAGGAAAATCTGAGGGTTAACTAGTGATGTCACGGTTAATTTGGGGCATTGTCGTTCATAATTCAATGAAGGAATAACTGGAAATTGATTCATATGCATAAATATCATGTGTGGAGAAAGAACCTCTAGCTAATTCACCAACCATCTTGTTTCACAACACTTGTTTACAATCTGTCCATTTTTGCATTTTGTTTGTTTATTTCAACTTCGTCAAAACTAAAACCCCTTTTTTATTTCCTTGTTCCCAAGTGTCTTAAATCTGTTTTAATTTAGTTTTTATGTTTTTAAGTCAATTTAGAAGGTTTTAGCAAGCCCTCCTAATCCCCGGTCTAGAACGATCCCTCACTTATCCATTCTACTACAATTGTCAAACGAGGGTTTAATTTGAGTGTCAAGTAATTCTCGCATCACTGTGCTCTGATACCATTTTAAGTTTAATATTTTGGTTGATTATCTGCTCCAATGGCAGTTGGTTTAATATATATATCTTACACACACGCATGCAATAAACAAATGCATGCAATAAACAAGTGTTGTAAAGGTGGTGTGCAAGCTGCCCATGCTGCAACACATCTGAGCTTGGTGAGCTGGAACCATGTGGTAGCTGACAAGGAATATTGTACTGCATGTGCAGTATTCCTTCTGTCCCGGTTAGTGGGCATGTTCTCTCAACAGCATTATATCAATTGTATTAGTAGTAGGAATCTATTTAATCTCATTTTTATTTAAAATCCACCATCTAATTAGTATATAAATAAATATAAAAATATCATAATAGGGAAAACTATTACCCAATGAGAAATCCTTTATCTGATAGGTTGGGTTACGCAAAACCCATTCAAGGATTCTACGATTTTGGATTCGGAGAAAATGGACGGATTCCGGTATGAGGATGACACGTCAGAACCGATCCACCCCATCACCATCCTGTCCTACCTACACCCTGTATACTTGATGCTTTCGTGTGATTTCTTGGGGTACTAAATAAATTTTGGGAGCTTTGATCTGACCTTCTCTTGCCGCCGTTCGTCATTTAAGCCTAAAACTTGACTAGCTGCTCTACTCCAAATATTGACGTTGGTTCTTTTTTTTTTTTTTTTTTTTGGTGGTTTATGATTCGGGTATGATGCAAACATATGTTTAATCTTTGACTTCGGATTATTTATTTATTTGAGTATACGATTGACGGTGAAACATATTAACAAGATTTAGTACTTTACCCTTTATTTTATCTTTTATCGTTAAAACTTTAAGTTTTGAAGTCATTTTCATTCGTTTTCTTTTTATTTCTTGGAGTGTGAACTGATGTCTTCCAGGAGCCTACATACCTCCGTTGCGGCGCTGGGTGCCTAACAACAAAATGGTATATGTGAATGTGTGCGCGCTACTTGGCTGCAGCTTATTACTTAACTGTGCATTTGCATATAAGACCATAAAATAAGGTCTATATGTTGCTAACTTTGTTCCGCTTGCCTTTATTTAAACAGACTGGACCTGATCATTTCTCTCCAATGTATCTGTCTTCTCCCAGGCCTGAAATACAAGCCCGTTACGCCCTGGAGAAAATCAGAAAAGTAAAGGTTCGGATCTGAATTTGTAATGGCTGCTGCAGTATTTCTTACGTTAGCATGTTCTGGTTTAGGAGTAATCTTTAAAAGCGCACTTGTTTTAATATAATACTCTGCATGGCTTTCATTTTTAGGGGCTCCAAGCGCATTTTACGAGAGTGCTAGAATGGCTTATCTAACTTTTGAGGCAGCTGACCCCACCACTTACGAAAAGAAGCTTTACCAAGCAATAGTTGTTGAGGCGAGTGGCAAAAAGGAAACGATATTGCTTGGTCTGGTCAATTCTGATGGCCGCTTGTCAAAAATGCATGACACCAGAGAGGGAGTCGAATATTCAGGTAAGTATCAGCTGTCTGAAGCACTTAAAATTCAGAGAACTTTCAAATTAGTGATGTTTGGGATTCTTAACTATCATGCATTTCATTTGTCGGTCTATAATACCTGGCGAGAAGACGATGAAGACGATGAGGATGACGAGGACGATGAAGACAATGAAGAAGACGATGAATGATGGGGCACTAGTCTCGTTGACAATAAGAGGTAAGTTTGATGTTTTATTATGTTTGCGATTTTATTTTTGAAACTTTATAATAAAGAAGGAGAAAACTTATATGCACTGATGTATGTATATCATAAATTTAATGGTTTGCAGGCAACTGTTATTGCAATGGTTAAGAGAATATGGAAGGAGCCGGCCGGGGCGTGGCTACTGCAGGGAGACCGTAAATTATGTAACATTTTTTTTTTTTTTTTCATATTAGTTAGTATATAGAATTTAACCAAAAAATTATATATAAAATAAATTTATTTTAATTATAAGGCATTTTAGTACTTATACTGATTTTCTTTTCGATTCTAATGAATTAGTAAACCGTTTATATGGAATCTATACCAATCTTACTTCGATTCCATAAGGTTTTAATAAACTTCAACATGAATCTAGTTCTAACTCCTCTTCATTCCAACTTCTTATTAATTCAATTCCTCTAATTTTAATTGCAATTTAGTGAACGAGTCACTAGTGTCCCTTAGAATCCTGCAAGTCAAAGTTAATCGAGATTCTTCACAACCATCTTGAACCTGAAGACGCTCCAATGCGCCTATGCCTCTCTCTGCCACCTCGACTACTCCATCCCATCATGTCGAGTCTTTGTTAAAAATAAAAAATTCAGAGATTAATATTGGTATAACCACAAAACGAACAAGTAGAGACCGAAACATTTGCATCTATTAATTAAAAATAGGGGCATATATAGAGATTTCTGCACCTAATATTAAGGAGGGCCATATGTTGTAATTCAAAACGATGACGTTTCAAACTCCATCGGGACTTTCGATGACACTCGGTTTCCGGGTACATAATTTTTATTTTTTCTTGTATTAAACAAGTTAACTTGTTATATAATGTAACAAACATACATCTCAATTGAATATACATATATATGACATTTTATACAAAGAGAATGCTGATGTACCGATTTTCAACATTCAGAGCTCAAATGCCCCCAAAACCATTCTCGAGCGGATATCATTTGGAGTCGCATGAATTAATATGCACAATCTGTACGTTGAATCCTGACACCGCTGGGAAGCTTTACAGTCCTGAATGCTTCAATTTCCAAACAAAAATCACATATGAGACTCATATAATTTTCCAATATAAGAAGCTCAACATAACCTTTGCATCCCAAATTATGACCTAAATTTCATGTAGAAATCGAAAACACCAAATGGAAACAAACAAAGACCGACATACAAAATTTTGTCGAATGATTTCGGGCTCTTTTATCTCTGGCATTGGTGCCGCAAAAACGAGATGTGCTAGAACTGGGCAGAATCCCATGAACTGCAAAAACAGCCTTCTTGGCAATGTTTTTGCCGGAGGTGAGTGAAATCGTTCATGCAAGGTCCTGGCCACGTTAATTTTAGATTGATCTTTCTCAACATAACTGGTTTAAGCAACAACAACATGATCAACCAACTCCCTCAAAATTTAAACCAAAATATCAATTGCCAGATGACATAAAATTTGGTCACTGCAATCTGGAACTATTATAACAGTGAAGACTGAAAAGGAACTTGCTTTTAGATTCAGTAAAGTGGGAAAGATCACATAAATTTAGTTTTCTAACTAACATCCAACACTATCATCTTCAAAGAGGAGGTCACTGCAGAAGTATTCCGAGTCCATCACGCATAGTCAAGTGAAAGAAATTGAAACGCACGACAATACCAAAATGACTTGATATACTACCATTTTAGCATATTATCGTATTGACATTCCGGTGTAGGTAAGTTTCTCCCGAGAAACCAAATATATATGTCAATGATGCAGAAACTTTTACCTTGGAATTGTTCTGTGAGAAGAATGGAGGAGCTGGAGTAGGGTTTGCAATGAGAGAGCTTCCATTGGCAAATGGAAGTTGAATAACTTGGAGATAACGGATAAAATGTGGGGAGCTTGAGAAGGTATGGAGAATTTTCCTACTGAGAATTTTCCTACTGAGTTTCAATGTCAATATAACACCGGCCATATGGACCGTTCTTTTGGGGCCATATGGACCGTTCTTTTGGAGCCATACAAAAAAGTAGGTATAGTGTTAAGTTTTGTTTGAAATATTTTTAAAATGAGTTAAAGCATTTTTAAAGTAAATGTTTTTGGATTTCAAAAACGTTTAAAGTACTTCCTACAAGAAACAATAGTTATATGCTTCTTGCATAAAACAATAAAAGGCTTTTTTTTAAAGATTCATTTGTCATTTTACTAAGACTTGGTTCCAAAAATTTTAACAACAAAAGAGCTTTTAGCTATTTCCAAACGAACGCTAAGTCAATGCGAAAAAGAAAATAATTATATCTGTGAAAAAGATCAACCATTAATTTCAAAAAGAAGAAAATTAACCATACTTTAAGATCTAATGTTGATTGATATGAAATGAAATTGAATGATAAAATACAAATTAATGTTTTGATTTAGTGGTATTTTCTTTGTTAATGTCGGAAATTCAAGTACGAAGATGTCATTCTCTCTATTTATAAAAAGAAATTATATTTTCACTATCACAAATGTAATGAGTTTGAGTATAACGTAAAGTAAGATTGGAAAATTGCGTATTTCATGAAAGAACTAAATCAAATAACGTAAAAAAGATTTTTTTTTTTTTGGGTCAAATGATAGATTTGTATAAAAGAAACTTGGGATTTCACAATTTTGTAACCTTCAACCAATGAATCTACATTAGATTTTCTTGATTGATTAGATTTTGAAAATATCATTCAACCAAGTCTTTCATATTAATTGTTTTTTTAACTAGATAGTGTTAGAAGGTTTTTATTTATTAAATATTTGACTACGAGACTAATAAATGTTGTTAACTACTTAAACTACAAATTCTTATGAAAAAAAGGTCGCAATCTTTGTGTTTAGGTATTATAAGTACTTGGAAATTACCAAATCCTTTTCTTATAAAAGAAGAAAAAAAAAAGAAAAAAAAAGAAAAAACGGGGATTTCATCTGTATTACATGTGGAGCTGCTTGCAATTCGAGTAGGTTTGCAACTGGCATAGATGGTTGGATGCAATCTGTTACAGGTGGAGTCTGACTCTTAAGAGGCTGTGGCTGCCTGCAATGGAGGTACAAACGACCAGGGCAGGCCTCGAGAATTTAGGGATCCTGTGCAAAATTTAGATGGTGGCTCTTCATTTTCTAACAGTGTATTTTTTTTAATATTATTTCTTAAAATTGAATTGAAATATTACAAATTAGTGAACCAAAAATAAGTTTGTTTTATTGGAGTGTTTTTTATCTTCAAAAAGTCTTGAGTTCGAAACAAGTTGAATGTTTTTGTGTAAATTTATCTGCTCAATAAGTTTATAATATGCAAAAATTAGAAATTCCAAAGCAAAACCATAGGTAATCGAACCCCGCTCTTAGGTGAAATGGTAGGAAGCCCAAAGCACAACCCCCTTATTTAATATATTTATATGTATATGTGTACATGTAAAGAAATTTTGGGTGGCACCCTTTACACACCAACAAGACCGGCTCTGCAAATGACCATTCGACTCTGGGTTTTGTTGCTTATGATATTAAGGAGCTGACTTCTGAGTCACAAGAGTATAGTATTTTGTATATTTCGCATAATTTTAAGGGAGTGGCTCGTCACCTCGCTAAGTTAAGGTTATATAATTTGAGGAACTTATGTTATAAAGGATAAGTTTTTCAATGTACTAGGAATATAGGATTTTACGTCATATATTATATACCAGTGGTGAGAATTATTTTTTAAGTGTTCTCAACTTGTACAATAACATATAACGTATGTGCCTATATTCCATATATACCTAAAAATCTCTCGTTATAAGGGACATACTCTACCAAAAATTTGTATTCTAGTCGAAATTTCTTCGTCACTAAGGCTATCGTTTTTCAAAAAGTAAAAGAAGAAGAATCATTCAAACGTGAACTTCTTGGCAAGTTTCGGATTCAAACTCCCCTTTTTCCTCTTTGATTCTCTTATTGGGGCAACTTTTCAACACAAAAAGCCAAACCCCTCAAATTCGAACAGTCTAGACCCGACACGTGGCACCGCAACAGCCCAGGTCTAACGGAACAGGAATTCCCAACCCGTACGCGAACCGGACCCCGAAAATTCCTATCAAAAAATAAGATCCAATTAATTGGCGAAAAATAGCAATCGAAGGATCTAGAAACCCTAGTCAAGTCTCCTATATAATCCCGCGCCTCCCTCACTCCAGGAACCACTCTCTCCTACGCTCTCCCTTTCTCTTTACGACGTCGTCTCCAAAACCCTAGATCTTCAGAAAATCGTTGTACGCGAGATCAATGGCGGAGGCTGAGACGTTTGCCTTCCAGGCCGAGATCAACCAGCTTCTGAGTTTGATCATCAACACCTTCTACAGCAACAAGGAGATCTTTCTCCGTGAGATCATCAGCAATGCCTCTGATGTGAGTCTTCGATCCTTTGATGTTGTATTTGCTTTCAGTTTCGGTGTTTTTGTGGTTTCTTGTATGAATCGTTGTGCTGTACGTTTGCATTTGGAATTGGGGCGTTTAGATTCTGTGAAGGTTGGATTAGAGATCTGAACATGTTAATTTAGATGCTAAAGTATGTAGATTTGTTCTGTTTATCTGAACTTTTCGATTACTGTAGAAAGAGTATTGGGTTAGATATCTTGTTATGGCCTGAAAATACTGTAGAATATGTGATTAAGGGTTTCCGGGTTTCGATTATTGTTAGGATTTTGATATATTCTGGGATTGTGTAATTCATCCTTAAAGCTAGTTATCAAGTTCAATTGGGTATAAATTTTTTATATGTTACTGAGTTTCATACAAATAGTGATCTTGGTTTTTAAAGGTGTGGAAATTGTGTAGTTAAATATTTTTATGTATTTGTCTTAATGTGATTTCTTTTGTTGAGATAGATGAAATTGGCACTCTTTTTTACTTTTTTGTTTATGTTATGTATACAGGCTCTTGATAAGATCAGATTTGAGAGCTTGACCGACAAGAGCAAGCTCGATGGCCAACCAGAGCTCTTCATCCATATCATCCCTGACAAAGCCAGCAACACATTGACCATTATCGACAGTGGTATTGGGATGACCAAAGCTGGTACGTTGGTGTTCACTATTTAATTTGTTATTTGATGTTGTTTGATTTATGGTTCGTTTATTTGATGCTAATCCAAATGGGATTTATGCTTATGGTTTTAATCTTGATTTGTGATGTCAGATTTGGTGAACAACCTCGGTACCATTGCTAGGTCTGGCACCAAGGAGTTCATGGAAGCCTTGGCTGCTGGTGCTGATGTTAGCATGATTGGTCAGTTCGGTGTTGGGTTCTACTCTGCATACCTTGTTGCCGATAAGGTCATTGTTACCACCAAGCACAATGACGATGAGCAGTATGTGTGGGAGTCTCAGGCTGGAGGCTCATTCACTGTGACCAGAGACACGACTGGTGAGGTTCTTGGCAGGGGTACAAAGATCACCCTGTACCTTAAGGAGGACCAGCTTGAGTACCTTGAGGAGCGCCGCCTCAAGGATTTGATCAAGAAGCACTCTGAGTTCATCAGCTACCCAATCTCTCTGTGGATTGAGAAGACCACTGAGAAGGAGATTTCTGACGACGAGGATGAGGAAGAAAAGAAGGAAGAGGAGGGAAAGGTTGAGGAAGTTGACGAGGAGAAGGAGAAGGAAGAGAAGAAAAAGAAGAAGATCCAGGAGATTTCCCATGAATGGTCTTTGGTTAACAAGCAGAAGCCTATCTGGATGAGGAAGCCAGAGGAGATCACCAAGGAAGAGTACTCTGCTTTTTACAAGAGTCTCACCAATGACTGGGAGGAGCACCTTTCTGTGAAGCACTTTTCGGTTGAGGGTCAGCTTGAGTTCAAGGCTGTCCTCTTTGTCCCGAAGAGGGCTCCATTCGATCTGTTTGACACCAAGAAGAAGCCCAACAACATCAAGCTGTATGTCCGCCGTGTCTTTATCATGGACAACTGTGAGGAGTTGATCCCAGAATACCTTGGCTTTGTTAAGGGTATTGTCGACTCCGAGGATCTCCCCCTTAACATCTCAAGAGAAATGTTGCAGCAGAACAAGATCTTGAAGGTCATCCGCAAGAACTTGGTTAAGAAGTGCATTGAGATGTTCCAGGAAATTGCTGAGAACAAGGAGGACTACAACAAGTTCTACGAGTCCTTCTCCAAGAACCTCAAGCTCGGAATCCATGAGGACTCCCAGAACAAGACTAAGCTCGCTGAGTTGCTGAGATACCACTCCACCAAGAGCGGTGAGGAGATGACCAGCCTTAAGGACTACGTGACAAGGATGAAGGAGGGCCAGCAAGACATCTACTACATCACTGGTGAGAGCAAGAAGGCTGTTGAGAACTCTCCATTCCTTGAGAAGCTGAAGAAGAAGGGTTACGAGGTTCTCTTCATGGTTGACGCCATTGATGAGTATGCTATTGGTCAGCTCAAGGAATTCGAGGGCAAGAAGCTTGTCTCAGCCACCAAGGAAGGTCTGAAGCTTGATGAGAGCGAAGACGAGGCCAAGAAGAAGGAAGAGCTCAAGGAGAAATTCGAGGGTCTTTGCAAGGTCGTCAAGGATGTCTTGGGCGACAGAGTTGAGAAGGTTGTGGTGTCTGACCGTGTGGTCGATTCTCCCTGCTGTTTGGTGACCGGCGAGTATGGCTGGACTGCCAACATGGAAAGAATCATGAAGGCGCAGGCTTTGAGGGATAACAGCATGGCCGGCTACATGTCTTCCAAGAAGACCATGGAGATCAACCCCGAGAACCCGATCATGGAGGAGCTCAGGAAGAGGGCAGATGCGGATAAGAACGACAAGTCGGTGAAGGACCTTGTCCTCCTCCTGTTTGAGACTTCTCTTCTCACCTCCGGGTTCAGCCTCGACGATCCCAACACCTTCGGCAACAGGATCCACAGGATGTTGAAGCTCGGACTGAGCATTGATGATGACGCCGTCGAGGGTGACGCAGAGATGCCACCATTGGAGGACGCTGATGCTGATGCAGAGGGCAGCAAGATGGAGGAAGTCGATTAAGTTTCTGAGTGATTTAACCCCCGCCCAGCCAGCAGTAGTTTTTCTTACCCCACCCCCCCCCTAAGTAGTTATTTTTCTTTTTAATTCTAAGTTTTTGTATTTTTGGATGGTTTACTACTGTTTGGTATCGGATATTATAATTACCATTTTTATTAATTGCGTTTGGAACAATTATCTCTTGTGGCTCTCTCTGTCCTTTTTATATATTATATTTTAAGAAAAATTAACCGAAGGTTTGGAAATTTTTTTTTTTTAATTTTTTTTATTTTGGAAAAAAGTATGGAAATTTTTTAATTTTAATAAAAAAATAAATAAATAAATGTTTAATGAATAGTATCATGAAAAAGTAAAAAATATAATTTTTCGTTATAAGTAAACAATATTGGTAGTATTTTATTAAAGTTCTCTATATTTTAATTCAAAGTTTATGTACTTTAAGATGGGCGTATCTGGGTTATTGGTTTCTTAATTTCTGAAAGTAATATTCTCTTACAAATTAGAAGAAATTATAGCAGTAGTTAAAGTTCAATTAAAATCTATGATTATTTGTCTTTTTAACTCTATCAAATGTGTATATACAGTGTGTTAGAACATGCGTTAAAATGAGTTACACGTAAGCTGAACTAAGAAGCAAATATGAAAACAAAATAAAAATTTTGTATTAGTGATTTCTCAACTTTAATTCAATTGGAGTAATAGTTTCTAAATTTTAACCTAATTGGAAAAATGTTCTTTCAACTTTAGCCTAACTGTAGCAATGATTTTTTTTTTTTCCAATGACTTATTTTTTACTGAAGTTTTGACGGAGTTGACGAAAATAATCATAGATGCACATTTTAATCAGCTTATTTTTTACTGAAGTTTTGACGGAGTTGACGAAAATAATCATAGATGCACATTTTAATCAGTTAAAAAACTAATGGACATTGATTTTTTTGTTAAAGTGTTATTGTTCTAATTTTGTTAAAGTGGAATATTCATTACTATAAATTATAGACGGACTTGCATAGACGGGGTGACATTGTCATGATGTTTTCGCCTACTAAAAGCAATGTTGATTTGGACGCTACCATATGGTTTCTTGGATCGAGAAGGTGGATGCGCTTTCATTAAGAGAGATTGGGGACAATTGGGTAGCACTAGATTTTGTTTTACCAACGTTTTCATTTTGGACTAGGATTCTCTCCCTTTCTCTTTTCATTCCCTTCCATTCCCTTCCATTCCCTCATTTCGTATTCTCTTATATTGTTTCTCTTACTATAAAAAATTAACATAAGATGTTGACGTAACTTAACCGTGACTGTTCAAATAGAAGGGAAGAGAAAAAAAGAGGGGAGAGAATCATACTCCCTTCTTTTTAAATTAAATGGACAACTTTCCTTCGTTGGAGGATGTCGTTGAGTTCAAATTTCATAATTGATAATTACTTACGAAAGAAATAACGTATTTTCATATTTAAGTCTATATTCAAACATAAGTATCGGTGTCGAATATGAATTTAGATAACAATCTTATGGTGGTGTATTCAAGCCTAAGTATGTTAACTTTTTTCAATCCAAACTTTGATTATCCCGTAAGATTTCTTGATCGATTTGCCAAAAAATCCAAGAACGAAAACCAACAGTTAGATTTATTAAGTTCAAATCGAAGATTCAGAACAAGCAGTAGTCAAATTGATAGAACAGTGTTCTTCTTCTGCAATCAAGTTTAAATTTCACTTCTCGTAGATTAGTGCAAGGAAGCTTTGGCAGTCTTTAGAGTTCGTGTTATGTAAAGATGCCCTTTGCTTTCCACTAGTAGTCTTTGTCATCAGGCACCAATTGCAACTTGAGTTGTTAACGGTATGACAGTCACACTTGTTTATTTATCGGAGCGTGACAACTTTGTCGTCGTACTTCATTTTCAACATCAAAAGCAGATAAAAAGGCAGAAATTCTTCATTGGGCCAAATTATATCGAGTGGACAGATACTTTCCAAAGTACCAATGAATGACAAATTGCAAGATAGCGAAGAACTTGCACTTTTCCATCTTTTTAAGTGCCAAAATCATACTAGTGTGCCTCTCTACAATTCAAATTCAGTCTCGAAAGAAGCCGAAATCGGAAGCCACATTATACTTAACAGGCAACTTCAGTCGTCGTCGTCGATCATAAAATACACAGCCAAAAAAAAAAAAAAATTTCAAAAGAAACGACAAATATGACGGTGTAAAAATTTTCTACTTGGCCCTTTTACACAATAGTGAGCCCCTCCCATTCTTCAGAAGCATGCAAACCACAACCGAATCAAAGAATGACGTCTGTTGGAGCTTAAAATCGGAAATTTTCGACTTCAGGTGTCGTCCACTTGTGAGTGAAATACGAAGCTCGGGAATGTTGTGGTGATGTCTCTGCTCACAACACAAAACACCTGATGGTCAGAAGTGTATGGTAACACGCAGTTGAATATGCTACAATGAGTTCAATTAAATCTCAAACTTAGTACTCGTAAGGATTTCTAACGTATTCAGTTTAAAGTTTTTAGTTGGCAATGATCGTTTGCTGGCTGTTCATCACAGGAAAATCAAAACCAAAGCAGATATCGTGGATATATCTTGAGCCCTGTGGCTATAAGCATACACGAACATAACAACGTTGATTTACAAGACCATGGCGTTTCAAAATCATTTCCACAAGACCTGTCTTTGTATGGCCGGAAAATTTTATCTTGTTCTCAGCAGGCATATAAAGTAGGGTCATTTGTAAGAACAATGACTTGTAGGACAACTGCAATGCGTATTATATCTGAAACTTACTTGAGGTATTGGAGCGTCATATTTTTAAGAAGGGACGGGTGTCGCAAAACAAGGCTTCTCCACTCTTCCTTGTCGATCCTCCCATCATGTTTTGTATCAGCTTCCTCAAAGGTCTGAAACAAAAAGTTCCAAAACAAGAAAAGCAAAAACCAAATCAACTTCAGTAACATACCAAGTACTCTTCCACGTAACAAATATATCCAGGAACATCGTACACCAAAATATCAAATACTAAAGTTGGGTTGAGAAAGCACCTTATCAATTATACTCTCTATCACATCATCCGAAAGATTCATGCCAGATTCTGCGAGAGTAGCCACAACCATTTGCTTCACCTAGATACAGAAAGACAAATAAGAATAAATGAACTGTGAGAAAGAAGCAGATCGAATCTCAACAAATAAAGTGGGAGATAACAACAGTTTACTCGGAAATAAATTATTACCTCCTGCCTTTCAATGAAGCCTTGCTGCTTGAGATCATATAATTGAAACGAAACTGGAATTCGACATTTTCAAACTTAGTATTGAAAAAACAATAAAAAACGATACAAGACAAGGCATAATTGATTTATTAAAGACTTAACTTTCAATTTCATGATCATATTTCACTGAGTTACAATTCAGGTTGAAACATTAACTGAGAGATATTACAAGTACATAACTAACAGCATGAAAGAAATTGTCAACTACAGACAACGTACACTCAATCTTGTCATCAATAGGGGCGTTGGGATGAAAGACAGAGAGAGCTCGAGCAAACTCTTCAAAACCTAGTATTCCATTGTGCTTTGTGTCGAACAAGTCAAATACCTGCAATGACAAATCAATAAATAAGCAGCGGCTTATCCAAGCCACTTAAGGCATGACAAATGCCTTAAGATGCACAAGTGATGAAATTTAGATGATGGATTTAAAGAAAAGAATAACAAAATATGATGAAGATGTAATATCTCACAGAAAAACGTACACGATCAGCAAACAAGCTCTCTTTCTTGTTTGTCTTGAATAATGCCAGTTGAAATTCCTCCTACACAATGGCATAAAAGAACAACTTGAGAGAAAGATATAAAAAAGAATGGAAAGGAGAAAAGTAAACTTGTAAGAAAGTGCAAAATCACAAATACAATTCTGATCCAAATGCATACGTGAAAAGCATTGGCTAAAGAACAAAAAGATTATGCAAACCTTGTTAATCAACCCGTCATCAATCACTGCACTGCTGATCTTCTTAAATAGCTCGTAAAGTGCCTCTATTTCACTCACACTGACTGCATTTAATAAGAAACAGTAATTTGCAGTAGAATGAGAACCGATTGTTTAGATCTAGAACTAAAATAATGGGTATTTAGACGCATTAAAAGTTAAAAATTGCTCATTTATTGACATACACACTGTCTCCCTTGCTAGAATTTCAGGGTCTTCTAAGCCTCTCGATTGTTTGTACAAGTCAAGATCACAGCAACTCAGTAGGGAAGCACATAAATGCTTTAACCCGCCTATACACTGCAACATGATATTTTCCGCAGATCAAAACACTCCATACCTGGTTGACACGAAAAAATGAAACCACAACATGAGACTACCTTTAAGTGTTTCTACAAAAGATAGGATTCTACAGCATGTAAATAACAGAACAAACCTTTTAACCATTTCCTGCTTCTAACTCACGGCCCGAACCCCAAGATCGTAAAACTTGAGGCAGCCAAAGCTATATCTCCTGTGAAGCTTGTGATAGTAGCTGAATCAAACAAGTAGAATGATAGATTAGAAAGCGTTTTCAAAAACAAGTTTTCCACTCCAAAAGCCCAAAAACAAGGGTAAACACACAATTACTAAACAAGGAAATGCATATGACTCGACCAACGAAAACTCTCTGACTCAAGAAGAACAGTCCGATCACATGTGGCAACCGAAAAAATGATCATAATGAAATCCTTTAACATTTTAAAGAATCCTTCCATCATAAAAAGAGCAAAAACTTCATGACATAGGCATCCTAGGAGTACAATTTACAATACCTGACAACTATCTTCGATTTCTAAATACCACAACGTTTTAGGAGTCATAACATCTAATGGGATTTGAATAGAACTAAACAAACACAAATTCTTCTACCGATTACAACCCACAAAATTAAATAAACTTTCAATTTAGACCATGAAAACGAAATTACAATTATGAATCTTTATTCAGCTCACTCAATTCATACCCCCATAAACATTTCGATTGCTTTCGAAACACACGACTGAGAAACAATCCAATAAGAAAACATATCCGAGTGCAGAGTGCAAAATTTCGCACTAAATTTCGGCTTAGAAATCACGGAAAGTGACTCCTAAATCCACAATTCATTTCCCTAACCAATCACACATCGATAAATAAGAAAATTCACAGCAATGGACAGAAACATGAAAATAAGCTCGCAATCCTCGAATCCGATTCCGAGATCCAACACAACCAACCGAAGGCAATTGGAAGACTCAAAATTTATACAGCAGGAGCTCAACGATCCGTTTGGCGCCCGAGAAAATCCGAGAAAAAATTGAAAACAGATTCGAAGAAACGAAAAAACAAGTAAAGATTCGAAATTTGGAGAATTATATGACGAAAGATGGAAACTTTACTTTGTGAGAGAGAAGAGGGGGGGGGGGCAGATGTCGCGGTGGCTGAGTAAGCTTCGCGGCGGAGGAGGCGGTGGTTTGGGATCTCCGTGCAACTCGCTGTGGTTGTAGCGAAAGAGGAGTTACGAATGTAATAGAGAGGAGAAGAAAAGAAGAAGAGCACGACGTTGTTGGAGTTGTTTAGAAACACTGTTTTATGATGCGAAAACCATTAGCGACGACGTTTTGATGTTGGATGGGCAGATTGCCACCCGCCGCTAGAGAATTATTGGAGGGTATTTGTTTGTTTTGTTTTTAATTGTTTTTGGAAAAAAAGATAAGGATATGTTATTTTTTGGGTTGGCAATCATTCTAACTTTTACAAAGTTTTCCAACTGTTATTTGTTTATTATAACATGCTTTTTGAATATTTAATGATTTTATTAATGTGACTTTTTTATAGGCGTTTCGTTTTTTCATCTGTTATTTTTAAGAATCTGATTAATTTTTATTTTATAATTTTATTAGAAATATGTTTGATTATCTATAATATTGGTGTAAGTGATTTTATGATACATTTGGATTATTGGTATATTTTGTTCCTTAGTAATTTTAAAATGTAAACGTACCATAAGTCAGCAAAAATCAGTAGGGTTATTTACAAATATAACATAAGTTTTAAATACATTTTTTAATACAATTATACGTAAAATTTTAGCAAATATTCATGAAGTTTTCTTATGAAAGTATACGTAATATTTAACAAATATTCATGAAGTTTTGTTATGAAAGTATTAATGACTTATTCTAATGAAGGAAGGGCGTAATTCCTTTTTTGTTCAAATTGAACATTACTTTAGTTTAGCCGATCCCGCTTAATTAGGCAAGCCTTGATTATTGTTTTTTACCATTGCTTTATTTATTTTATTAATAATAATGTCTTGTTGTTGTAGTTTCCTTGTAAAACAATTAACAAAACCTATTGGCATCATAATCTCTAAACGACCCTCTTACTAAGCGCTAGTCAAATTAAGGTTTAGAGTTCAAATCCTGCCTTTTTTTATTTAAAATTAATCGACAAAAAAAAAAAAATTTGAAATATATATAGTCCCAAAATTTCCATAAATATCTGAACAAAAGTTAAGATCCATTGGGGCTAGCAGATGAATTTACTTTTTAAGTTAATTGGGCTTGCGGATGAATGATCCAGCACCTATATATATAAAGTGTTAATAAAGTGTTAATTTTTTGGTGGAGTTCGTTATCAATCGTACTTCAAATTAAAATTTCTGTCAAAATTTCATCCGCATTCGGTGGTAAAAAGGTCATTTCATTCTTTTTTCTTTTCTTTTTGGAAATTGCACTTTTTTTTAATCAACAAAAATATAAGGAAAAAAAATTAATCCCTCCCCAATCCCTATCCTTATCAGCCATAGCCACGGCCGCCCACCACCTATCCCCCTCTCTCTCACATAACCCTAGTCATACCGTCCACTATTGTTTTTCTTAAAATGAAACTAAATTCAATGTATGCATAATAACTTATATTCTAACCTAAACACGATAAGGTATTTTGTGATTTTTTTACATCTTGGATTTGAACTCTTGGCTATCTTGAAATGAGAAAGTTTGATAATATGAATCCTTTAATTTTATTGTTTATTTATTTTTTTATTGTAGTACTAAAAGTTTTAGAAATAAAAAAAAATTCATGTCTATATGACATTTTATGATTGACCGATAAAATCAATAAAAATAAAATTAACAATTTTAAACCGACAAAATAATAAGAAAAAATTTAATTTAGACTATAACGAATTTCACCACAAAATTACAATTAATAACTTTCTCACCGCGTGTTCTATTTAAATGTATGAATCACCACAACGATCACGAAATTTTCTTGGCCTAAATAAAAAGAGCGAATCGCAACGCAATCAAAATCCTTCAAAAATTCCAGCTGAAATTTGTCTGTTCAAATCGGAAACTTCAAGATCCAATTTTTTGGAATTTGGGAAAAATCCGAAGGAAATCGGAAGGAAGGTCGCAGGTGTTAATAGGCTATTTGATTGAAAAAGAGAAGCACTCAGAGAGTTGTAATCGATGGGGAAGAGGAAAGAGCGTCGTCTTGCAGCTAAGACTAGCGCTGGTCGCAGAGTCAAGCTCGATCTCTTCGCGGAACCCTCTGGTAATCTTTCTCTATGTGTGTGTGTATGTATGTATGCATGTATAATTGTGTGTGTATTTGTGCTTGAAATATTGAGACTACCCATTACCCTGTTTAGGAATTTTTCTAAAGTAACTATGTATTGATTAGCTTGTCTGAAAAGTGTGCTGAATAGTGGAGGTAAAATTTTATGCAATTTTGACAGGAAAGAGGTTTACTTTAGATTAATGGTGGATTGAAGGTCTCTTATTACCAACAAATTCGATATTCTGCTTATGTAATGAGTATAAGTGCTTTTGCTAGGAGTGCTTTTCTTATAACCATGTTGAAATTTTTATTATAAAGGCAAGTGCTTAGCAGTCCCAAACAGGTTCTAAGTATCGACATTATTTTTGAGTAAAGATGACATCTTGTGTTGCGGGATTGGGTGAATATATAAATGGTTTGTTTGGAGTTTGTATGGATATTGGGGTGTTATGTTGAGGAGCTTTGTTGTGCTTTTATAGGAGATTTGGGTGGCTCTGCTGGACATGATGAACATGGAGACGAAACTAAATCTAAAGGCCATGCTGGGTTACCCAATTCACCATCTTCTTCAGGTGGGTTCCGTCAGTTTTCTTCAAAAAGGACTTTGTAGAGAGGACATGTGTGCTCAACATAATGTAGATCGGTGGAATTTGGATACTATATGTGCAAGACATGTTATGTTTTCGCCCCCCGAGATTTTGTTTCAGACTGTAGGGTGGCTGTTGTCATGTTAAGAACATTTGTTGTCAGACCATCTCGGGCCCTGCCACAGTGAAATTATGAGTCATTCCCATTCATTATGCCCTTTCTGGCAGCTGCAAAGCATTTTGGAGAGTTCGGCTGGGAATTTTTTCTATCGGTTCGTATGTCCTGGCTTTATTTTACATTGTACTTGCTGACATTTTTCTTCCTTGTGTAACAGGTGGCTGCAATGAAGAGATCCTAATCTTCTTATTTCAAATTTACATTTTGCATTCTTAGACAACTTTTTCCTCCACAATCTTAGTTGCTCTTACTTCCATTCTACATTAGTACTCCAGCTGTTTGTTTGTTTGGGTGCTGATAAGTTGGTGATTACTAAGTATACATCTCTATCAAAAGATTAGTAAGTAGATAATTCGATGGATTAGGTGGTGTTTGACATGCTAGTATTTTTATGTCTGCAGATCAGAAACCACAAAATCCGCTGCTATTACTTGGGCAGTATAGTGATGACGAGTTGGATGATGATTCAAATCATAGCAATGCTTCTGTAGAAAATTCTTCCCCTGACAAAAATGATGAGGTAATTAAATAATTTTCTCTATTTTCTGCCATTTCTGAGAAGCTTGGTGAGCAGTTCTTTACACTGTTCTAGGATTTAGGGTTTAGATGTCAAGATGTACTAAGTTGGGTTTCACTTTAAGGCTTTAAGCAGTAACGCTCAAGCTAGGTACTAAAAGTAAATTCTGTCCACCTCACAAACCTGTCTTTTTGTGTTTACTCCACATGCTAAATGTTGTGCCTCTTTCAGGTTAAGAGTTCGCTTGGTGAATCTCATCAGCATTTGGATTTCAATGCTAGTGAAGACCTTGCTTCTCAGAAGGTTGAGAAACAGGGAGGTAATACAAATTCTGCCCGGCAAGATTGTGACAAGAACATGGAGGACAATGATCAAAGAGAAAATGATGATATCGTCTCTAGTGATTTACGTACAGAATCTGATTTGATTGAACAAATCTCTGTTCCTGAAACCTCTAGTGTACAAGTCATTGGAGATGTTAGTTCAGGTTGGAAGATTGTAATGCATGAAGAGAGTAATAGCTATTATTACTGGAATACTGAAACTGGCGAAACTTCATGGGAAGTCCCTGATGTTTTAGCCCTGGAAACAAAGTTCGGTGACCAGGAAATGGCTACTACTGCTGGAACAACAGATAATGTTCCTGTTGGTACAGAAGGGTCTAGCGCTTCTGATGTGAAGTTAGATGGTTTCTCTAATTCTGTCACAGTTGAAGGGGGTGCCAATGTAATCCATCATGGAATAGAATCGCATGGGCATGGGTCCCAAGTGGACAAGTGGAATCTAGAATTCAATGAAGGAGCCACTCACGATACAATGGCTAAAGAAGATTCTGAATCAGCGATTGATCTCTCCTCTGGTCTCATCAAACATTGTGAGGTGTTGTTAGAAAGATTGAAGTCACTACAAGGGTACGACATGTTTTGCCCTTCTTTCCCCAACCCACCCACAACACAAGCATCCAGTTTTCTTAAATTTATTTGTTTGATCATTCATTTAGATTCATTTGTATGTTGCCCTCTGTTTTTGTTCTTTTCTTTTAGATGTTTAATAAATTAGTCTATATGCTTCAGGTCGAAGGACCCGCTGCCAGGTCTCACCTGGATCTCAAAGTACACTATGGAAGTTGAGATAAGGCTATTTGATATTAAGTCTCTTTTATCTCATGGTCCATCTCTGCTTCCATTTTGGATGCACTCTGAAAGACAACTTAAACAACTAGAGAGTGCTATTAACGACGAAACGTCCAAGATTGTTAAATCTCTACGGTCAAATCAAGTTGAGACAACATATCCATCTTTCTGCCAGGGAGAAAACAATTTTCAGGAAAGCATGGGGCATAAAACTGAAGTAGATCGAGTTGGAACTTTGGATGATCGTCATTTTACTCATATTGTTGATACATCAGCGATGGTTTCTAAAGATCAAGATGTTAAAAGTTCTGGTGCAAATTCTGAGCATGTGTCTGCATCTGTCTCTCCTACTAGACATATGAATAGTGGCGAAAGTGAACAAGTCAATGGGGTGGTATTTCCCGATGACTCGACTACCAAAAATGAGATTTGTGCTGGGGAAGAGGTTGATATGGATGTGGACATGGAAGTTGAAGAGTCAAACTCTGCAGGAGATACAACTATTGAATATGCATTGAATTTCAAGGAGTTTGCTCCACCAGAGCAGCCAATTCATCCTAGTCCACCTTCTATATACACATCTTCAGTGTCAGAGGATATGTTCACTGTTCCACCTCCCCCAGATGAGGAATGGATTCCCCCACCACCACCAGATAATGAACAAATTCCTCCGCCCCCACCTGATGAGCCGCCACCTGAGCCCCCATATCCTCCTCATCCATCTTACCATGAAACAGCTCAACCTCCTTATGTAGAGCAATACAATTATTCCTATCCAGCTTCCAGTTTTGGGTATTATGGACATACCATCACTGAAGCTTCTAACACTAATTTTTTTGGACATCCTGAAGGATCGCAAGTAGTTATCCCCCCGGCACCACTTTACTATGGTGCAGTTCCTAGCACCTACACGGAAACTGCTCAAGTTGCAGTTAACCCTGTTGAGTCTGTCACATATTATGGGCTTCAAGATAGCACTGTACCTGCTGCTCCTGTAGTTAGTAGTGTAGAGCCGTTGCAGTTTCACAGCGAGTCTGCTCCTCTAAACTATGGAAACCTGCCATCTGATCAGACTGGATCCATCAACTCCCATTCAGGAGCAGGCAGTAGCGCTTCAAATGTGAATATTGAGCATTTTTCTGTTGATAGTGGCAATGGTGGGGGATGTATTGAGGTTTCTTCTACCACAGCCACAATTCAAGCACCTGCAACTGTTTCTGTGCCATCAACTAATTCTGTCCCTACCGCTGCATCTATTTCTGCCACATCAGTGGCTGCCAAGGTTCAATCTAAAGGTAAAGATTTTGAAACCTAATTAAATGGGGTAATTTTCTTTTCATGGCATTCTTCTTTGTGATCCTACTTAACGTGAATGATGGATTTAATCTCTGACAGGTCTTAGTGACTCGTGTATGATTATAAGCATACTCATTACTTTCCTTTTCTCTTATTCAGTTCCAAGGACGAAAAAGCGGACAATTGCAGCTGCTTGCTCCTTGAGGTCTAATAAGAAAGTGTCCAGTTTAGTAGACAAGGTATGTTTTTGTCTAATTCTTTCATATCCCTACTTGCATCATATAATGATTGATCCCCTAATTTGGTTTCAATTTAACCAGTGGAAAGCAGCAAAAGAGGAGTTGCTTGAAGACGAGGAGGAACCTGAAAATGCATACGAGTTGTTAGAGAGGAAGCGACAAAGGGGAATAGAGGTTTGCGCTGGACTTTATTTGTACAGTACTGTGCTTTGGGCCTCCTTTTGGCTCATTCTGGTTTCTTACGTTCCTATTGTTGCAGGAATGGTATGCACAACAAATTACCAGCGGAGAGGCCAAAGATAATGCTAATTTTCAGCCTCTGGGTGGCGACTGGTATGGTGACCTAAATTATTATGTTAACATGTCACTGTAAATTCTAAGTTTGCACTTATATTCATTTATTTTTGGGATGACTTGGTCACTTTCACCGATTCTTTAGACACTGAGTTTCATGTTACATCAACTTTCTTCTGATGTGATAGTTCTGTTTCCTGCAGGCGTGAGAAAGTGAAGCGAAGAAAAGCTCAATTAGCCCGTGAAGCTGCAAAAACTGCAGCAGCATCTGCATCTGAGGCTCCTACTGATGGGAACAAGCAGCCTGATATGACCGAACAATCAAACGGTCTCCCACCTGGATGGCAGGTATGTCTTACTGAGCACATCAGGAGTTGTATTCCTTAATAGGCTTTGATGTCTGCTTTAAACAAGGGTTGTTGCTTATCGACATTTCTGTTAAGTTGATCCTGGTCGCGTTGAAACCCATTAAGAAAGAACTTACACCTAGAGTCTTACTCGCTTTCCTGGTTATGTGCTTATTGTTTAATCCGTTAAATGTGAAGCAGTTAATTTTCTCTGGCTTAGACCGAAGGGAGTTACTTGTTCAAAATCTGATTTTCTTTTCGACTTCTGCAGGCCTACTGGGACGAATCCTCAAAGCAGGTTTACTATGGAAATACCGTGACCTCGGAAACTACATGGACGAAACCAACAAAATGAGTCTTCAAAATTTTGAGGGATTTTTAAGTAGATAGGATCAATTACAGTGATTTGTTACTGCTTTTTGTAATCTAGGGGTTGGATTAGGAATACATTCTTCTATACAATAACAAATTTTTGCCAATTTATTGTTCGTGTC
The DNA here is from genome assembly GCF_041283825.1 of Pyrus communis. Lineage (NCBI taxonomy): Eukaryota > Viridiplantae > Streptophyta > Magnoliopsida > Rosales > Rosaceae > Pyrus > Pyrus communis. The sequence continues at coordinate 2,414,795 of NC_142575.1, read as the reverse complement.
ATTTTCATGTCATATCCTTTATTTTAACAGGTGTGTCATATCAAACTGTTATTGTAACGGGTTATTAACATGTAACCTGGCAATGAGCCGATTCGTTAACAGGTCATGTTGGTCATGTAAGAAATTATCATGCTTAATATCAATACATTTGACAAACGATATCTTATCAAGTTTGAACAGGTGATCCGATAACTGTTTGACTTGTTAATGAGTTCTTAATGAGTGATTTGATAATAATTCGACTCGTTAACAGATAACTCGAAAACTGTTATTTCGTGTCGGTTTGTATCGAGTTAATAGGTCATGCAAGAAATTGCTAGATCTTGCTCCCTCGTGGAAAAATCGTTGACGACTCCATATTTAGCGAATTGATCATGCTAAAAACTAAAAACGAAATGTTTATTAGATCGTGTTGGTTAGTGAATGAAATATGAAAAAGAATACAAAGCTGTGTTGAATGTTGATGCCTAAATACTAGGCAACCGTACATTAAACAGATCTTTTTCGAAGTATAAAAGTTGATAATTATTCATTGGCGCAGAAAAAATACAATGCAAAATCTTCGTAATACGTCCCCTCAAATTCCATCACCTTCTCCTATTTTCTCGATATGAACCCTCACTTTCTTTATCCTTTAAGAAGCTTAGGAAAAGAAGAAAGCCGAAAAAGGCAAAACCTCCGGACCAGTTGCCTCCACCGCCGCCTCCACCACCACCGCCATCGCCATCGTCACGAGGAGGGAAGCCACTCCCGCCATCATCAAGCAGTGGGGACTTCTCCTTGCCTGCAGTTGCAAACACCCAACTGTTAGATGACTTCATTTCAGAAATTCAGGCAGAGAAACACGGCTTGCAAAGTACATGCACATTTCTATGTGAATTCTAAATAACTATTGAATCCAAGACTGCAAAAGAAGCATTTACGTTCAATAAACACTCATCTCTAATGTTTCAAAACGATTTTTTCCGCAGCACTAGTAAGAGATTAATACAAAATATCGGCCCTTACCAGGAAGATGTGTAATTGTTGGAGCCTCACGTGTAACAGTCTGCGTTTGTTCTGCACCGCATCTGGCATTCTGCAAAATAAAAGAGCAAAATCAAAACTTCTTTTCCTTTTTGTTCCTTGACTGAGGAAGTTAGGGAAACGAACAACTATAAGAAGCAAGAACAAAATGTAGACTCATAATTTGAATAACGTTTTAAACAGCTATGCAAAAACAATTTCTCGATGCTTATTTTAGGTTATGCAAACTTAAGTGCAAAATTTAAAAGTAGTACAAATAACTGGACCAGGTAACTGATTAATTCCAGCCATTTGTAGCCAATAACTCAACTCAGGTTTGACCCAAAAAAAAAAAAACTCAACTCAGGTGAATGAATTTTAAAAAACCATGCCCATATCTTGCTTGCATCACCAATATGAAAAGGAACAAAATGCATCGGCTTATCCTACAGGGTCACCATTATCGGGGTTCAAATCAATGAATTCATGATCCATAAATGCTTCAGTTATCTCAAATTGCAACAGAAGAGTATAGGATACATAGTGATCCATTATGCAACAAACCAAAATTATATTCCTATGTAAAGGCAAGGTAAGAAATGATACTAGATATACGAGAACAAACTAACCAAAGCACTAGCGCATATGACAGAAGCAGACTGTGTTCGACTGGAAACCATGACCAGATTTCTCCTCTCGAGTGGAAACTGTGCAAGCCCCATCACTTCCATCTTAAGATGCACCATTTTTCCATCAAAATGTACCTTTTTCGCTCCACGGCTAGAAAGCTTAAATTGTCCACGGCATCGGCCTACTGTCTCACATATACAACCAAACATCACAACAATCACATGCCATTCGCAAAAGAAAACCCTACAAATATCATCAAACTGAAAATTCCGACAAACACAGTTATGGAAAAAAGTTCTTCAAAGAGAAACTCTTGTTACAAAATCCCATAAACGAGCAATCAAAATCGATAGGAAAATCAAATAACAGAATCTGTGAGCCTTCAAAACCTCATAGATTTAAGAATTGAATGTCATGAGTACCTGCTGGCAATACAGGCGAGTTAACGATTGTACTTGAAGCAGTCAACATTGGCATCTTGGTGATAAAGATCACCTGAAAAAACATAAAATTAGGACATAAACATTCATAGCAGCATACGATTGGGAATTTGGCAAACCCTACTTCTGCTAAAGCTACAAGTTCTTGATTAAGATTAAATTGAAGGGAAAATGAAAATGAAAATGGCAAACAAATTTTAATCGGATCATTTATATCTAATAAATAATGGGCTATGTTTGTTTTCATGAATTCGGGCCACAAATATGAACTACAAATAAAAAAAATAAAATAAAATAATTTAATTAATTTTGAGGTGAAATTTATCAGAACCCAAACTTCTTACCCGATAAAGACTCCTCCTTTGGACCTCAGAAGCAGCAGAAAACGCCTTTTAAAAACCCTAACCCTAAATTGTCTGCAACTCCGAAACTGGAGGAGGAAATTTTGAAGTTTTGTGGAGGTGGAGGTTTGGGTGTTGATTTCGGTGTGGACGCCTATGGAAACTATGGAAGGCGGTGAAACAACGGCCGAAATTCCCAACGGTGTCGTTTTGTCTTCAGTTTTGTTATCGTCTTGGACAGCTGGACTGGGCCTAATCCTTACCCATATATTCTGTTCGGCCTGCAAAACAAAAGACCTGGGCTCACTTCAATACACACCAAAAATTTAATTTTCTTACAACCCAAAAATTCGAAAGTAAAAATAAAAGGAAAATTAATGAAAATGACTCGGAAATTTTGAGTTTTAACGATAAAGACAAAATAAAAGGTAAAATGAATAGTACCAGGATTAACATTTTAGTGTAAAAATGTGATTTTTCGTTAAAGTGAATAGTACCAAGAGTTTTTCGTTAAAGTTCCCAAAAAAAAATATTAATTAAAACAATGAAAAGGTTAGGGTTTAGGGGGAAATAAAGAATAAAACATTTTTTTTTCTTTTTCAGATTTCATCTTGCAACCGAATCGAATTCAATCTAGTTGGTTTCAAGTTTCTTTGATGATGTGGGGGCGATAAGAGAAAGGAGACGATATTCCAAATTACTCTAATTTATGAAAAAAAAAAAAAGGGTTTCAAGTTTCTATGATGTTGTAGGCCGTTTTGAGTAGCCTAAAATTTTGACCATGATAACTCTGTAGTCGACCCGCCCTCAAAGGAGGCAAGGAGAGAGAGGAGATTTGGTTTTGTGACCACAACACTTTAGCATAATATTACTAATTCACGTGCAAATTTTTAGAATTCAATATTGATAAACATAAATTACATAAATGTACTGTAACATGAGTTCGTTGATAACACCAATTAATTATGATGAGAAGAAGAAGGTGGGTGACGGTCAAATGACGTCTGCATAATTGGCGTTACATACATGTAAGCAGTTCTAATCCGTATGGCTACTTAGTTCTTATTACATGCGGATTGATTAGTCAAGTTGTTTTACACGGATTGTTAGGGTGAGTTCAACTTCAACTTGATGGATTTTATCTCTTAGACGGATTCCATATGATAATGTTATGAGTTAGATTTCTAGTGCTGGTAAATCACATTATAATAGCTAGAGAGAGACTGAAATACTTATGAAAGTTTTTCCATCCCCAAAAAAGATGGGGTGATGTGACATCATTAGCTGGTTGTGTTTTTTTTAAGAAAACTAATGAAAATGGCTTGAAAACTTTGATTTTTAACGATAAGGACAAAATAAAGGGTAAAGTGAATAGTACCAGATTTGACTTTTTAGTGTCAAAATGTGATTTTTCGTTAGAGTGAACATTACCGCAGGCTTTTCATTAAAACTCTTTTTTTTTTTTTTTTTTTTTTAAGAAAAAAAAAATGGTTTGTTTGCGTGTTGATATCATAATTTGGCAAAAAAAAAATAAAAAATAAAAACCACCAAGAGCCAAATTATAACTTTATTATATATCTCCAAAACGAAAAATGAATCCCTTTACGATTCGGAATTCAATTACAATTTTGGGTACGATTAAGAAACTGGCTCAGTACCATATATACGTGCTCCGCCTCATGTTTTCTTTCACCAAACTCTCTCGTTGAAAGTAACCTAGCTCTCTCTTCTCCCATGGATCCCAAGTTTGCACTCCGGTTTCTTCTTGTTCTTCTTCTCGTTTCACCTCTCTTTGTTACCAACACCATGCAAGCTGAAGCTGTCCAACCCTACGAAGAAACAAACCAGCGCAAACCATCGGGGACGATCAATGGCGGTATGGTGTCAGCCGTACTCTCCAACAAAGGGTATCATGCCATGTCACTTACCCTAGATATTATTCTTGAAGCTATAAACCCTAACAGCACTATTACCCTCTTTTGCCCACAAGACAAAGCTTTCTTCAACTCCAAGTACCCACAGCCTCCGTTGACGCTCCTCAAGTATCATGCTGTGCCATTCAAGATGAACAAAGATTCCATGGAGGCCTCTTTTCGCCACGGTTCCAAGGTTGACACTCTTCTGCCGGGTCATCCTCTTGTTGTCACTTCCTTACCTGCCGGCACACATGGATATGCTTCTCTTAACCTAGTCAAAGTCACTGAGTGGGATCTCTATAACAACGGATGGCTGATCGTTCACGGGGTTGAGGACTTCTTCGATCCGGCTTTCCAAACCCTAAGGTATCCACAGTTCGACGTGGTTGCGAAAGATGTTAGTTCTGGTGGATCTTGGCTCAAGAAGGCGACAGAGAGTTGGTTTCTTTTGTTCTAAGCCTTCGAAGACGAATGATGTTCACTATTCTCCTTTGTATTATTAGGTTCTTGGTCAAGTATCAAATTAATTGATTAAATTTTTTTAACTATGTTTGAGTTTTGATGAATCTTTTTGTATATTCTGCTGGTTCTTTCTTTCTTGTTCTTATTTGAGGAATAAGAAATATGCACTAAAAGTGTTGATTACAAAATTTTAATCAAAGATAGATCCTCGAGTGAATGGTAAAGGGTACTAAACCGTGATTTATATATACTAGAATTGTTTCATCCCTCTGAAACTTCTAATTCAAGTTCATATATAATCTGAATCGCCAATGTCCCTCTACATTAATCCACATTTCACATTTGTTTGGAGAATCAATTTTCAATCACAATTAGGTTTAAGTTATTTTCTCCTTCCCAAAAATATTGTGGCTGAATGTTAGGCCTCATAGATTAAAATTTTTCTTGATGCTGGTTATTTAGTGGTTAATCCGAAGTTCATGAGTCGGAATCCTCATCTCTCAACATCGTCTTACGAAATAAAAGGAAACAATACGTGCTTTATCATAAACAAAAACAATTTGAATTAAATTCTTAATGTTTTACTAATCAATAAATACTAACAAATTTATACAACACTCATCACATGTAAGTTCGTTTTTTCTTGATACCCAACATTCATCAGGATCTTAGTTTTGGTGTTGACAGTATATAATATATATTATTTTTCTTATGTTGAAGAAGCTACACGCATGCATGCCAAATATTCACTCAACTCAACATTTTTCCATATGATCAGAAGAAGTTACTGAGCAGGGACTGAGTCATTAAGGGGACTAGGCTCTACTTTTCGGTTCTCGAGCTCCGAGAGGTTAGAGCCGACGGAGCTCCCTACACGGCTGAGGCCCGACCCGAAACTTGATGTCCGGTGGTGTCTGCAGCGGAATGAGCCAACATGAGTGGTTGGGGAGCAGAGGCAGTTCTTCCACCTTGCTGATTTTGGAGTACCTCCTTGTGATGTTGGTGAACCAAGCATGTGATTATGCTTCCTGAAATCCTCTATGGTAAATTCTGGTATGGTTAGGTTTTGACCCTTGCACTTGATCGTCCTTGGGGTTCGGGGATTCTGCTCCACCTTTTCAGCCATATTTTCTGTCAAACTTCAACCAAAAAGAAAAATAACAACCGTTATTATACATGTATTCACCCATGCACTCGAGATTTTGAGTCCAACAACGATTTGTTTAAAGAGAAAAGGTTCTTAAGATACTAGATTTCCAACGATACATGTACTTTTCTGGCATGTTTATTCACATAGAACGCATACTGAAATGATAACGGATGATTCTCGACTTTCTGCGTGTTTACTAACACACGATCATCAAAATTATACCGATTCATGACTTTTTCCGTAGTATCATTCATCGAACAATTCGATGGATGAGATATATAAAGCGATCGAAGGACGACAATAATGCAAGCATCGTGTTAAACTCATTATCATATATTCAAAATCGATTAGAAAAAACAAACAAATAGAATCAACAAAAGAAAACTTTTGAAATCAGAAGATCTTGGCAAGAAAAGTATATATGTAAACCTGCAGGAGAATACTTGGAAATGGCAGAAGTTCTTCCCCAATCGCCAGAAAAAATGTTGTCTGGCTTCTTGCAAGGAGAGAAGGGTGAGATGGTGAAAGGAGGTGCTACCACATTTATCTTTCAACCCACCCCCTTGACAAAATGGAAGAAAATCTTGATTTGAAATATGAACAAATTTGACAGCAGTCACAAATAGCTGAATTTTTGGGCTTCAAGTTTCAACCACTTCTTTTTTTGGAGTTGCAAGTTTGTGGTATCTCCTTCATCACAAGTTTGTAGCCACTAATTTCCATTTTTACCATGCCTAAATATTTTTTAATTTTAACTAATTATTGTGCCAAGAAAAAATAACAGAATAACAGCTTTCCAAAAGCCAGAAGTACCATTGGCTAATAGTACAACTCAATATTTATTGAAAAAATAAAAAGAGACCCCAAGCTAACAAGACTCTCCGCTTTGTAAGGGTCAAGAGAAAACTCTGTAGTATATAGCCTTACTGTCATTTCCACGACTCGAACCTGTGACCTTTCAATCACAAAGAAACAATATTTCTATAGCGCCAAGGCTCGCCCTCACAACTCAATATTTGTTAATTCATAAAATGGGTAATCACCTTCCATTCTAAAATTAACCAAAATGGTTACTAGTTCTGAATTCTAATAAGAAAATGATAAAAAAGAGAGGAGGGTATACAAAAATAAACGAGTCTCAAAGCTACTAGATAAAACTGAAAATTACTTTGCAAGTGGATTGTAGTTCAATTGGTTAAGAGCATTTGCCCTTGCACCCGAGGTTCCTGTTTGAATTCCCCTCCCATGGTTTACTATTGATTATCCTATTGTTTGTCAAAGTAACTGAAAATTAAGTTCTGAATGTCAAATTATTGATCATAATTTGGTTGTGCTGGATATATGTCTGCATGTATATCTCTATGTTAACTTGAATGCTTTCTTATGTGTACACACTACGCATCGGTCATGCAAGTGCAGGAAATTACTTTTACTGCAACATTTTTGTAAGAGACGAGCATACTAAGCCGGGCAGGAATCTGCACAAGAGCTGCAAAGTAAGAGTGGCATTTGCTTCAGGGAGGCATGGAGTCGCAAGGAACAAAATTGACCTCTGAATACAATATAACACAGCAGCTTTGAGTCCTTTTTTTTTTCGATAACGGCAAATAAATTAACTTATGAGTCTAATTTCTCCAAGGCCAAAACGCCGAAATCTTACAACATAAAAATACAATTAATGAAAGTCACCAAAATTAACATAGTTTGGCCTAACATATTCAGCAGGGGAGTTTTTCACAGGAAATCCGAAGCAGGAAAACCAGAAGAGAAGGGATACAAACGTGTTTTGCTTTTTCTTCTGTCCTTTGTCGTAGTTAATTATTAGAAGATGAGGCAGTAACATTGCCGTTGCTAAGCATTCGGTATCTGCTTCCTTCTTTGCTTACTTCTGCCTCTTGTATATCTTTGCCAAGAATGATTTCAGCACTGCCTGTACTGCTTTACTTGAATGAGATTCAATCAATTTTGTAAGTTTCTGGCAACTGCTGCTCTCATACTCCAGAAACACACCCTAAAAACCGCAAGTTAAATAAAATGGTAATGTTAAAACCTTTGGTTCGAAATACAGAAAAAAACGCACAAGAAATAAACCCTTGATGTTATGCAATATGTTTTCCAGGCTTCAAGATGCGGTTCCAGAAAAGAAAAGTAAAGTAGAACAAGAAGACGGAGAGAATAACCTCAAGATCAAGGACTTTGTATAGTTCTTTTACTTTTGCAATACATGTTTCATCATCTTTCCCATAATTCTCCTGGTAACATAACACAAACACGAATAAATGTAATCAAGAACTATGACACCGGGACTAGTATACGATACATTAGAATATAGATTTACTTGCTTACGTGTAATAGTTTCTTTTGTTCCTCACTAGCAATTTCTAAAGCTTTCACAACCAACCAAGAGCACTTGAAGTCTTGAATATCAGTCCCAACCTAATATTTCAAATGACAAACAGTTGGTTCACAATGCTTCGATGGTAGGGAATTGCATGACCAAAAGCCAAATGAGGATAGCTTAAAATATACCTTTCCTATCACTTCGGGATCACCAAAACAATCCAAATAATCATCCTACAAAATACATCAGCATATCGTTCGGTTAAAATAAGAAAGAAGGGGCTTATAAAGAAGGAAGACAAAGAAAACTGGTGGTCATAAATTGATTGGGGAGCTGTGGGTTTGGCAATCCTCCATTTCTTTTTCCCTAGTCATCCTACAGTTTATCAGCAATAAAATAATAGAGGATTTATACGTGAAACTAACTATTACCTGTACTTGGAAATAAGTTCCCATTTCAATAAGAATAGTCTTCACATCAGTATGGTGTTCAAGATCTTCGCCTGCCATTAGCAACGCGCATGCTACCTGAGTGCATAGATTGGTTAAGCATGATTATGTCAAAGAAATTTCATCAAATACTGGGATGAACATTAATTGTTTCATATGGTTTCGGGTGTTCAGGAAGATAGAAACACATGAATCTAAACCAACTTCTTTTACGGAGGAAATCAAGCAAATAAAAACTTCTTCCTATAGAGGTTTTCGGCTATTCAAATATATGATTAGAAACCAAAAAATCTTCAAAATTTTCAGTTTCATTCACATAGAAAAGGACTAGGCCTAACAGCCTTTACATTACATGCCAATTAGAAAGCAGACTTTCTACCTACGTAAGGACCATGGTTGAAATCTTCTCTAAAGCAAAATTGACAATTAACCGTTTTAGAGGGGGTTTGACAATAAAGATGAAATGAATCTGAGAACCATGAGCTATGAAAGTGTAAAAGAAATTTGTACTCACTGGAAGGTAAAAAGAGTAATAAGCGGTCTTGTACTGAACAATGCGGCGGTGACTGCATGAAAAGACAACCACTTGAGCATTAGAAACAGGAAAAGGAAATAGATTTAATTGGGAATCAATCATATAAATTTGAAACTGTCATAATATTTACTTACAGCGACAATGAATACTTTGATAGATCCTTCTCTCCTTCATGAGTGGTAATTAAATCTATCAATTGTCCATGAGCTGTTTGAAACTCCACCTCATTAAATAAATCCAGCAGATCCACATAGTAGGGCTTTCCCCTAAAGTGCTTTTTGAGAATTCGTGGGATATGGTTGCGAAGTAGTATGCCATCATTCACAGCAATCATGCCAATCTAGGATTAACAATTATGAACTTTAGAATATTCATAGCAATTAAAAAGAGAAAGGCACAAAGAAAAGCATCAGTCGTGTTAGAGGCTCTCACCTTTGGTAGTCTGAACCAGCACAGCTGACCCCTACGTGTATGAGAGCCATCCATGATATCATCAAGAACAAGAAAATATGCTTGAAGCTGCAAAATTCAATAAAAATGAAGGTATGAATTCTGTTGTAAGTTTGTAACCAATGCAGACGAGAGGTGTGAAGGTATGATAAACAGTAGGAGCCATTATGTGTTGTCCTACCCATTCAATACACCATCCAAGTGCGGATGAATGAAAAAATTCATCATCCGTTAGGTCCTTTCCATCCTTAAGTAATTTTAAGCTGTCAACAACGGATAAACCTCGATTCAACTTTCCTGCAAACAGCAAAAGCATGAGCAGAAGTTCTATCACAAAGAAGTCAAATAAAAATTAGAAATCGTGACATTTCTATACCTCCTGGCACAGTGTAGTCCAGCATCTGAAACAAACGGGGCACAACGATTCAATTAGGACATACAAATATTAGTATGAAATAGGAATTAAGGTGTTCAGAACATCAGTAAAATTGAGAATAAACTTGTGCCATTGTAAAAGACAGAGACTATATTTCCGTAATCTGTCAAACACTTTCTTCAAATTCACGGCCTTCTCAAGCTCAAGACTTGTTTATACATACATTGGCCTTCAACCCAATAATCTAGGTGCGGAAGAACAACTACTAACCCAGACACATACACATATCCACAGACACGTATACTTATACAACAGTGTATTTTAGATTTACAAACTGCTACTATAATTTCACCTTATATATGGATAAATCAAATCAGATACTCTTCCATATCAGTTATTTGACATTCACATTAACTAATCAGAACTTATCATTGGCACTCCAAAACCGTCATTCTACACTCCTTTACACTAAACAACAAGGACGAGTGTAGGATAACTTTTCTCAATTGCAAATAGCAGCTCTCTAATCATATTTCCTGATAAGTATGTATTCCATCTTAATCGTATTTTAGTCATTTTTCTAATCTTTGGCTCTTCTAAAGGCAATGCCTCGATTCATCAAGCCTCTTACCTCAGAAGATCACTGGTACAACTTTTCTCCTATTTTTCATTGTTCCTTTTTATTTCGACCATCAACATTCACAACAAGACAAAGGGCGTTTGGAAGTGCTTTTTTTTTATTTTTTTTTTAATCAAATTTGGAGGTGTTTTTAAAATGATTGAAAGAGCTTTTAACGAAAAATTTGGAAACTAAAATCACTTAAAGTGCTTCCTGCAACTGCAAGAAGCACTAGTTTTGTGCTTTTAAAATGATTGAAAGCATTTTTAGCAGAAAGTTTTTGGGTTTGAAAAAGCACTTAAATGCTTCCTTTCCGGGATTCACTTGCACTTTTACTAAGAATTGGTTCCAAAAATATTTGCACCAAAAGCACTTCCAAATGAGCTCAAAATTATGCGATAAATCCAATCATTCAATCTAAACTAAATCATGGTAATTGAATGTCTCTAGTACTATGGGATTGGGCAGTTCATGGAGAATACAAGCAAAACAAACAATTGCAGCAATGTCGTCTTACTTCGACGAAAAACAAATGCTTTCGAGCCAATTAAGACTACCAAATCAGATCGGAACCAATACTACTACAAAATTTCAACAGACTCTCACCAATCTAAGCCTTAACAAGCAATCCCATAAAAAATTTACAGCCAAGATTAAATCTTCCTCGATTTAAACACTTTCCTTTCGACAGAGTGAAGGATCAACCCCCCTCCCAAAATCCAAAGCAGAAAATCTTACAAAACTCAACTGGATGTAACAGTAACACCAACAATCAAAATATTAAAAAAAAAATCATTGAAAAAGATTTAATCTTTCACTGCTATGCACATTGACTTATGAATTACAAACAGATTAAAGGGATAGATGGAAATACCCGTTCGACCCATTGACGAGAAACGTCCGTGAATTCAAAAGCCGGATCATTGAGAAGCTCAGATTTCAAAACAGAGTAAACCCCCAAGAACTTAGACCTCAAATCACCCATTTTCTCTGCAGATTTAGAGAGAGTAGAGAGAGAGAGAAGGGCGAGGGGTGAGGTGTGAGAAGGAGAAGGTATGAGCTTTTAAAACGAGAGTGGAAGAAAGAGGAGGAGGAGTTGGGTCTTTAAATGCCAGCAGGAGAAGGAGTTGCGTCTTGAAATGGCAGCCCCAAGCTTTGAACTCTAGAGAGAGAGAGAGAGAGAGAGAGAGTGTGGCAACAACTCACGTCTGGTTGGCTTTGGAATTACCATTTTTTTATATCAGAAAAAGTATCCAAATAAAAAAAAAAGGAAATTGAGAGAAAGAAAAAGACAAATTTCTTCTTTATGTTAAAGAGATCAGATGATAGTTTCGTCATGATAGTTTATTTTTATATATGCAAAAAGACTCACAAAAGTATTTTAACATTCTCTAGTCACCGTAGTATGATTTTCTAGTGCCAGAATCGAACTCAAAATGTGTCATAAAAATACGAGCTTGAAATTCATTTTCGACCGCTAAATCGTGATAGTGTGGTTTGAAGAAAGACAAATTTAGGACAACATAGCTTTTATCCAAGTTGTGCCCATCAATAATAATCCTAAATAAACTTCGATAAGATTGGCATCTACCAACCACCCCCTACCTCCGTACTCAGTCAAAGTAGGTGAGCCAGGAGCCAGCCTGCCAAGTCCAATTGCAAAAGTCAACCCCCAACCCACCTCTTCAAGACGGTGCGGTGACTCGGTGGCATCTAAAGGCTATAACATGCATGGGCTCGTTGTCCGGCCTGCTTCTCATAAAAGAGCCCGTTTCAGTTGTAGTCGCATGTATTGGGCTTGAGTTGGGATGAGTTCGAAATATTGAGAAATTAACTATTATGGGTAGTTTAGTGGTTGACGAATTTGAGGTTCAAATTTTGTGCGGTTAACTATTATGTGTTAAACCTCTTAATAAGCTAGCAATAATGTGGTTCAAATTTTCTTTTAGAGAGAATCGAACATAAGACCTCTCACTTAAAAGTGAAGAGGAATAAGATTAGACCGTAGTACTAAATGACAATTTCAAACCCGTATTTAACACTGCATGTTCTGTGTTAGATTCTTAGCATTGGTGAATCATGCGATGATGGTCAAGAGGAAGCATAAAATGCCTCTATGAGTCTTCTTAGCCCTCGAAAGGGTAGACTGTCATGACAAAGTCACCCGCTGATCTTCTTTTCTGAAGAAAAAAAAAATTAAAAAAAATTATTGGGAAATTGGATTAGGAAGATAACTGGAGTCCTTATATTCAGGATAGATTTTTGATTGTAGTAGTCACCATTCATATTCAACAAGTGTAGTTTGTTATTTACAATTAATATATTTTAAGTTCAGAAAGTATCAACCACGTCATTCATAACTTTCTCGAAAAAGCAGATTATAATTACAAGCAATATTACTTTTCTAAGCTCCTCTAAAAAATGCGGATAGTTTGAACTCAGAATGCGTTAGTTAAAGAAAAACCCCATCTTGCAGAGCCATCCCTTCTATCTAACAACTCCATCCAATCTAAAGCCTTAAAGTCACATTTTCCGAGCAGTAATCAGAAAAGTAAAGTATTAAAGCACAAGCTTTTAATGAATATTACGAAGGTTTGATACATTCTTTAGTACATTTCCATGTACATATATTCCAGAATATTAAAACAAACAAAGTCATAGAAATTTGACATGAAAAACGGAGTGTCGACTGTTGATTATCTGACACATTCTCCCTCCTCTGTTATCCAGCCTTGGACCAACAGTATAATATAAACTTACACAAATAGAGTTATTCCATAATATTAATAAAACTTAGAAAAGGAATGTGTTTTTTTTTGGTATACATACGGGAGAAATTTGTAAGGATACCAACATCATTCTCTTGCTACCTATTTGTATATTCAACCGCTGTAAAATTTGGGTATAATTTAGTTACTGGTGAGCTCCCCTGTACAGGCAAAATACTCGCTCGAGTAACCGCGTAAGTTCACGCTGAAAAAAAGAGAGAATCGAAGAAAAAGAAGAAGAAAAAACTCAACCATTTTGTTGGTGTAATTCCTATCTCTGCAGTTCTTGCTTACAAAGAGGACAGCAAGATATGATTCTGAGCCAATGATCGACGCAATTGAGGTGAAACATATGGGAACATGGCAACTGCCGTACTTCTTCCTTGTCTCGGTATTTTGCCAGGCAAATGCAGCAATCCTGCGAGCACACGAAAAAGGATTAAGAGACGAAATTAATGAGCCGCCATGTGAGATTACAAGGCGTTTCTTGACACGATATAGTTCAGATAACCAGTAGACCTCAAAAGTTAAGTTTGTACCGCATATAGGTATAAATTACAACCCCATTCTCTACTTTTCAGATTATGTTGACAAATACATGGAGAGGAGAATCGGAGGTTTCGATTCCAAAAGCTCTTGATTCCAGAAAGTTAAGGGATTCAACTGCTAGGATTGTACATCGAAGCAAGAAAAATGGAGATTCTCGCGTGTAAAGAAACCGCAAGCAGAACAAAGATTATATGAATATAACAAGGCCAAATTAGCTTTTTATGTATGACTCTGACTTACTGGATCATCATTTAGGGATCCTGAATCGCAATCATTTCCGAGCTCTATTTTGGCGTTAACTTCTTTGTATCTCCAGCTGGGAAGCTGAGAAATTTGGTCATCAGAAGCCCCTTTATCGATGGATCCCATGTTCATGTTGTATCCAAGGAGGCTGCTAATTAGGGGTACACAGCAACATAGCAGCACAAACAGCAGGAAGGGAAAGGAGTAGCTAATGGCATTCCAAGCAAGCAGAGAGATGCAGAGCACATGGAGTTTCGGGGCTCCAGTAAACGAACTAAAGCGAGAATCGAAGACCCAAACATTACCCATCACAAACCATACGGCAAAGAAGAGCTCGAGTGAGGTTCTACACCTGTTCATCAAATGTGTGGTCCTGTACACATATACATTGTACTCCATATATCAAACTCCGAAACGTAAAAAATTCCATGTGATTTACTCTGTATATACTTGCAGAAATCTTTCGTAACTATATGGAAGTAACCGAAGCCAAATAAAAAAGTACCTGGAATCTTCAGTGCTTCTCTGCTGTTCCAAATCGGAGAGGTTGAAACCATCACTTTGAGTCAGATAAAGTAGCCTGTAACGCCCAAAGAGCACCAACATATTGAGAACACAACCAATATCATACCCAACAATCCAAATTCTCATAGGCCAAACCGGCCTCTCCTCCTTTGAAACAGCCAAGGTAATCGTGGTCACGCCTATTTGAACAACCAAAGCCATGAATTCCAGCATCATCCAAGTGCTGTTATCGAAAGGATTTGATCCAAGATTGGACCTCGAACCATTTTGGTAGTGGTAGACTCTTCTCAAGAAGGTGAACCACCTTGCTCTAGATATTCTCATAGCCATTCTCATTAAGAATGAAGGAGGAGCTCTAGAGGACCTTGTCCTGACCAAACTAACTGCCGCACCACCATCTCCCGGAGAATTTGAGGAAAATGAAACCGCAGCGGAAGCAGATTGGCACATGAGTTCTGGTTGAAAAATGTAACGGCTATCCATAGAAGAATGATTCTATGATTCTATTGGCAACTATAAATATGGCGCTTTATACAAGTGTTATATGGTGTGAACTGAAATTGGGAGGCTGTCATGAAATATATGAGAGTTGTATCACAAAAATTGTGCTGGGAGTTTTCACAAATGTGTGGTGGGCTGCAATTGCAGTCGGGTTTGATGGAAAGCTTGTGTTACATAACATTCATGCAACTTTCATGTTTTTTCATGTTTTCTTCAAGTATAGTCATGAGAGTTAAATGAAGCAACACAGGTGAAAAATACCATTTGGGTTGAGCAGCCAAAAGCACTTTTGGATCTGAAAAAGCTTCAGCCTTCAGTTTGCAAATGAACTGCAAACCTCTGAAAATCTCTCCCCTCCAAAACCCAACTCTTAAATATTCCAAAATCCAAGAAAGCTTACAGCTTTATACAAAAGCACCTGAAATTGAATAACTTTATTGGATCATACCATAAAATTAATCAACTAGACACCAGAATTTCCAAAAACCCAAAAACTTCCAAGGCCAAAATCTCTCACTCAAAAGCACAAATCAATCATCTTTACACCAAAATCTTCACAACCCGAACAACCGAAATTTTCCAAGGCCTAAATCTCTCACCCCAAAAGCACAAAACTTGCAGAATGGGTCAAATTCTTTACTGGGTAGACCTCAAATATAAAAAACATGAACATAATTGAAATTTATAAGAAGGGGGATATTAAGCAATTTGAGAAGCAAGAGAAGGGTGCAGAGAGTATGTCAGGAAGGTGAATCTGGGTTCAGATGGTGACCAGAAATCCAACTGCTAAGGGGGTTTAGCTTTGATTCCAAGGGAATCACAAGGGTTTGGAGGGAAGAAAGCTAACCGTTGGCCTAATTTCCTTCCTAGTTCCTGCTTTTATTTATTCAGCAAGCAAAAAGCTGCAAATCTCTCTATCTGCATCTTTATCTTTTCTCTAATAGAAAATTAGGAAAAAAGCAAAAGATTTTAATAGACTTTTAAAGTTGATTAGACAGGAGATAAAGTGATAATTTGACCCTTAAGCAATTTGTTAATTTGAGTTTTTGGCGGGTACGGAGCCTCTTTGTCCGTGACACATTTTCGTGTTAAGCAGTTGGCCAACTAATCTTGTCAGCAGCTGCATTATTTTGGAGCTTCATGGCACTCCTCTTTGAGTTGTGTTTGTCACGTAGGGCACACCAATTTTCTGACCTTGTCTAACATCCTATCTTATGCCATTAATTATCCTGCTACATGGGTAGTCATATCTGAATTTGGGTACTTAGTATCCGAAACTTAAAGGATCAGAAAATTCGAGTCTATGATTTGGGTGAAAGTGAAATCAGAACCCTTAGTTTGTTAAGATGGACCAACATAATGAGTTAATGAGAAACGTCGGATTCAATTTAAACGGTCCAAATTGTCTGACCTTTAGACTTCGGATAGTGAGATCTGAAGTGAATCTCTCTCCGTCTTATTTGATTTGATATTAATTATCATGCTACATAGGTAGTCTTATTTGATTTCTCCAAGGACAAATCAAGAACATACGTTCAAATTTCAATAGAACCGTATGGTTATAATACGAACACATATTCAATATCAAAAAATTACATTTGTTTGGTGTATGATTCATTGAACGACACGTTTAGCACATTGAGTTCGAGTTCTACACCATTTGATTATTTTATACGTATTTGGACAACAAAGAAACTAAATTACACATTATGATTAGGAAGAAACATAGTCTTTTTTTTTTTAATAAGAAATAGGGTCATTTTCTTGGGGTTTTTGTGTCTATGAATTGTGCTTATATTTCAAACATTGAATTTTATAGAAAAATAAATGATAAAAAAAGAAGTTTAAACGTACCTAGCTTTGAACACAAGCAAAACTTAAGACTGCAACATCATAGAGTTTTAAAATGATTTCCAACTTGCTCGCATCCTTTAGCAGCAAACCACGTGGCATTAGCCCTCCATCACCTTTCCCATGCAAAAGATACCTTGTAGGATCTTCAAAGGCCTTTGAGATTTTGTTCTACGTTTCAAATTTGGATAAGACTTCAATTTTTTTAATATAGGATGTCATTATATGAGGCGGCAATGTACTTTTACCTTGAGATCAAATGGCGTGCCAAAACCGAGTTTTGTGATACCAAAAAATGCATTTGTAAGAGTTGAATAAGAAATTACAAACCTTTGCTTGTTTTAATCTTATCTCATAAATAAACTATGAAAAACAAATTATTTAAGGGAGCCCCCAAAATCAATAGGCTTTATATTGAATCAATTTTTGTGGGGACACTTACATGTGAGTGAGCCCCCAAAATTGATAGCCTTGGTCTCATTGTCTCATCGTCTCATTAAGCTAGCATATGCAGCTCTTGATGTATATATGGTCACCGGCGGATCCAATAGGGGGCAAAGGGGGTCAGGTGCCCTCGTGAAGGTCGGAAAATTGCTGCGAGAGGCAACTCCGATGGCCCCTTGCTCGTCTGGTTCGTGACCCTCTGTGCCCACCATCTGTTCGTGGCCATTATTTATCACTAGAAAGGAAGCAGCTTTGACAAGTAAGACCCATCTTGTTGCCTTATTCCATTTGAATATTGTTGATGCCTATATCATATTGTTTGGCAATTACATAAATTGATTTGATTCTTCCTTGTTTTGGGGATTAAGAGAATAAGACAGTTCTTTTTTAATTTAATTAATTCATTTTTCCTTCATTGATTTTAAGGAAAACTAATGAAAATGACTTGAAAACTTTGAGTTTTAACGAAAATGACAAAAATATGTTGTAAGTGAATAGTATCAGGATTGATTTTTTAGAGTAAAAATGTGGTTTTTCGTTAAAGTGAATAGTACCAGAAGTTTTTCGTTAAAGTTCCCTTGATTTTAATGGCGGCTATTCATACTTCCATTTTTTATCTCCACACACCGGCAACATATGTTGTACACTAAAGTATGCCATTGCATGGGAACTGCTCGAACTAGCGAGGACAGGGTCACTTTCCACCGACGCTCTTAAACACAAATAGAGACTATTTAATCAAAATCTACTAAAATGATAGAATTTGGGAAAAGAGACAGCGGATTCATATTCGGCATGTCGAAAAACCTAACGAGGGACCTCGGGTTCCCCCACGCGCTGCCATGGGGTGGCAGCCCAGGGGGCCACACGTCGCCATGCTCCGAGTTTGGTCACTAAAAAATTCGCCAACACCGCCATGGACAACGACATAGCACAATATCTCCTGCAAAGGTGTGTGTACTTCACGCGCGGGCCATGGAACTGGGTTAGGTCTGTGTTATTGGATTGGATTTGAGTCGGATTTAGGCTTTGGGTTGCTGGGTTGGGCCAATAGCTAGGTTGGGCCAAGGGCTTGGGTTACATGGCCCAAAGGTTTGGGCCGAGTTATTGGATTGGGCCCGACCATTGGGTTAGGCCTAGTTATAGGTTGCGGGTCGGGTTTGACTCGTTTGGGCTCGTGGGTTGCCAGACCCAACGAAGAAAAAGGCCAGATTCTGGAAAAATGGCGGGGAAGGTTCCCCGGCTCCGTTTTGGGGTTAAAACTCAACCAAAACCAACGCATAATATATGGTTTTAAAGCTGGAGAAACAAGGAAGAGGAATATACCTATCTCGTGGCTAGCCGTCACCGAAGTTGGTCGGAAAATGGCTCGAAAGCTGTCGGACCTCGTCGAAAAATCTGGGAAATGTTTCCCCGAGTTGTTTTCTACATTATCTTACCCAAAGCTCGTGTGTAAGCTCGAAATCAAGCTAGAAATCGAAACTAAAACTAAATGGAATGACGTGAGTCCTTACCGAGGCCGAGAAATAAGAGGGTATCGTCGGTTCTCGTCGATGATGACAAATGGTTTCAGCTTCTTGTGCAGCGTGCACATACAAGGAGGAGAGATAAGGGAGATCAAAGAGCGACAAAGGGCCAAAGGTGGCTAAGTTGATGACATGGTGGTGGGTGTTGTTGTCGTTGTTGTGTATGTTGGGCTTGGAGAGGGGAGAGTTGTAGAGATAAGAGAGATACAAGAAGAGAGAAAGTGTTTGAGAGGGTCTGAGTGATCGGGGGAGTGGAGGACAAGGGGAAGAAGGAGAAGTGGGGTGTGGGCCCCATGGCTCACAAAACAACACACAAAAAATATCTCTAAACATAAAATTACCAAATTGCCCTTCACGTTTGTGATTTCGTAAAATCTCCATCTTAGCTCCAAATTTGATTTCGTTTGCGCCCACGTGTTCATAACGACGAGTCCTACAAGGATATGCCAAGGAAAAGAGTCGTATGCGATAAAATTATAAAAACCGAAATATTTAGGGACATGTCTTTACATAGGGGATATCAAATGTATTGACTTTTGTTAAAGAGAAGAAAAATTGCAATCCCTAGGGTTTGGTTATGTTTTCTGTTGAGTATAAGTCCCACATTAGGGGGATTGAGAAAATAAAACATAATAGGTAAGTGTATGGTTCACTCATAATAAAACTGAGGTTTTTGGTAATAAAATCTAAAACCTAGTAATAAATGGTTAAGTTGAAAATATTGGTGTGGTCAGGAGTAGGACAATGGCCCGTCTTTCATAATATCTGACATTTTCTACCCTTGTACTAATGGTCATTTGGATTCTTACGTTTATTAACACATGAAAATGAAAGTTGCATGACACTCTTACTATATGTGATTTAATACCTAAAAAGTCAAGAATTAGATTAATTGAGAAATTGTTAATTGCATTCTCATTCTGTTCTTCTTCCAAAAAGAGTAAAGTGTAAAGTTATATAATTATGATAGTGATATCTGGACACCCATTTTTACTTCTCACACTTCTCTCAATTTTCGATTGTTGGATCAGATGGATGATTGAAGATTAAGAGCCAAAATTAACAAAGGTGTGTAAGAGGTAAAAATGTGTGTATGAATAACACTATCCGTATAAATGATAAATTTAATAATTTAATAAATATAAGAAATTGAGTCTATTTAGATACACTAACTTATTACACCAACAACTAATACACCAATTTCTTATTTATTATGAATAAATAAGTTTCAAAGCGATCAACTAAAACACAAAACTAGAGAAACACCACCGTATCAATTGTAGTTTAAAAGTCAGTTTGCACGCTTGAGCGCTTGCTGAGAAGCTAGTTATCTATAACCACTGGAAGGGTACTATTATTTTGTTCATTTGACTCAGTTGGAAGATTTCCTATCCTCTTGGGTTTTTGACTAGAAAGCCTAGAAGGTTTTAGAATAAAGTGGCAACCGGTAACTTACAAAGACCAAGGACAGTGGTTTTATTGTCTTTTTGTTACCACAATCAAAATTAAAAAATAAGATAAAAAAACTTAAAAAATCAGACATTGGCAAAAATAGAATCTTTCGTTGTTTCTCCTTCCTACTTTAAACGAAAATAACAACATTCGGACGCATCAATCCATTCAATCTTCTCAAAGTTTGAAGCTTTTGAGCAAGAACCCTCCTTCCTTTCCCAATCCTTAGATTTCCCAGTTCGGCAATTTCTCCATTTCTCACTCCAAGGTGCCTGGACCTTCCAATCTTTAACTCTCCTGTTGAAAGAGAAGAGGTAAATTTTCGATCAATTTTTGTTGGGTTTTTTTGTTTCAGATGTTGATCGATCGAGTGTTATGTGTGAAATTCGTTTTGTTGGTTTTTTTGTGATCTGATTGGCGTAAATCGTATCGGGTTTTCGATTGTATATGAATTTCAAGGTTTTGATTTTTCATGCCTACCTAAATCGATTCGTGTTTAGAATCAGCTTGAATGAATGCAATTTCTGATGCAAAAAATGCTTGCGTAATTATAAACTGTATCGTCGTTCGAATATCCAACTTTTGTACGAATTTTGTGCTCTTTTCGTAGGTTTTGGTTGAAATTGCTCAATCCTGTGCTTTTGTGTTTGGCAGTTTTGTTGGGTTCATTGGATTTGATGGATACCAACTGGAGGCCTCCTCAAGGTGGAGAGCCTGCCATGGATGCCGGTGATTGGAGGAGTCAGCTGCAGGCTGATTCAAGGCAAAGAATTGTCAACAAGATGTAAGTGTTTTTCTTTGTCTGGAATTTTTTTATTTGAGCTGTAGTGTAATCTAGCATAATCTAATCGAAACTAAGGGGAGAGGAATTTGAACTTAAAACAGATTTTAGGGGATTGAATATGATTCCAGTTTTGATATTATCAACGCTACCCCCATGCATTGGTAGTCAGTAACTTATGTTGATTTATTGCATGTATAGAATGGATACGTTGAAGAGGCATCTTCCCTTCTCCGGACAGGAGGGATTACTGGAACTCAAGAAAATTGCCGTAAGGTTTGAGGAAAAGATTTATACTGCAGCCACAAGCCAGGTACATCCATGATATTGGGTTTTAATTTTTCATTGTGCATGACATGTATGCGTACTTTAATACGTATTGATCTATTACTTATGTCATTTCTTAAATAAATGTTGTCTATGTTTGAACTTTCATTGTTTTTGGATAGAATTGTATTCTAAGTTTAGCATGGATTTCTTTTATTTTTACAGTCGGATTATCTACGGAAAATTTCGCTGAAGATGCTCACAATGGAGACCAAGTCTCAGAATTCAATGGCCAATTCCTTACAATCTAACTCTGCTGGTAACAGCAACAGGCCTCCGGATCCAGGTAAAAACAACTATTGAAAACTGCACTCCTATTTGATGCAAATTTTAATTATGCTCTCAGCTACCCTTTTCTCTCCCAGGTAGCTTTCTTCGTGATCATTAATTAGTTGCTAGAAACATTCTTTGTTTTTCTTAATTACTTCCGCATTTCTTAACTGAAATGATTCGTTCTTGATGTCTTTATTCGCTCGTATTTAATGGGTCAAATGATGAGTATAAATGACATTTAATGTATTCTTGTTTTGACGCTTGTTTATGTGATGTTTATTCTTTCTATTTTACTTGAGTAGGGTCTTTTGCTATGCAACCCCAAGTCCCCAATCAAGGGCAATCACTCTCTATGCCGTTGCCAGCTAATCAATCTCAAGGACGCCAACAACTTCTATCACAGAACATCCAGAATAACGTTCCGCCTGCTGGAGTTCAAAGTTCGTCTGGCTTATCATCTGCACTACCTCCTTCTTCCGGTTTAACCCAGACTTCTATCCCAAGTATTGTTGGACAAAATCCAAACATGCAAAATATGTCTGGAAGTTCACAGAACTCATTAGGGAACTCCATGGGCCAGGGGGTACCCTCCAATATGTTTGCTAATTCAAGGCAAGTGCCAGGAAGGCAACAGGTAGTTCCCCAACAGCAGCAGCTGCAGCAATCCCAGAATTCGCAGCAATATGTGTACCCACAACAGCTGCAACATTCGCTTTTGAAGCCCAAATATCAGCAGGGAAATATGCCACAACTTGTGCAACAGCAACAGCAACAGCAACAGCAACAGCAGCAAAACCTATTACAACCGACTCAGCTGCAGTCTTCACAGCAATCTGTTATGCCAACATCATCTGTTATGCAGCCTTCGGTTCAATCATCGCTCTCGAGTCTTCAGCATAATCAACAATCTGTTATGCAACAGTCATCACAACCCATGCTTCAGCAGCATTCACAGCCAGTTCTCAGGCAGCAACAGCAGGCTCAACAGCCCGCTGTTCATCAACAGCAAACACCAATGCCACAACAGCCAATATTACCCCAGCAACAGCAGCAGCAGCCGCTTATGGTGCAACAGGCAACTGCTTCAAACTTGTCCCAGAATCAGATGATTGGACAACAAAACAATGTCGGTGATATGCAGCAGCAGCAGCAACAACAGAGGTTGCTAAGCCAGCAGAATAATCTTTTAAACCTGCAACAACAACAGCAGCAGCATCAACAGCAAAAGCAACAACACCAGCAGTTAATGGCTCTACAAAGCAACCCTTCTAATATGCATCAGCAACAATTGGGCCCTCAGAGTAATGTTACCGGGTTACAGCAACAGCAGCAAAGCAACCCTTCAAATATGCATCAGCAACAGTTGGGATCTCAGAGTAATGTTACTGGATTACAGCAACAGCAGCACCTCGGAACTCAAAGTGGTAATTCTAGCATGCAACCAAATCAGCACTCTGTACACTTGTTGCAGCAACAACAACATCAGAATGCATCTAACATGTTACCTTCTCAAGGACAGCAGTCACAACCTCAGGCATCCCAGATGCAACAAATGAGTTTGCAACAGCAGTCAAATCCACTGCAACGAGATATGCAACAAAGACTTCAAGCATCAGGTCAGATATCAGGAACCATGCTTCAATCACAAAACGTAATGGATCAGCAAAAGCAGTTATATCAAACTCAAAGAGCCCATCCTGAGACATCATCGAGTATGGTTTTTTGCGCTTATGCACTTTCCTTCTTATATGCATGTGCTTTCATGATATCTGGATTATCATAGCTGCACATTTTGGACAGAATCTTGTTTTATATTTTTATTTTACTTTCATATTATGTGCCATTTGGATCAGTTTACATATTATATTATGAGTAAATAACAGTCATTTTTATGTGATGATCTGATTTTGTTACTAAAAACGGTCTTCATTATATGTTTTTATGGGGGAACAATTTTTTTGCATGACTTTGGTAATATATTATTTTGTTATGGTTGCCAGATGTAGGAGTCTAGACTGTCTATGGAAAATAATCTAGTTTTGGAATTTTATCTTTACCATATGTAACTTTTTGTATTAGAAAATAACATGGATGTGCATTGGACTTGGTCAATAGAATTTTGTACGCATGGCTATCATGCCAAGTAGGTGTATCCCACCTTCCCATCACATGTTTGTTGTCACCATCACTTTTAAAGAGATGCATCATCCTTCTCTGTCAAACACGATAATTTCTGTTCTTTGCTAATTCCTTCAGCATCTGGCCATCATGGAATGGAGAACCAGATTCCTATGCACAATATGTGGTCACATGAAACTGTAGAGCTAGAGCAAGCCTTGGTCTTTCTTGATTCCCTGCTTTTCTTTGTAGAGGTTGATATGTGTAGTGGACTTGAGATTTATATTTGGTAATTGGATGATCAGTGTGGTTTAAGTGTATATAAAAGGAACAGAGGGCATTGACTACTATTATACTATATGTTGCAGCACAGTGGAGGAAAAATAAAAGAAGTTAAATACAAACTGAAAGAAAAATAAATTCAAAGTTAATCTTGTATTCTTAATATCCATAGGCTGAACTAGGGTTGAGTAATAGAGATTGACGTGGTTATATAATCTAAAGTAAAACCCCCAAGGAAATGAAATAATTATAGTAAATAATAGTCCACGAGGATAAGGACATAATTATTAAACCCGACTAACAGAATAGAATTTATATAAATAGCCTAGTTATGAGTTTTGCGTCTATGCCTAAAATTAGGTTTATGGACCACCGTAATTACCATAAGTTTACCTTTCACCTCTGGTGCTACATGTTTGCCATCAGAGTTCTTTCGAGCAATTTACTGGTGGAAGCTGAAGCTTCTGTTGCCTTTGACTTTAGTTTTGCATCTTTGGCTTTTCATGAGCTATTGTGATAGAGAGGCTATTCTTATGTTCTTACATAATGTTAACCCTTTTTCTCTTGATAATTAACTCCACAATTACTTTTAAACAAAAGAAATAGAACCTTTGAAAATCTTCCCATAAAAGAAGTAATTGCCTTCATAAGCATAAAGTAGGAACAAAATCGCATCTGAAGTGCCTTTCATACCTTTGGTTTTGAAAATATGGGTTTTTATTCTTCAGTCTTGCTTCTATTGGTTTATAGATAAAGAGCTTTTGGTGGACTTCTATGTTTACTAAATGTCGTTGCCTGTGGATGTATCATCTACAATCTTGTGCATGCATGGTCCTGTTCCCTTTGGCTCATGAAGCTTCTAGTCTGTTCCTAGGTTGCTTATGATGTTGGAATGATATTTATATTTTGTTTTACAAAAAATACATGTTCAACTGTTTTGGGAACGATTGTTTTCCATTTTTGTCAATGTTTGAATGCAATGCTTTTCTTTTTTTTTTTTCTTCTGATTTTTAATCCTCGTGCCCAAAGTTATTTTCATGTGCAAACATTGACATATATTCCTGTGTATTTTGTAGCATCTCTAGATTCCACAGCTCAGACTGGACATGCAACTGGGGGTGATTGGCAAGAGGAGGTCTATCAAAAAGTAAGATGGCCAGACTTCTTGCCTATTGATGGCTTTCACATACAACATTTTAACATAAAATACAAATAATTAGGTGTGGGGGTTGGGAATAGAGCCACTGGAAAATAATTATACTAATGCCAAAATTGCCTTGATTGGGGATTTTAAAGAAATACATACTACTTCAGCTTCCATCTGTTGGGAGTTAACTAAAACTTGATTGTGGGGCAGCTTTGTTAAGCTTCCATCGGTTGGGAGTTAATTAAAACTTGCTTCATTAGACACAAGCATACATGATCTCATGCTGTCTGAATTCATGGTTGCATACGGGATCTTTTCCATTGACATTGATGATATGATGGTGTTGGCAAGCATGTAGATGCAGCAAAGTTCTTTCTCATCATCTTTGTACTTATGACTTTCATTTGCAGATCAAAAGCATGAAGGAATTGTACTTTCCCGAACTAAATGAAATGTATCAGAAAATTGCTACCAAACTTCAGCAGGTATGTAATCAATTCAATTTTTTTCTTTCTCTCATAATGTTGTTTGAACTTTTACCAATAAGCGGGCTTTCCCTGCTAGGTTATTGTGGTGATGTTCTCTGATAGATTCTACGTAGATCTCCCTTTTAACTATTGTAGACAGTCAACATGTGATTGTTACCTCACCAATAATGCTAATAACTTTTTGCAACAAAGTCTTGTTACTCCTTATATTGCTGTTCTTTTGCTTACTGACGTCTGTTCTTTCTGTTTGCCAGCACGATTCTCTTCCACAACAACCAAAGTCAGAGCAGCTTGAGAAGCTAAAAATGTTCAAAACCATGTTGGAGCGCCTCATATCAGTCTTACAGATTCCCAAGAGTAACATTACACCTGGTTTGAAAGAGAAGTTGGGTACATACGAGAAGCAGATAGTAAATTTTATCAATACGAATAGACCGAGGAAGCAAGTTCCTCCTCTGCAACAAGGGCAGCTCCCCCCACCTCATATGCACTCCATGCAGCAGCCGCAATCCCAAATTACTCAAGTGCAGTCGCATGAACATCAAATGAACCCGCAGTTGCAAACAATGAATTTACAAGGTTCTGTGCCAACAATGCAGCAGAACAATATGACAAGCTTGCAGCAAAATTCGATGTCTTCTATATCTGGGGTTTCAACAGCACAGCAGAACATGATGAATTCATTGCAGCCGAGTACAAATTTGGATTCTGGACAGGGAAATGCACTGAACTCTTTGCAGCAAGTTCCGGTGGGATCTATCCAACAAACTCCTGTCAGTGCTCCCCAGCAAGCAAACATGAATGCCTTGTCATCACAGAGTGGGGTTAGTATGCTGCAGCCAAATATTAATTCCCTTCAGTCAAATTCTGGTATGCTTCAACACCAGCAAATGAAACAGCAGGAACATCAAATGTTACAGAATCAACTGAAGCAACAGTATCAACAGCGAATGCAGCAGCAATTTATGCAGAAGCAGCAACAACAATTGCAGCAAGCAAAGCAACAGCTTCCGGCACAGATGCAGGTGCACCAACACCAAATGCCACAGCTTCATCAAATGAATGATGTAAATGACTTGAAGATGAGACAGGGGATGGGTGTTAAGCCAGGGGTTTTTCAGCAACATATGCCCGCAGGCCAGCGTGCTTATCCGCAACAGCAGTTGAAATCAGGATCTCCATTTCCTATTCCATCAACAAACCAACTCCTTCAGGCTGCATCTCCTCAAATTTCGCAACATTCTTCTCCCCAAGTTGACCAGCAGAATATACTGACTCACCCGAAAGCTGGAACCCCTTTGCAAACTGCTGGTTCACCTTTTGTCATCCCATCTCCTTCAACTCCCATGGCCCCATCCCCCATGCCAGGGGATTCTGAGAAACCTTCCTCACTATCGAATGCTGGGAATATTGGACATCAACAAGCAGCTGGGGTGGGAGCACCGGTCCAGTCCCTTGCAATTGGCACCCCTGGGATATCAGCCTCTCCTTTGCTTGCTGAATTTAGTGTACCAGACGCTACTCATGTTAATGCTTTGTCAACTATTTCTGGCAAGTCGAGTGTTACCGAGCAGCCTCTTGAACGCTTGATTAAGGCGGTAAGTAAAGTGATTTATTTTACATTTTTCTCTTTTTGAGTGCTATAATGATGTTTCAGTATTTACTACGTTTCCTTCCCTCACTTGTGCTTAAATTAAATCTGTATTTTGAACTTGCAGGTGAAATCGATGTCGCCTAATGCATTGAGTGCATCTGTCAGTGACATTGGCTCAGTAGTTAGTATGATTGATAGGATAGCAGGGTCAGCCCCGGGTAATGGATCTAGAGCTGCAGTTGGTGAGGATTTGGTTGCAATGACAAAGTGTCGTCTGCAAGCAAGAAATGTTATGACTCAGGATGGATCAAATGGGACTAGGAAGATGAGGCGCTACACTAGTGCCATGCCCTTAAATGTTGTGTCTTCAGCTGGTAGTATGAATGATAGTTTCAAGCAGTTGATCAATTCAGAGACATCTGACCTGGAGTCAACTGCAACATCTCGTATTAAGAGGCCTAGGGTTGAGGTATTTATCTTTCTTATATACTCCTAGAAATTATAGCTGTTGCAATTGTTAGAGCAGTGGTTGGGGAAACTTGAAATAGTTAAAGTTTTACATAAAAAAGTGGAAATTTCCAGCAAGACTTCAAAGCTAATTGTTTTGCTGCGCACCTATGCATACACTTTATCTGACTGGACTGGCGTGCTTTGACAATTGGTACATTCTTAGTGGCATTGCCTGCATGCGAGTTAACTGTTCAAGATGATAACTTTTGTTGAATGATTTTTATTTCGGGTGTGTGTACGTCTCTCCATTGCTAATCTGGACTCAATGTTTGCTTATTTAAGGAATTTCTAACTCGTAGTTTTTCATTGTCTGATAAAAAGGCTTATTCCTGCTTCTTCATTGAACATAATTGTGTGGCTTATCTTGCAGGCTAATCATGCTCTTCTGGAAGAAATAAGAGAAATAAATAGGCGGCTTATCGACACAGTTGTTGATATCAGTGATGAAGATGTTGACCCCAGTGCAGCCGCTGCCGAAGGGGGTGAGGGTACTGTTGTCAAGTGCTCTTTTGATGCCGTGGCTCTCAGTCCAAGCTTGAAATCGCAGTATGCTTCAGCACAAATGGTGGGCTGTCAAACGTTAATGCCATGATTTTTTACATTTCTCCAAAATACTAAATATATGGTATTTACTTGGCTTTAATATTTTGCAGTCACCAATTCAGCCATTAAGACTGCTTGTTCCTACAAATTATCCCAACTGCTCTCCGGTTCTCTTGGACAAGTTTCCAGTTGAAGTCAGGTGAGAAAACAATTATTCTGACTTTACATGTTGCTGCTGTTACATAGACGTTTCCCAATGTGCATTCTCAGCCATACGGGCTTGTGCCCTTTTTCTTTTACCGCATTCTGGTGAAATCCTTATTCAAATGTCATTTTTCTCGATGAAAAAAATGCGCTCATTAGATGCATGCCCTATTTCCCAATTCAATTTATAGTTTGTCTTGGTAAAAGTATGTGGTGCCATGACGATGAGACAGAGTCTCTCAATTATTTTTCGTTCCTCTTTTGAGTTTCATGTACTCCTTTTGCTTTCATGTGCCAAATTTTAAAGCATAAATTCGCTGTAAATGTTCTACTTTTGCAGTAAGGAGTATGAAGATCTTTCTGTGAAGGCCAAGTCGAGGTTTAGCATATCTCTAAGAAGCATTTCACAACCCATGTCCCTTGGGGAGATAGCAAGGACTTGGGATGTTTGTGCACGTGCAGTTATTTCTGAGCACGCGCAGCAGAGCGGTGGAGGAAGTTTCAGCTCAAAGTACGGGACATGGGAGAACTGCTTGAGCGCTACTTGATCGATCCTCTGTTTATTCATTGAACAGAGTTATTCCAAGGGTTGTCGTGATAACCGCGATGGTATTTTTCTGTGATGATTGAAGCATTTTTATGGGCAGGCATGTATAGGAGGAACTTACCTTAGTATGTGTGGGGAATAATCTTGGGGGATGTTATTTAGCTTCTTGGTGGTGAATTTATCTGAGGTTAATTCTGCGTGATTTACTTGAAATACTGTAAGTCATCTCGGAATTGTCTGTATGTTTCCGTTTTGTTGAAAATGTGGCATCTTGCCGTGTTCTGCAGTCTGTTTGTAAAGAGTATTGTGTCAATATTTTCCCAGGTTATTTATAAGATGGAGATATCCAGGAATGTCATCTCAGTGGCGAAAGTTGCATTGAGCTTGGCAGCATGGAGTCGGGTGAAATCAAAATACATGGAGTCTGTTTTTGTAAAATATCCTCTCATGAATGACGTCGTTGAACTCATCATCCAAGTTTTATCTTTATCTGGTAACGAGAAGTACTAGCATTAGCGACGCGTATCACAACACGTCAACTACGAGAGGTTTTTTGGTAGGGAATTGGATCTGCTCGATGGAGCCTAGGGATTAAATCATCTAGGCCGTTGATTGGTGTGTAAAAGAAATTAGAATTGTTGGTTGTGGTGGACCAGGAAAATAAGTTAATGGAGACCGTTGGATTTAATTTGTGCAGTTCAAATGAATTGATCCCTAAGCTTCGGATGTTGTCCGGAGTGGATCCAATTCCCTTGGGTACGACACACCCCCAATCTGGATTGTTTGAGAAGAAAGAGGGGTGGGACGGGGACTAAAAGTGGGCTAGGTTAGCATGACAAATCAGGAAGGTGGGGTAAGTGAGTGTTTTTTGTTTTGGCTCGGGTTCGTATTGGTGAGTTAGTCCGAAAATTGAATCTTAGAGTTTCTCGTCAACTACAGACACGAAAACTAATACACAACGGAGAATTGAGTCCTACATTGGAGATATAACAAATTAATACAGTTTAAATGGGAAAAATTCATTTCTCATATTACCGGGAACTTTTGTGATATAACCGCTAGTATTAAGTGAAGGATGGTAATCAAGGATTCTATGACACCAAATTCGGTATCTTTCTTTTTTGGTGTTTGATTTCAGCCACCATACAACATAAGAGGAATTCAGAGATCACTCATCATCCATGTTTTATTCATATCCCAACGCCACAAGAATGCAAATCATCTCTGATCGCCTGTATGTTTTCGTCGGCTTGAAAATGCCGCACAATGCGTGCAGTATTCCAGCGATGTCAACTGGAAAGTTTGCAAGGAGCATTGAGTCAATGACTGAATATTCATGAAAAGGTATCTAAATCGACGAACGATGTTAGCCAGAAACAAGATATTAATTTTGGTACATGAAATAATTTACCAAACAGTGTGATTACACAATTACAAGGTAATGTATGAGAATCGATACAACCTAAAATACACATTGTATTACAGTCACGGAAGAAACAATGATAAGAACGGCACAACAACAGTAGCGAGGCTGCTTCCTAGAAAACCAGCCCGTCTCCAAAGCAAAACTTGAGGGGATAAAGTTTTCATTTCTGCTCCGTAAAACAGCGCCAAGAACGGCATCACAAGGTGAAAGTTTAACATTCATTTGAGTATGATGCGAACCATCTTGGCAATCTCATGACACGGTCTATTTTGAGCTCTCGTCAATAAGAATTCCACAGCAGCTTTCGAGTCATTGCGGGAGGGGCTAATCCAGGAATATCTCGAATATCCTTGTTGTTTGGATGAACCAGCTGAAATTTAAGATATAAAAACAATTGAACCATGTATCCACCAGGCACTCTTGTTAATAAACGGGAACTAAGTTTCTCAAATTCACTTAAAACTCTACGTAAGTTAAAAGAAATAGAAGAAACAATTACTCCATAATCAAAGGAAAATTAGTTCATTGCCGAACTAGGTAACTAGGAAACTCAAAATCTAAACAAAGATTTAGTCGGAAATTATTTCAGAAGAATACTTGCAACCAAGTAGAGACATTCAAGTACACCTTATCGCTTCCAAAGTATTACTTGCTTTCAAGTCTAGGATATGCTGCTTTCAGAAGCATCGTATGTACTTCTAAAATTTCAAACAAACAAGGCATACTTCAAGTATTTAGAAAAAGAAACTGCATCGAAGCACTAAAAATGTTGTATGCAAATGAAGATCAGGGATCGATTTTCAGCATACAAAAGCAAATAACCTGAGTGGTGTCAGCAGCAATAAAGGAGGCTAAAAACAATACTTCTCTAGCATCTATCAGGCTACACTTCGTAAAAAAATTAAGAACACAATTAAGTAGATGGAATTTAATTTAATACACATTGGTAACAAAACTAGAAGCAAGCATATTCATACCTTCACAATAATGATGGCTATGACTCCGACGACAATCAAGAAGAGTAATCCCATAATACATCTATCAGTTGCAACCTAACAGGAAAGAAAAAACAATCATAATGAGTAATAAAAGTAGCAAATATCATCAACATATGGAAAAAGAAAGTGGATAATTCAGAAGATGACCTGCCTACCAATTTCCCTGACCAGCTTAGAAGCTTTCTTGATTGAGAAATGTATAGAGTCCAGCTCGTTGACTATCCTGCTCATTTGTTCCGTCTAAACACGTAAAAAAAAAAAAAAAAAAAATTTAGTTACCATGCCTCTCCAATTTTCTACAAGGAATATGAGGAAACATAATTGAATACTACATACTTGAGCCTTGAGAGCTTGTGCTGTCTCTGTTCCAACATTGATGGTTTCATGAACAACCTATTACAAAACAGGAACACAAAGAAACGTTATACATGAATCACTTTTAACAACGCCTGATAGCAGGAACAAAGGTTTTCTTTGAATAATCAAATCGATCTTTTGCAGATGCACCCACCTTCTTTGATCTCTCAATGGCTTGATCTGTCTCATCCATCATTTGGTTTCCATTATCAATAAGTTGTTGATTCGTCATAGCTGCCAAACATATGGACTCCAGTTAACAAATAATTCATATGGAATATATGTTTATTGTCTTTCAGGTAAGACAACATGGTATGACTTGTTATATCAAGCAGAGTTTCTAGAGTTTCTGAACGTTTAACAAAATGCATCATTCATTTTCAGCATTCCATCTAAACAAAATACTAATGTCAGAGTTATTACCTAAATACATTTCTCTTAGGAACTTCTCTAAAAGTTAATATGCTTAGTTTTTTTTTTATTTTTTTTTGTTATGATATCAAGTTTAACCTCTAACCCTATACCAAAGGCACATGTGTAATTGGTTACCAAAGGCATACATCCATTATGCAGTCACTGTTTTCAATGGTGAATTACTGCAATACAATTCATTCCAGGATGGGAATACACTTCCTACTATTTCTCAATGTTATCAGTGAATGTAGACAAGACAAGTACTTTGGTATTCAAATTTATCTACAATTGATTTAATGAGCTCCAACTTAGAGTTGTGACAAAGCACATACATAAAGACCACCAAACCATATATATAATGCAACCAAACAAATAGAGGAAAAAAGGTAAAAGGTTGTATGTGGTGTCCTTTTGAGCGTCAGAGAGAGAAGAGAGAGAAGAGAGAGAGAGAGAGAGAGAGAGAGAGAAGCTGTATAAGGAAATTTTGCATTTCAATTAGTGCCCCTCAAGTGTGTATTTTTTCCTTTCCACATCAACTATGCAGGACGTTATGGCATCCACTATATAGTTGTACGAGTGTCTGTATGTGTGAGTCAGCACATGTGTGCATGTACAAGAGCACTCTTGTGAGAGCTATATATAAAACCATAGCATCTCAGCAGATGGGTAATATGTTGATAGTGGATTGTTAAACCCATAATTAGTGCAACAGTATACGGGGCTGGATTTCATGTTACCCGAGGCTAGCAAGACATTCTGTTCCCCCAAGTCTTCGGCCGGTCCATCAAAGAGATCAATTTTCTTGTTGCCAAGGTTTGATGCATACCTGTACCAAAGGCACACCAAATGTTTTTATAAATTCTTTTAAGAAAAATATATATCTTCAATTTAGAAAACAACTTTGACCCAAATATAAACCAGTACTTTGATCGTCCAATGGGACAATAATATAGTTCTTTTTCAACAAATAATAAAAACAAATTATTTTCCTGTATAGTACAACTTAGGCTTCTTCTTCTATTAAAAAATGATGGTGAATCAATTAATGTAATTTCTTGCTGATGCTAACTTACTGTTTTTTCAGAGCCACATATGAATTCAACTCTTTAATCTGCATAAAAGTTAAAACTATTAACACACATGTAACGTGGTAAAAACAATTAATAGATACAAGATGACAATTAAAACAAAGGAAATTAGAAAAGGAATAAAAAGTAAGCATAGCAGACTCCAGAAATAAAGTAAGGATTGAAAACACACCATCGACTGCTTTTTCTCATTCAGCATTCTACTGGTATTTGGATCATTTATTCTCTCCATATTCTTCACCTCTCTGTCAAATTCTTTGATAAGCCTGAAAACAACACAACATATAACCTTATTAACAGAAAGAACTTGAATTGGATGGGGACGTAGCGGGCAATTGGCCTCGAGACATTGAATAGTGTCAGTTTATGTTAGGCACTCCTTCTCAAGCCGCATCTCCTACAGATGAATGCCAGAAAATCGATGGCAGGAAACCCCATATGCTGGCCAAAAGAAGTAAACTAAGCAGGGTTCCATAAGATTATAGCACTTGTTTCTCAAATGGCATGTCAATACATAAGTCAAAATCGAACCCTTAATATTGAAATGAACAAAATTCTATAACATCAAGATCTAATGGAGCTTAGTGGACTGAAACTCATTTATTTCTTGGTCAACTACCCATCTGCTGATATTTAAGCTAATTCAATTGCATTACCTCCCATCACAATCAAAAACCCAATTTACCATTCAATAACTCTCAGCACAGAAATTCACCAACTTATACAATAACAACGACAACAACAACAACCAAGCCTTATCCCACTACGTGTGGTCGGCTGTATGAATCCTAGAACACCACTGCGCTCAGTTTTGCACCACATTAACCCACATTAAGCAAGACAAGAAACAAAGAGGATGAAACTGTGAAAACTAAATTACCTCTTACAGTCTCGCATCTTTTCAGTGAGCTCTTCCAGCTGCCTACTCCGCCTATTTGAGTCCTTAATCTTCTCCAGCTTCTGAAACCCATTTCTGCCATAAATTCAAACACGTAAGAGTATTAGAAAGCCTGTACTCTTCAGGAACCATAAAATAATCAGAAATTCGATCAAAAGCCAAACAGATGCTTACGATAATGCGCGCAAAATGTCGGTGATTTGTCCGTCGATCTCCGCTAGCTCTTCGCTGATTGAAGATAACGGATCCATCTCTCTCTAATACAAAATAATCCAATCCAATCCAATTTCCCAAACACCTTCAAATCATTACAAAACTCAGATCCTCAGAAATTTCCCAATCAAATCCAATCAGCTTCGAACCGCTGACCAAATCAAACCGAATGTTAAAACAAAGAATCAAATCGCATTCAGACAACTTCCAAGAACAGTCGAATCAAAAATTAGAAATGCGGCGGTGGGATCCGGGGCAATGTGGGCTGCGACGGGGATCGAGGACACAAAACGATTGAATAGATAGGTAAATTTCAATTGGATTTGAGTTCCTACTGATTGGAAATTAGGGTTTTTACCTGGTTGATATTTGGGTTCTTCGATTTGACTCGGAGCAGACCAGAGAGAGAAAGCTTAGCTGTTTCCGAACAGAAACAAAAAACGAACAAGAGCGCGCAAATCGAGGGACCTCCAACTGTGTTACCGGAGCACCAAATGCGCCAAGTTTTTTAAATGATCACGTGCAATGCACGTGCCTTTCCCATCAATAAAATGGAGGATGGATATGGATCATCTCCGGATTCATTCCATTAAATCTACCAATTCGATTCTTTGAAATTTAATCTAATGGTTAAAAACAGGGGCCACTTTTAAAAATTATAATAACTTTAGCCGTTTGATCAAATTTCAAAAACTCGGATTGTTAGATTTAGTGGAAGGGATCCGGAGAGGATCCCTTTTCCATGAAGGACAACCTGCATTCACAGGTGGTCGGTTGCAAGGATATTAAGGTTGAAAATAAGAAATTCTAAGCATATGAACTTATACATTTTTTTTCAATTTGTAAAAATAGAAAGTTGGAGATAGCGGTGGTACATAAGGAAGGGCTATAAAATTTTAATTTCTAGTACTTTTCTAATTCTAAAAAAGAATTTTTATGTTTGTAAAAAGAATAATGGATAATGCTTGAATTTCCTTTTAGATAATAAATATATTTTACCACTTTTAAATAATTTGTCTTTCAGTAAAAAATTTATAATCAGTGAGCGCAAAAGAAACAAATGTGAAAAAAAGGAATGAGGTTCATTTTCCCCCTTATTCCATTTAGTTGTGCATTGTGTGTAGAAGTTTCTACTCGAAAAATTATCACATGTAACAATAACACAACAATTCTTACTGGTTGGCATTGCATTTTAAAGCTCACAAATATTAGATGTATAACGAATTTATAGTATTGAATGAGAATCATCTCTCAAGTGTTTTTTTATGTTATGGTGAAAATCAAGCACCTTTATGATCCTCTTCACTCGAATTCAAGACTTCTCACCCTCTTTCCCACTCAGAATTCCACCTAACTTGTACAGAAAAAGTGATTCGGAAATGACTAAAATGACTAGGAAAATGATTTTCACTAAGAAGAAGGCCCATTGGAACAAGGTTCATTAAATAGAAGTAAAAGAAAAAAAGTATGGCCCAACCCGATTAAAAACCCGGGGGCCTAACCCGGCACCGCCGCCATTCTTTCTTATATGTTTACAAACTACAAAACGCTTCGTTTTCTTTGTTCTTCCTCATTTGTTCGGAAACAGCAAGCTTCTCTGTCTGGTCTGAGTCAATTCGAAGAACGAAAATTCAACCAGGTAAAAACCCTAATTTCCAATCAATTAGGAAGTCGAATTCATTTATTTACCCATGTATTCAATCGATTGTTCGTGCCAATTTTTGTACTTTTAAAATTATTGAATTCTAGAAACAAATCCCGATTTTGTTTAGGTTTACGTTTGGATGCTGAGAAAAAAAACCTGATAGAAATTCAAAATTTTGTTCGAAGAATTGGGGAAATTAAGATGGGATTGTTAACCATCTGGTTACTTTATATAATCTTTCATGAATTTGTTTGATTGGTTGCTGAGAAAAGCATGAAAACGAAGAGAAATTGAAATTTTGGGTTTCATTAACTCGAATTTGGGTTCGGTTTTTATTGGGTGTTTTGCTAGAATCATTCCGCATCATCGGCTTTGTTTTTGTCGTTCTACCACTAGGAAAAGAGCACCATTGTCGAATTGGTGTGTGTTTTTTATTTATAGGAAATGAACTTGAACTTGAATTTGAATACTCTCTTTCCCGTTTATATGTACGAACGTAGTCACTGTATTTTGATGTGCTCGTTGCACTCAGATGTATGTGATGAGCATTCTGCGAGTGTACGAAGTCATTGCAGGCTTGTGGATGATTGTTGGATGTTGTGCTTATTGTTTGGTTATCAGGTGTTGTAAAGACAGTTAGAAGACATGACGACGGCTGCTCGACCCACGTGGGCACCTGCGAAAGGTGGTGATGAACAAGGTGGTACTCGGATTTTTGGACCATCACAGAAATACTCATCCAGGGATATGGCTGCCCATACATCTCTAAAGCCCAGGTAGATTTGTCATTGTTACTGATTCTTATGCGTGTTAAACATTTTTAGAGTGCATCATGTACAATGCAACTCTGCATGTGTTTATACCTCTTTTTCCCCTCCAAATTTCCGTTGTTCTGTTTATCTTTCTGGTTATGGTAATATGTGAGTGGGTTTTCCTGGGATTCTAATTTTGGACTTTGCCTTTCTTGGTATGCGTGTATACAGAAAGCCGGGGCAAGACACCCAGGATGAGTTGCAAAAGAAGAACCTCCGGGAGGAACTGGAAGAGAGCGAAAGAAAGCATTATTCATCAAAGGATAAATCTTATAGTTGTATGATATCTTCCTCAGATTTTTTACAAGCACTTGGGGGCGGGTTGACTAGTTCTTTTTTTTCTATTTCTCGAGTCTATAGGGGATGTGATGTTATTTCCTCATCGTTTCTAATTGATATGTGCATTGTGCAGATGACAGAGATCGCAGGAGGGGAAACCAGCTGTTGTTGGAAGGTGTATATTCTAAATCTTATATTTTACATTTTAAGGTAGCAAGTTGATAAATAAGTAATGCTCAATTACTAACTAAAAATATTTTTGCTCATAGGGGGCAGAAGGGACACTGAAATTGTGCCACGTAATATAGATGCTGATGATTCTGACGTGGAAGCTCAAAGTGATGATGAAAGGTCAGTATTCTTTGCAGATATATTCGAATCCAAATGTATAAATAGTTTCAGTCAAGTGCTAGCGTAGCTTTGATGTTGAATTATTAAAGTTCTATCAAATCTTCTGATGCAAGACATGCTTGGATATATAAAATATAACTCTAATGGTTTTGTGAATTTAAGCAAGAAGAATTGTTTATAAGGCATTATGTATTGACTAGATGAACAGTTATGTGTTCCAGTTTGTTTTTTTCATGGTTGCGATGGGCTTTATTAGCTTAACTCCAAACTGGAGAACAATGCACAGAATTTCATGGTTTATTACAATCACTCATGACTTGTCTGCTTACAGTTTGGTTTGGACTTTTCTCAGTAAATATTACATCCATTTATGGTAGGGGTTCGTTTGTGTAGTTATGTAACTTCATGGTTGCCGACTTTCCATTTGAAACAATAACAATATCGGCATCTCAAAAATAGATACTTACAGACTAATAACAAGCCTTTAATTTGTTGGTAGTA
The DNA here is from genome assembly GCF_041283825.1 of Pyrus communis. NCBI lineage: Eukaryota > Viridiplantae > Streptophyta > Magnoliopsida > Rosales > Rosaceae > Pyrus > Pyrus communis. Next base: position 2,376,426 of record NC_142575.1, on the reverse strand, counting down.
ATTTTACCTTTGCTTGTATAGTTCAACCCATTTCATGAGGTGTAATGATATTACTACGTGTTTCCCTAATATATGTGGAACAATTACTTTGATTATAGTGGTGAAGATGACGATGACGAGGAGGATGACATGGAAGCTCTACTGGCTGAGCTTGAACAAATAAAGAAGGAAAAAGCAGAGGAGAAGTTACGGAAGGTGAGCTTTCAATGAAGTGATGTGACGGAATTATCAATTGCTTTGATATCACTGAATATAACAAAAATTGTACTTTATGCTTCCACAGGAACGACTAGAGAGGGAGGAAGAGCTTAAAGTCAAGGAAGCAGAGCTTCTCCGAGGAAACCCATTGCTTAATGGTGCAGCACCCGCATCGTTTAGTGTGAAAAGAAGGTTAGTCAAGATTCTACTCCTAGCTTGTTCTGTGATCAAGTTAGGATTTTCCGGTGGTTCCATTCGGTCACTTCTCTAATAGCTCTCTTCTTTGTGGATCTTTTGGCGCAGATGGGATGACGATGTGGTGTTCAAGAACCAGGCCCGTGGTGAAACCAAGACTCCTAAGCGCTTCATCAATGATACCGTCAGGAGTGACTTTCACCGCAAATTCCTGCAGAAATACATGAAGTAAGACCTTGAAATCAATCGCTCTCTTGAGATGTAACCCTGAAGTATCGAAGACCAAAGAAACTTTTCGTCTTTAACAGTTGTATGTACTGTAATGTTGGAATTGAATGCACATTAAAGATCCAAGCTGGATCTTGAGATTGAGTGTTACCTGCTTATGAATTTCTTGAATTTGGTAATGCGATTGTTTATACTCGCTTCTATTTGTTTGTATATCTCTGTTTACGTAAATCGCTTTTACGAAACAGTGTCCCTAAGGACGCTCTTATGAGTTTTGAGGTCCCGAAAGTACTGATAAACACGAGGGCTCGAGTTTATGAGTTTTGATGCGCCAGGGATGAAATGAATGGTTTATAAAACAGCACCAATCAGCCCCCATCTTCGTTGGTTCACGTTTTGAACAAGGATGATCTTCCCTGTCCGCATTGATTTGTTGGGGTCGTGTTTGGAGTGACGCTCAACTTGGTTGATGCGTCTTCTGGTTGTATCCCCTTTCATCGCTGTCATTTTCGTTCTGCCTTCCCCTTGGTGTTTGCCTCTTTGTAGGCTTTCTTGTACTTTTGGCTTCTTGGTCTTGGAATGTTATTCCTAGTTTCCACAAAAAAAAAAAAAAAAAAAGAAAAAAAAAAAGCACAACAGCAAAGGATATCATCAACCCGACGATACTGGTATTGGATAAAATCTACAAAATTTCATTCCATTGCCAGCAATTGATAGGATACATATACAGAAACCAATCCGATAGAGATGAACTCATAAATATACAGAAAATACATATGAAAAAGAAAAAAAAAATTAACTCACAACAGCCTGCCTCAGATGGCATAAATTAAGATACAATGAATAATGTGCTTGCATACTTCAGAGTAACCTGCCAACAAATAAATAGAAACTGCGGGAAAAGGAGCAAACATGCCTTCTACTCGGCTTTATCCTTGGTTTCGTCCAGAACAAATTCCACGTACAAATCCTTAATAGCAATCACGACCGTTGTTATGAGCGGACCCATAATTGCACCCTGCAAACAATACAGTCCAACATTCATCGGGAGCATGTTAAGAAGTGAATGGATGTATCGACAACAGAAAATGGACTAGGTATCGACAACAGAAATGGACTAGGTATCATCATGTAATGGTCAAGGATGACAAAGTTGAAAAGGCTATGTGATCTGGCTAAATATATGAACCTTTAACCTATCTGGTTATCAACATTGCATGAATCTCCCCAGTGTAATGAAGATTGTTTCAAAAATTTTGTTCCAGAATGATGAACTTAAGTTTTTGATTTGTCGAAACTGGAAAGAGAATTTCTTCCTCGAATCCAGTTAAAAAAACATATAAGTTTGAAACTAGCTAAACACTTCAATTCGCGTATTTGTAAAGTAAAACTCGAAACTAGCTAAACACTTAAATTGGTTTATTTTGTAAAGTAAACCCAAAGTCATCATCCATGGTATATTTACCTCAAATGCGGATGGGAACAAAGTCATTCCACCGATGATGCTGAGTCCGGTAAGATATTGACTATGGCCCCCAGGTATGTCCTCCTGAATTTCAGACGCTCCGTAATCCATAAGCACGAGATGAATAACGGACAAGGTAATGGCTACTATATATCTACCTTCCAGCACCAGTTGCAGAGCTGCAGGGATGGTTGCAAACCACAATGGAAAGATTGGTAGCACAGAACTGAGGATTGCAAGAATGGTGGACGTGTACAAGAAATGTATTTTGAATAGCGTCAATAAAAGCCATGTGAGACATCCCTGAAAAATTGCAATCTCGGCTGTAGCCAAAAGAACACCGGATATAGCATTATCAAGAACTTCAACACATCTAACCCTCGCGGACTTTGAAATTGGAAGCATACTCATTGCTTGTTCAGTCACTCCGCCAGATTTGGATGTGATCAGATAATACAATACCCAGAAGAACACCATTAACTGAGACACAAAATTGAAAACCTCAGCTGCTCCAGAAACAATGGAACTACCGATAGAGAACATGAATTTTGCGCTGCCTCCAAGGACTGATGTACTGCTAGCAAGTATGCGCTGTGATACATCCATACCTCGCATGGCAAACCCTTTTGCCTTCTCAACTAAATCCTCTCTGGTGATTACCAATTCCCTAACAATTGCATCAACCTCTGTGTACATAAGTCCCCATTCCCTCTTACTAATCCGATCCCTCAAACTCACAAGTTTCTCTGTGTACTGAGACGGGCTAGCTAAAGCTGTTGAAGGCTCGGAAGAATTAGCAGACTGTCTTACTACAAAATGCTTAATTCCAGTTGCCAATTCTGTTATATTATAATGCAACGCCAAACTATCTAGCTGGTCCGACACAGTTTCATAAAACTTCGAAGTGTACCTATCCACCATTCCAGGCACATCATTCTCCTCCATCCACTGCTTAACGCCAATCTTCTCCGTGTAATTGCTCTCTTCCACATGTAACTTCAACGAAATCACTGCATCTTTGCTCTCGATCCCAATCTTATATGAAAAAAAGGTGACACCAACCAAAAACCCTAAAATCATAGCAAACATCAACCCAATTGCAACGATGGTCTCCAACCTTATCAATATCCTTCTGGTGAAAAACGCACTAATCGGGCTACGGCGAAAGCTACTGCATCTCAAGGAGGAAACAGTTGACATTGTCGACTCCACGCCTTTGGCACTAAACATAAAGCCTAGTCCAAGAATTGCCAGAGAAGCAACACCACCAATTTTCTCATAAGCAAGTATAAGTATCCAAAACGACACCAACCACCTCAACAACTTAGAGAACTCACTCCGGTGCCTCCTCCTGTAGTCAGATTTCGGTTTTCGTAGAAAAACCCGAAAGCAAACCTCCCTAATTTCGATAAGGGTACCTACGAAAACCCGAAAAATGGCCACCGGAACTGCCAGAACAGTTTCAGTGAGGCCAAGCCTCAAGGGCTCCGACCAAAACCCCACAAGGGTTTGCTGTATTCCTCTCAGAGGGATCGAGCAGAGCACCGCCCATTGAATTGGCCGCAAGTATTCCTCTAACAGCTTGCCGACGGCGTAAAATATGAATATAGTAAAGGCGAGGCCGGCGTGGGCCATGGTTATGTAGAGGGCTAATCGTACCTGGGGATCGCCGGAGATGGGGGTTTTCTGATCTGGGTCGGCGGATTTTGGCGGGCCCTTGGGCGGCCGTGCCTGGGGTTCGGACGCCTGGGGCTCTGGGGTTGAGGATTTTCGGATTGAGGCTGATCGGAACATGTCTTGCCAAGCAGGGTTTGCTGAGGGGGGTTCGGAGCTTGGGTCTGAGTAGGCAACTAAAGCCATCGTTTTAGAGAGAGAAAGTCAGAGAGAGAGAGGATAAAGTTTGAATCTTTGAAGCTCTAAAATGTTGGGTTTTTTGTTTTGTGTTGGTGGGCTGGATTGGAGTGCAGAAAAACAGAGCTCAGAGAGAATAAGAACTTCAGGTGGGGAATTATTGGGCAGTTAAGTGGATGACAGAGAGAGAGAGAGAGGAGAGGGAGAGAGAGGAGAGAGAGAGCTCAGGTGGGGTGTGGGAGGATGAAATGGTGGGGTATTGACCATAAACTGTGTGGAAGAGGGAGAACTGGAGGAGGATGATGTGTGACAGTGTCAGTCTGTGTTGTTCTTATAGTTTGTGGAGGGCGTGTCAAAGAGGCCGACTAAAAAGAGTAAAGTTGTTGTATAACTCAAATCACCATCCTAGATTTTTTTAATCTAATTATAGAGTAATCCAAGGGTTAGAAATTGATCATGGATTCCTAACTGATATGAGGTTAAGGTCAATTTTGTCTAGAGAAGAGGACTTTCATACGACAGAAATGTCATTGTAACGGTATTTCAAACCAATCACGCACTGTTATGTGAAGAAGTAAAAATTCATAACATTGAAGTTGGAATACCACTACAGTAACATTTTTGTATATAGGGAAGTGTCTCTCACAACATTGTCGATGAGGAGAGAGCTCTAAGCTAGAGACACTATTTTATACAACACATCAGTTTCTCTCCACATATCAATAATTGTTCTAATATTGGAGAGGTGAGAAATCAAACATATGGCTCGAGTGCAAGGTTAAATATTTTTAATATTTGAGTTATAAGTCTCTTATTATTATAACGATAAATTAAATAGGATATCCGTTTGATCAAATTATTGTAATAATTAGAAGTTGATTTGCTCAAAATACATAAACCATATTGCAATGGCAGCCCCAAGAAAATGACCGGCTATCTCATTAAACAACACATCCATAAAATGATGAATACATAAAGAAAAAATGGAAGTATATGACATTGGTGGCTATCTCACAAATCAATGGAACTAATAGGCAAAATATAACTTGTGGTTACAATGCATGAGAAATTCGATTTTGAGATCTCTTTTTATAGTTGGGATTTCCTTATTTGGTTTTGGTTGCGTCAGAAAAATAGGAAGGTAAATTAATTCAATTGATACTCAGAGATTCCATTAATCAAACACCAAAAGTTCACCTTTGAACCTTTGCAATTGGGAAAAAAGGTAGATTCTTGAGTTCCATGACGAGAAATATAGAAAGATGGAGATATATCTCTGGAATTTACACTGTTACATATTGCTTATGCTAATTCTTCTACGAAGGCAAAAGTAGGCACAAATTCTGTAACCCATTGCCATGGCCAGCAAAATCCAGACTTCATTCATGTCACCATCCAAGTTCACCGTGTCAAATGAAGGTGAGCTCTGCAGCTTCCTACACCCTCCTTTGCTTTCACACTCATATAACTTGTCTCCAGAATACTGCACTTTCAGCAGCAGCCGGAACCCGTAGTACATAAACGACAAGTACTTCAACCATTGGATAAATTTCGGTATATGCTGCAACCATAACAAACATGTAGCGTCGCGTGACATGTTCAAATATATGGACGTACAGTTGTTAAATAAAGAAACATGTATATATGTAGTTAATTAGAGCTTCAACCACTGCATAAATTTTTGTCTGATGTTCATGCAAGAGGCTATGTAGTAGGTTACTTGTAGTGCAAGCGAGTTGGCGGAAGTTAAAAGTTTGCCCTTGAAATGCCAAACGTAGAGACCAGATTGACAGATTAAAACCACGGTGGATGTGATTTCGGGACAAAACACAATGACTGCCCGAAAATGCAGTTCATCGGAATTAGGTTAACAAGTTGATTTAGATTACCTGCACATAGTAGCCTCCTGTGAGTAGAAACATCATTAGCACCAGAGAGGCAACCATTCCAGCTCTTCTAATACTCAAAACTAGAGATCCAAACAGTTCTCCTGCCCCCTAAATTGGAAATAATTAAATCAGAATTAAATAAACAACTAGCTCTTAGTCTCCTGCTACCTATCTCCGCGATGAAATAACTTAATTTTGTTGGATATTTTGACTTACTTGGCTTGTGACAGCTACCAACAATATGGCAAACAATGTGTAGAAGAAACAAGGAACTGTTCGTATAAAGCCGGCCATGAAATACACGATGGTCATGAAAAATGTTGGATACAACACATGTGCCGTCATGTCACACAAAGTGCTGCAAACATAGTACACACTCAATCTATACATGTCTGCTTTCCTTTCTTTCACCAAGAAGACCTTTTCGAACGGAAACACATATACTGCCCCGAAAATTGATGAAGACGTCCAGAAAATGCAGATGTAAAACAGTAAGCCAACCTGCACAAATGTTTTACATATTGAGAGGTTTGTATGTTTTTCTAATTTCTTTTGTGACCAGGATCATGGAGAATTTTACCTGATCTCGGAGTTGAGCCTCGGTGTCAGTATTTGATTTCCACCAAAGAAGACCTAATAAGATTGCAACTCCGACAGCTTGAATTAGCCTTAGTTTATCAAAGTAATCCCTGCATCTCTCTCTAAATGTTCTCTTGAACAATATGGTGAACTGTTCCCACCAAGTGATTGTCCAATCTTTCTTCGCCTGAATAGCCACTCGTAGATGTTCGGGTGTTTTCGTTGCTCGATGATTCTCTTCCTTTTCTTTCGTCTCCAGCAGTGTTTTGTACTTGAGTTGTAGGTACTATAATGAACATAGAACAAATGTTGAGAGGAAGATACAAAGATTTTAGGTACGTGAAAGTTTGAAGTAGTAGTTATCATACCTTGACAACAGCCTTTTCGGAGTCAAGAGTCCCTTGCTCTTGAGGCACCAAGAGATCTTCAGGAACACTGATGCCATTAACTTGTCCAGTGGCTAAATCAATTAAGAACTCTGCAGGATTCATGGGAATTTCCGGGATGAATCTCAGAGACGAAAAATACTCCAAAGACTCTCCTGCCTTTCCATAGTACACAGGGTAGCCTTCTGATATTAGCAAAAGTTTGTCAAATGTGTGAAACATTCTGCTAGATGGCTGGTGGATTGTTGTGATTATTGTCCTTCCACCCTATAAACCGCCAAAAGCGACTTTTAGCACTTCTTCCAATGTTCAAATATTCACAAGGATCATTATGTCACAGTGGAGAAGGAATTTCCATGTAAGGGGGATGCCACTATGACAGTATTTCAAGTCAATCACACATTGTCACGTAGGAAAGTCAAAACCCAAAAGGCAAAGCAGTGCGTGATTGGCTCCCAGATTTAGGTTTATTTTCTTCATCACAATGGCATATGAAAATAAACTTAAAACTATGTTACCTTTGCAAGTCCTTGAAGAACCAGAAGAAGTCTATTTGCTGAGGTCGAATCAAGGCCGGAAGTCGGTTCATCAAGCAACAACAATGAAGGATCAACAAGAACTTCATAACCTATGCTGGTTCTTTTCCTTTCTCCTCCTGATATGCCTTTGATAAATCCTCCACCTACTCTGGTGTGACGACATCTAAGATCATATGGGAGAGAAATTTAGAACAAAAGTAAAGTTCGGGGGTTCGCCAAAATTTCAGGCAGATATAATCTACCTTTCAAGACCAAGCTCCTTTACAATCATCTCCACCCTCGCATATTTTTCTTGTCGGGTCATGGTGCTTGGAAGCCGTAAAAATGCAGCGAAAACTAAGGTTTCTTCTACTGTCAATTGTGGGAACAGCACATCATCTTGTGTCACAAATCCAATCCTGTTGAGTTTAACCAAAAAAAAACCGAATCAAGATCACAACATTGGTACATCATCTACGTGTTTCGAACGAAAAATTTTATGCCGTGAGCAAATAGAGGAGATTCATAGAGTTGGCTAACCTCCTTTTCAGAGCTGGATTATATTGGATATCGTTGTAAGTTACTTTTCCCTTGACATTGTCTAGTAATCTTCCTCCTATCACTTTCAACAAAGTAGTTTTCCCACTGCCAGAAGGACCCATCAGAGCAAGAATTTCCCCTGGCCCTACGCTTCCTGTTATCCCCTTCAATATCTGCTTGTAGTTATGTTCCATGTTAAGCTGCGACACTACTTTCGACACCATTGCCTTCACCGTGTTGCTCGAAGCTTTGCTGTTTCTCACCTTAAACTCCACATCTTCAAACTGCGTTGCAAAAACAGGCACATGAAAGATCATAAGCAACAGAAAAACATGCACCATAGTTTTAACTGGACTAAAACGCGGTGCTAATTAATATTCACACTCCAAAATAGTCATCATGTAGCCCTTCCACTCGTCTGCTTTTTATTAGGGAGAAGTGCAGTATGACTGTTTTGGAGTACTGATAACAATTCCGGTCTGATCTTAAAAAATCAAAAGAGCTAATTGCATGGACTTTGCTACCTTAAGAAAAATCGGAAGAGGGCCATCTCTGTTGGCATTAGAAGTCTCGTCTTCTACAATATCGATCTCCGTGTACCTATTTCTGAGGTAAGCTTGGGACATGAACTCTAGGTTGTGACCAAAGCCACTGCTCCCTGCAATCTGCATAGACCCCAATGTTGGGGGTGACATTGGAATGTCTTCAATCTCTTCTTCTCCCCTAATTTCCATGTTTTCGGACCACCGCGCCCACCCGGACCAAGCTGAGCTAGGTAGAAGATCAAACTGTGTTTTTATGGAAGGTGAATCAACTGTAACAAACCAAAAGCTTGCCTATATAGTTTCGAGGCAGGGTGTTGTTTGGTGAGCCACATGCTTTCAGTGCTTAGTTTTTGGACATGACAAGCTTGCTTTATTTCTTACTCTTATTGCAACCAATATGAAATTTTGCTTTGGTAAACATACCAAGAACATGACTAGGAATTAGCTCTTTGTGGCACACCGTCTTTTGGAAGGGCATTTTATTGCATGATTTATCACATGACGAGAGAGATTAAAAAAAAGATATACAACCGTGTTATAAATAAGTAAAAGTTAGAGAGATAATATTTTATAGGGACAAGAGCGAAGCGGGTGCAATGTATCAAACTGTTTATTTTCGTAAAGATAACATAAAATGATTGCAGGTAAAGAGAAGAATGAAGAGATATTGATATTATTGTTTTTACTTTTTTTCTTTTCTGTGTATTGTGATGATACACAGAATGTTCCTTATATAGAGTCATATCTGTGAAGAATCATAAAAGTGAAATGAGTGTTTTTTGAAAAACATCTTACAACGACAACAATGCTACTATTCTTAAGTCTTCCTGACCTTTCATCTTTGACTAAAACATATGAGCATTCACACCTATAACTTTTACAACAAACCGGTTGTATTTTAGATTTTGCCATGGTATAGGAGAAACGTCATTTCCTTCTCAGGAATCTAACGTTCTAGTCCCTTGTATTGCTTAATTTCTCCCATTTGAACTATGATTTTCTGATTTGTTCCTTCTATAATCATACCCTAAACCAAATAGATATACACGTCCTTTATAATTTCCTTTTAAAAAGAGACCAATTGACAGCTTCATCATGACAGTCTACTTTTTCAAAAAATCGAAAAAATTTACAGAAGGGTGGACAAGCATTCACGAAAGACTCACTATACTATGTTAACTTATTCAAATTATAAAGTGTGAATTACACAATTGTTGACAACGAAGGCTGAAAAAATGCTTCTGTCCCAGCCCCTAAAAAGGTGAACTGCCATAACCTTACGTGCCCTTTCTAAGAAAAAAAACATATCAGATTCGACTCTCATTAATAAAGCGTTTGATACGGCACTATTACAACGAACTTATTATGTGGCCTAGTCCAAATTCGTAAAATAATTTTTTTTTGTAATTAAGAAAATACGAAGTTGCTTAGGAAACGACGCCGAATCAAACTTTTCGGGCCAAACGAACAGAACACCATAAAGAACATGTTCAAAGAAGTCAAACAACCGCTTAACACTGAAAACCCGAAATCCCCGAAAATCTCATCAGATTTTCCCTCGAAAATATCGGTGATGGAAGATTCGCGGGAAATACTGCTGAAGTCGTTGGAGAATTCCGGCGTCTGCCTCCCGGACGACGTGTCGTCTGTCAAGGACCTGACGCCGGCGACCTTGGTCTCGATCTGCGCCCGGTCTCTCAACCTCATCGGCAGGACCACGCCGTTTCCCACCTCCCTCCCCGACTCCTCCGTCGGCGACCAGTTCAAGCTCTGTACGGACATCGCTTCCGGGATCAAGAGCCTCGGTTACCTCGCGGACCTCAGCTTCCATCAGGTAAGAATCGCATCGTTTGCTTGCCAAGTTTCGATTTTTAGGTTCCGTGTTTGGTGTTTGTTTCCCGAGAAAATGCGATAAAGTGGAAGAAAAACTAACAGAACTGAATTGGATTGAATTGAATTGTGTTTATGAACTAGAAGCATATACTGACGTCATAATGTTTGTGTTATGGTATGTAGATGCAAAATTAACCATGAAATTCAGCCATGCTTTTCTTAAAAGCTATACAAATGAAGTGACGCTGAACTATATATGTAAATTCGGGACCGGCATTTGGTGTGGAGTCATGTTTGAATTCAATATGCAGTCTTGATTAATTTCCAAGGCGTCTTGGAACTGCCAGTATATGCAGTTGAGTGATTGTAATTGCTTCCTGTTTGAGTCAAAATTTGTGTGTGTTTTGTTTTGCTTCCGATTGTAGTTCTTGTCATTCTTATGTGTGTTGCTTACGGCAGTTCTTGTTTCGTTGTTTGTTTCTTGAGAAAATGAGAGAATGTAAAGTAACAGAAATAAAGCATCCAGACTCTCGTTTATGACCATTGTGATTGAGTGAAATCATGTTTAACTTTGCGGTCTTGATTAAATTCTGGTTTTGGTTTATTTGTATGGTGACTGACTAACTGCCAGTATATTAATTTGAATCTATATGAAATATGTGAGATTGTCTAATTTGTTTTAAGTTTTGTGTTTGTGTGCGCGTTCTTTTTCTTCTGATTGTAGTTCATGTCATTCTTATTATTCTGAAATTATGCTTAGAAACAGACTATATGTGTTGCTTACGGCAGTTCTTGTATCCGTCTGAAGAGGACTCATACAAGTTAATAAGATTCTTGGTGGAGAGGCTTTCAGATTTGTCTGAAGTTGGTGAAAAAGCTGGTCCCAAGGGTGTCAGTGATAAAAGGGAAGTGAAAGAAGATGGCTTTCAAAGCAGTTTGGAGGACCACAAAACTCGTGATGAGGGACCAGATCTTAGTCATGAAAAATCTCGAACCAAATTGGACAAAGTCACATTGATCGGTGAAGTGCCTGAAATCGCTGTCAATGATGTGTGCAGCTCTAGCATGGAAGGATTCAACAAGGACAGACGAACTAATGTATTTAGCGGGAATCATTCGACTGAAAAAGTGCAAAATCTGGAGCAACTGCTCATGGAGGAGGTTAAAGCAAAAACTTCAGAACTAGAACACCTTGAAGAAGAGTTGAAATTGTTAAAAGAAGCAGCAGATATGGCATTTGATGTCCATCATTCTGTTGAATTTCACCTTGAGAAACTTAATGAGCAAGTAGATGTTCGAAAGCATCACCTTGGGGAGTTGATATCACAGTGGTAAGATGTAAATCTTTAAATTGTTCATGACGACTAAGTTGTATATCGGGACTAAAATCTACCTTTATAAAAACTTATAAATATTGGAAATGGTACTACCTTTGCCAGCATATTATGTATGTATTGTTTCATCTGTTACCAATGATTTTTCGCAGGGAAGCAGTCAGAAAGCCTTTGGAAGAGAAAATGAAAAGTCTTCAGGAGTCTGTATATGCAAACAACCCATACGCTCAGGAAAAGCTCCAAAAGCTGAAAGATTATGAACTGGAAAAAGAATCCATCTTATCTGAAATTCGGAAAAGGTACGTTTCTTAAAATTAAATAATTGCATTTTGGGTCATATTTGTATATGCTCCTGCTGTCTACGGAACTTCTGTGATTCATGATAAAGTTTGGGAATCTTTACTTTTTTAAAAAGTAACATATTTCTTTATTAAAGGTACAAGATGGAGGGGATATTTAGAACTTTCTTGTATAAATTGTAATAAAAGATTGCCCATTGTCTGTTTCATTGACTTACTAATCAGTTTCACAACTTCAGTTGCTTGCTTATCATTGATGTCTTGTCTTTCGGTAGGGAGGAGGAACTTTCTAAACTGTCTACGGATCTAGAGAAGCAGCCTAAACTGTCATCAAGAAGGTCCTACGTTGAAAGGGTAAAGGAGATCACCAAGAACAGTCGGAAGCAAGAAGCTGACATAGAGCAGATCTTAAAAGACACCAGGGAGCTTCAGTTAGAGAGTAATTCTATTCAAGAACGTCTTCATCGAACGTATGCTGTTGTAGATGAAATGGTGTTCAGGTACGAGATTTACCCATAAACCGTCTGTGCCTTAAAAGTACACAGTTATGACATTGACAAGTCCATCCCGGTACTTATTTGCAGAGAAGCAAAGAAAGATGCAGTTGGGAGGCAGGCTTATAGGCTTCTCACTAGCATCCACGAGAGCTTCGAACAAATTCGTGAGAAAATCCTGGCAACCGATAGAACCCGACGAGAAGTGGGTGAGCATGAGAAGAAGCTAGCAGCCATGGCTTCGCGAAGCTTAAATGTAGACAAACTACAAGCCGATCTCGATGCCATTAGGAGGGAAAATGAGTACGTAGAGAAATGTCTCAGAGGATAAATAAGTGCACTCTTTGTAACTATAATCCTTTCTTTCAGTTTTGAATTTATACACAGTAATTACTTGATTGTATTCATTTATTAAGAGGAAGCATTGAAATATTTGTACTAATTCTTCCAGCACAGTGACCTTACTAAGGGTTAGTTTGGGGTTGCTGTGTTGTGAAAAAAAAAAAAAAAAAAAGCGCTGTTTTAAGAAGAAGAGGTAGAGCTGTTTTTGTTTTCTGTTGTTTTGGACCCAAGATTTTGATAAAAAAAAATAAAAAAAAAACTTTTTTTTTTACATTTGCCAAACACAATTTTAACCCTAGCTTTTTTGTATTTTATTTTTTTTATTTTTAACAAACAATATTATCTACACGAGAATGGTAGACTAAGCTTCATAATAGATTAGCAATAATGTGGTTCAAATTCGTCTTTGGCAAGAATTGAACTTATGACCTTTCACTTACATATGAAGAGGAATATCATTAGACTGTAGTACTAAGTGATGCCCTAGCTATTCTAAAAAGCTGCTTTTGAAATAATTTCAGTAATGTCAAACCAACTCTAACTACAAGACAATGGGTCGTAAATTAACCACGGTTTAGCACCCATTTAACAAGATTTGCTTGTAGGCTAATGACAAGATATTGTCCAACAAAGACTTCTAATTTTCTTCTTATAATCAAGTTTCAGCCCATTTAATCTCAAGCCTAAACTTTCCTCCCACTCACTTAAACATATTTAGTTGGATTGCTACCTATCTATTACGCATCTAAATTTTTTGTTTCGGTTAAAAATTTGTAATTAGTTTTACGTATTTATTTTCCAAAATTTTGAATCTGCCCCAAAGCCGAGCCTAAATGTGAACCTAACAAGTCCATGTCAAAAATGACCCCGCCAAATCTTAATTGAAAAAAGAAATAAAAAATAGAAAAAAATTAGGCGAGAAACAATCATGAACTCAATTTTCACCAAGCACAATAGGTTTTGTGAAAGAATTAGGATCCTCCCCTCTCCACATTCTCTCCCCCTCCCTTCCCTCCTCTCCTTTCTCACATTCATCTTTTTCTTTCTCTCTCTGTAAAGAAGTCAACACCAGATGTTAACATGATTTAATTGTGACCGTTCAAATAAAAAGAGAGTAAAAAAAAAGAGAAGAAAATTTAAAGGGAAAAAAATCATACTCCTTCGCAAATGGGAGGGCAGAGAGCCCACAAGTAAGGTGGAGCGTCAAATTTGAAGATGGTGCTGCATTTGTTTGCTAACGAATGCTTTGGTAGTTGGGAAAGTAGAAGAAGTAGGGACAGTTGAACGTATAACTTGTTTCGTTGGAACTTCAACGTTAAGGATGCCACCATCTCACTTTTCCGTCTTTGGATCCATGTTGGCTCCAAATCATACAAGTGGTACGAATTGTGATGTTGGATAAATAACTCCCACAGCCTGATCCATGTTGGCTCCAAATCATACAAGTGGTACGAATTGTGATGTTGGATAAATAACTCCCACAGCCTCTGTGAAATACCCCACAGGTAGTTGGATTAAAGATTCCATTTGGGATTGTTGTTGTAGAAAGCACTTCAGAAAATGCTTATGTAATTCAGAAGAACTTTTAAGTTGTTATGCCAAAAATATTTTGAAGCGCTTTTAGTTGTCATAAAACACTTTTAGCTCTTTCGAGAAAAAACTTCAAGCAACCTCTAAGCTTATTTTAGCATTAATCATTTGACAATCATTGATTGACACGAACCTCACCCTATCTACAATAATTAACAGCTCACAATTACTTACACATGCGTGAATGACTGCATTCACCAAACGTTATGATTTCCGAATTTGATATAGATTAATTTCTCTTCTAATGCGAAAGTTTGTCACTTGCATGAAAATTTTGGGTTAAGATGTCATGCTATCATATCCAGCTAACGTGAAAGCTTCCCATCTATCCGAAAGATTGATATTTGGCTTAAAAGATACCCTTTTGTATGTATAATATAACGTAGCAGCAAATTAATTCTACCTAAACTCGCTTCTTTTATCAGTCAGATGATCATGACTTATAGGTCATGTTAATTAGTAGTTAAACCAAATTATTATTTATGTGAAAAAGTTGATGATTATAGGATGTGTCATCAAATTCAATGATATATTTGATAAATTTAAAAGTAAAATTAAAACTAAAAAAGGGGACAGATCAGTAGCACAATGTTTTTTTTACAGAACTTTTGACACACTTTTTTTGTAGAGCTCACTTCGTAAAATATTCCAACGACCCGAACTGTTTATTTTTTAATCTTCACTCAAAGATCATATCTACCAAAAATCATCCAAGTATGAAACCATATGATCGATGGATTGAGAGTTTAGGGTTTCGTTGTAGAACCGTATTTGTTCATTTTCTTCACCACAAATGAATGTCTTAATGGTTTTGGATTTGTCTAATTTTTTGCAAAGATAATATATGAATGGTGTTCTAAATGATAGATGACTCGGATCGTTAAAATACAATACAAAGAATGCTCCACAAAAAAATTATATAAAAAATGTGGTGCCACGCTCTATTAAATAAATGATAAAGATCCATCTAACGTATGCTCTAGTCCATGAGATTAGGAGCACTCCATGGCTTTCTAACTAATGAGAAGCGAGCACTTGGCGGGCACTTGGCGGGCACTCTAGGACATGTAATATTATGCATCTTGACCATTTCGTCATTATTTATACAAATCTCTCTCCCTATTGTTTCCTTTACTTCTCCGGAAACCTACATCATTTCGAATTCTCCGCCCGTCGATACTTATATGCTCCCCCACCTGTCCGTCTCGGAGCATGAGATCAAATCTTCTGCATACATACATTGCAACTGAGCAAAAAGAAAAGCCTAACAAACTCATTTCTTTTTTCTTAAGCATCATTATTATTATTATTAAATTATTTTGTTTTACGTGATCTTATATCATTAAATTAGAAAGAAAAAAAACTAGGTAGAAAAATATGAAAGCCAGTGTTTATAGGATTGAAGAACTCTAATGCAACTGGATTTTCCTCCTTCTCTCCCACGATTTTCGCAGAACCCTTTTCGTTTTCCGTGTGGAGAAACAATTCTGAAGGGTTGCTGATTGTTTTTCTGGTGATAAACTTGATGGCTGCTGCGTGATCCCACCATTTGGTATGGGGCTGTGGGATTCATTGGTGGGGAACGAAGTTAAGAAGTTCCTCAAACGAAAAGATAGTGATGCAGGAGAAGCAGGTTTGAAAAATCTAATGCACATTATTCTCAGCTGCATCATAAATATATATATATATTTTTTTTTTTTATTTACATATTATATTTCTTTTGTGATCGGTTCTGTTTGCTAACGAAAGGCTTGGTGGAATGCCGAGTACAGTGGCATTCGAGTATTCATACAACCGATACCCCTTAGTGGGATAACGCTTGGTTTCTGTTGTTCTTTATGATTGGCTCTGTTTCTGGTGTGGCTATTGCTGCTTCAGGTTTTCATTCTTTTCTGATGCACATTGTTTACTGGGTTTTGTAGTATTTTTTTTCCTTTAAATTATTCTTTCCTTTTTAATATATGTTGGTTAAATGCACTTTTTCATCTGTTTGTGCTGTAATTACAATGGTTTGTCCGGTTTTATTTAATATAATAATTTTCTGTTTATTTCAAGAAAAATAAACAATAGACGCTCCTTCCGACTCTCGCAAAGGGAGAGAGCCTTATTGGCGTTTGCCTTTTTATTTCAAGAGAAATAAATAATAGAAGAGTTTGATTGAATGCTTTGATTTGGATGAAAGTATTCAACAAGGCAACAAATTGTTCTTTGTGAGTACTGAAACAATGGGCAGGACTCACCAAGCAATATGTTATATCTTGATGTTTTCTTGTCAAATTAGTTAAATTGACGAAATTTCAAGTTCTTGTAGTTCTCTTCTCATATTACTGCAAATTATCAGGTCGAGCGCTCGAAGAACTCCGAGGCTCTATCTACAATGACCTCCGAACATCAGAAGGCGCCAAGCGCCAACAGCAGCGTTTTTGTGGTCCGGTTGTGGCTATGTCCTTCAATTTCACAGTCTCTGTGGGGATCATCCTTGCAAACAAACTAGTAAGATCCTTTTTTCAGTCACTATGCTTTGGCAATTAAGCAGGGTCAATAGGCTTTCGTTCGGAAAGAGTTCCCGAATATTTATGTTTGATAATCGATCTTATGATTAAGTTGCATTTCTCTGCTTGCAGATAATGGGGAGAGTTGGATTTAAGTTCCCAATCTTTCTCACATTGATCCATTATGTGACAGCATGGCTGCTTCTCGCCATTTTCAAGTCGCTCTCAATTCTTCCTGTTGCTCCTCCTTCGAGAACCACTCCTTTCACTTCTCTCTTCTCCTTAGGCGCGGTCATGGCTTTTGCATCCGGTCTTGCAAACACCAGCCTAAAACATAACAGGTTTTGTGAGCTTTCTTTCATCTTTTACAAAAATGGTAGTGATTTCACACTCCCGTTTTCTCCTTCTGCACTCCTCCCTTTGTTTATGTCCCTAGAAAAAAAAAGGGACAAGTGCAGAGAGAGAAAAGGGAGTGCGAGAATCAGTTCCCTCACAAAAATCAGCTTGTTAGAAACGTATAATGTCCTGTTTCCTCACCTTGATCTGCTTCCTCCAGTGTTGGCTTCTACCAGATGGCTAAAATTGCTGTCACTCCAACTATTGTTTTCGCCGAGTTCATTCTCTTCAGAAAAACCATTTCTTTTAACAAGGTGAGTAAAATGTTTTACGATTCAAAGAAACATATATTTTTGGATTTCAATTTCCTATCTCAATGGTTGTGTTGAGCAGGTTTTGGCTCTAGCTGTAGTCTCGGCGGGTGTGGCAGTAGCAACTGTAACAGATTTAGAGTTCAATTTATTTGGTGCTTTGATTGCAATTGCATGGATAGTCCCAAGTGCTGTAAACAAAATCTTATGGTCTAACCTTCAGCAGCAAGGCAATTGGACCGCGCTTGCGTAAGAATTCTCTCCTTAATTACTTCCTCCTTAAACATGATCAATGAAGCAATCAGTCAAATAATACACCCCCACGAAAATTACAATTTCTGATGTGGAACTGTAGGCTGATGTGGAAGACAACCCCGGTCACGATATTCTTCTTGCTGGCTCTGATGCCTTGGTTGGATCCACCAGGCGTCCTACTTTTCAAGTGGAATTTCAGTAACTCAACCGCTATTCTTACATCGGCAGTCCTTGGTTTTCTCCTCCAATGGTCCGGAGCTTTGGCACTCGGGTGAGTCTGTTTTCGCCCTTTTTTTCGGCTTACATTGGTGAAACTCATCCTAATCTTAACCTGACCCATTACCTTTCCTCCCTCACCGCTAAATCTAACCGCGAGGGCTTCGTTTCTGCAGTTTGGATTTACTAGAATTGGCTTGAAGTTTAAACTCTTTCTTGTTCTGTGTTATATGCAGGGCAACCTCAGCAACTTCCCACGTTGTTCTAGGGCAGTTCAAGACTTGTGTTATACTACTAGGGGGCTACCTTATATTTAACTCGGATCCGGGCTTTGTGAGCATTTGCGGGGCTGTCGCAGCTCTCTGCGGAATGTCTGTTTACACGTCGCTAAACCTGAAAAAGCCGCAAGACAGCACGAGCAAACAGCTCCCAAAGCAAAGCTTACCGACGTCAAAACCCAAAGCCACTGACGGAGAAAGTGTAGAGTCAGAAGTAGAAGATACTGCAACTGTTGTCTGAAGACAGAACGCCAAGCATCAGGCCTACAAAACCATTTTTTTGGCGTTTGAGAGATGGAGAGGACACCACAACGTACCGTTGTCTGAACTTGAAACCGAAAGAAGAGGCTTTTAAACTTTTTTCATGTGATGTAGGGAAGAGAGATGAGGCAGAAGAGTATAGTTAAGCACAGTTTTTAGATATAATTGACCAGAATATCATATTTGTTGATTAACGATTGACGCACTACGAAGCTTAAGGATTACAGGCGTAAATCCTTGAAGAACAGGTAGTCCGGAATCCATTAGTTTTTGAGAGAAATCCCAAATGGGGTTTTGATTAAGATTGAAAATGATGATTCCAATAGGAGCCGACCGATGACTTAAATAACATAATTACAACACTTTGGGGTAAAGGCCTTACGAAATTAAAACGACATTCATCAAACGACAAACAAAAAGTCTGATTATAATTACAGAAAGCATAATGCGTTTTTGGAAGTCTAAACGACCTCGAATGGCTAAAACGAAGCTAGGACGCTAAATATGTAAATTTCCGTTGCGTTCTTTTTTCTTGTTAATTTTAAAGTGCTTCCTTTTTCTTTAGTTTTACTCCTAAAGATTCACCTGAATCTTGTCCTACATCAACAATGAACGTTACTGTATGTCCCAAACAATTTACAGGCCTAAATTTAGTCCCTAAAACATGAGATTTGTGAGACATACAAGCTCAAATCATGCCACATTCTTCAATAGAAAGCTCAGTTTGCAGAAGAGTGATTAATAAATCAATGAAACGCCGTGAATGAGTGAGCCAGAAGCGTCTGCCAGCCTACCTCGAGACTCTGCCTCTCCCGAATTGCAACAGTTTGCTCATCATGAAGCATGTCTTCAAGTCCGAGAGTTCATATCTTCCTTGATTTATACCTGTAATCCTTGCACAAGATGACATATAAACCGTGTTAATCTTCTCTGTATCGTTTCAAATTTTTTGAACGTTCCAAATTTCACGAAAGTTATTTAACTTTGTACCACGTAAGGGTG
The DNA here is from genome assembly GCF_041283825.1 of Pyrus communis. Lineage (NCBI taxonomy): Eukaryota > Viridiplantae > Streptophyta > Magnoliopsida > Rosales > Rosaceae > Pyrus > Pyrus communis. The sequence continues at coordinate 2,356,989 of NC_142575.1, read as the reverse complement.
GAACAATTAGGGAGGGGGCAACACATTTTTCGACAGTCTACTTTCTTAAAATATTATACATTCTTTCATTTTTCTTCCCTTCGCTAATTTTCAGCAGCAGTTCATATATACACTCAGACTCGTAACATATTGCCTGGTTGGAAAGGCAGAGCCGTTGGACCGCGATTGACAAGATAAGAAAGTGGACTATCTCTAATAGGAATTACCTTGGCTATTGAAGATTAAGGAGGAGTTCCTTCTCAAGATAATCTGTAACCGACTCACGAAACTTCGTGATTATAATCAAAATCGTTCATATTATAAATCACTTTCTAAAGAGTATCTCCGCTAAAAAAAAAAAAAAAAATTCATAAAATATGAGATCTTTTAGTCATCAAACTATATAAAAACATATGGACAAATCAAGTAAAAGAACTATGAAGAGTCTATCTATTTGCTATTGTTGGTTGACTAAATGATCTTTTTTTTAATTTTTTTTTTTTTTTTTGTAGAGATAATCTTTACAGAATGATTTATAATATGAGCGGTTTCAATTATAAACACAAAAATTTGTAAATTGGTCACAATGTATCTTGAGGAGGAACTCCACCTCAATCTTAAGGAGCCAAGCCTTTCTCTATCTGGTATCCAGTGATATAATTGGACCTATTTGAAATAACTGGCTTTTTTTCACAACTTATTTTACTATTGATCACTTTGTGGCAAATAATTGGAAATAATATACATTTGGTACAAATACAGTTTGAAATTTTAACAATTCCACAAATGTTTTATCTTTATTTAATAAATAATTTCAAGAATATAAGTCAAACCTAGTAGCGTGTATTTATAACTGAGCCGGACATTAAAGTGATTGGTTTTATTTGATGAGTCAATGATTCAATGTAACTTCATATTGAGGTCAAATTAAGCATACCCTAAGTCCTTGAAACCTAGCCTCCAATAGGTGGGTAACAAATCACGTTGAAGTGAATGACATAAAGATTATACTTGGTATATTAGCATCTGTACATATGCTATGTATGTGGTTGTTAAAATTTTGAAAATAAAATTTATAAAAGAGAAAATCTAAATGTTTTGGTAGCTAAAGCTTTTTGGTGACGACTTTTAAACAATGTTTGGTCGCTGAAGAGGTTGTTCATATTTTTAACAATTGTTTTTAGGTAACTATTTCATCACTAAGAGTTTATTTTATTTAGGAGAAAAACATGGAAGAGAGAGGGATGTGGGAGAAAAGATTGGGACAACTGATATGGTTACCTGGGTCTGAGGGAAAGAAAAAAACAGTAAAATTATTTTGTGTTCAGTTTCATATAGGTTATTTTTCTTTAGCTTAGTTGATGGGGATAGAATTGTTGGTTCACCTTCTTGCAATTAACAAAGAGAATTCTATTAAATAGTGGAGATAAGTAGCAAATCTCGTTTTACCATAATGGCAGAAAGCATCAACGTCTATTCACTATGATGTGGATATGATCTCCTCCCTCATAACAACGAACAAGATACTTGACAACACTATCGTTTGTAAAAAATAATAATAAAGATAAGTAGAGTGGAATGACAGTTGTAGGAAAAATAAATAAATAAATAAAGGACGGTAATTACCAAAAAAAAAAAAAAAAAGAGGTTAAGCACCTTGGAAAGTTGAGTCACCTTTTGTTCCCTTTGGCTTTAATTGGGTGTTCATGACTTTGTTTACATCTTGTTTGCAACTCTAAGCCTCTAAGTAATCGCTCTCTATCGTCTGGATCAAGGCAAGAACATGTTTATAGTTGACTTTTTATTTTCTTAGTTGGTTTTTTCCATTTGAATTTTGTCTTGAAGTCTGATGATCGTGTTTGGTTGGCCAGTTTTGATGGATATCAAACCATCTTCAACCTTAAAGTAAAATCTAAAAAATTTAGCCCAAAAAATTTAAGTTTTAATTCAAAAACAGTTTTTCCGTTCTAACCCTTCTGGCCTATAATTTTAGCCTCAGATTATAAAAGAATGAATTTAGTCTTTTTTTTTCCTTAAAATTAACTTTTTTAAAAAAAATTATGTAGACTATCCTATCCTAAAAATATTTAAATTTCGATAAATATGGAAAAATCACTAAATCGATACATGAAACTTGTGAAACACTATGGAAGAATATGAAAATCTTGATACAAATGTATAAACACAAAATACATGAAACACACAAGACACACATAACACATATGAAGCACATATAAAACACATGATAGGAAGAAAAATTTGGAAATGGGAAGAAATGGCAGAAAGAAAAATTGGAAGAATTGTAGGAGAAAAGAGAGTTTTGTGTGGATGTTTGAACAAATACATAGGTATTTATAGAGTTTTTGGGCGAATTTTGAGTTAAATAATTTTTTTAATTATTTTAGATGGATTTAAATTTCGGCCATTAGGTCCTTTTTTTTTTTTTTTTTTTTTTACCTTTAGATTTAATTATATTCGATTTTAACCGTTGGATTCAATAAATATATAAATATAAAACTAAAAAAAAAATTGAATATAGAACGACTCAGTTGATTTAAGTCGTTCGATCAAAAAAGTAGCTGTTACCTGTTGATGCAAGTGGCCGACATGTCCAAGTGGGTAAGGCCATGTTGTTGCTTGCCCTTGACGCGTTGCTCGCATGCGCATGCCCGACCTTTGCATCTAGCATTCAGGCACCCATTTCCACTCTCACTGGTGGGCCCCACACGTTTCTTTGGGCTATTTCTTGGCCTAAATCTAGCAATTTTTCCGGTTTTAGCTTCTAACTTCAAATTAGAACTAGGGTTGGAATGGAATGGGGGAGGGGGAATAGAAGGGAAATTATAGGTTTTACTCCAAGGGTTGGAGTTCATCTTAATAACCAGAGACCTGCTCAAGTGGAGGCAGGTGATTGGAGAAGCCAATTCCAGCTAGATTTACGACGCAGAGTTCTTAACAAGCTATAAGTATTGTTTCAAGTAGATACATAAACAAAATTGGTTACAAACTTTTAATCCAAAATTTATGGAAATACAATACAAGGGGTTCCAAATCTTGTTATATATACTGTTTATTGTCTTTTTCGTGTCCAATGGTCCGGAGCTTTGGCACTCGGGTGAGTCTGTTTTCGCCCTTTTTTTCCGCTTACATTGGTGAAACTCATCCTAATCTTAACCTGACCCATTACCTTTCCTCCCTCACCGCTAAATCTAACCGCGAGGGCTTCGTTTCTGCAGTTTGGATTTACTAGAATTGGCTTGAAGTTTAAACTCTTTCTTGTTCTGTGTTATATGCAGGGCAACCTCAGCAACTTCCCACGTTGTTCTAGGGCAGTTCAAGACTTGTGTTATACTACTAGGGGGCTACCTTATATTTAACTCGGATCCGGGCTTTGTGAGCATTTGCGGGGCTGTCGCAGCTCTCTGCGGAATGTCTGTTTACACGTCGCTAAACCTGAAAAAGCCGCAAGACAGCACGAGCAAACAGCTCCCAAAGCAAAGCTTACCGACGTCAAAACCCAAAGCCACTGACGGAGAAAGTGTAGAGTCAGAAGTAGAAGATACTGCAACTGTTGTCTGAAGACAGAACGCCAAGCATCAGGCCTACAAAACAATTTTTTTGGCGTTTGAGAGATGGAGAGGACACCACAACGTACCGTTGTCTGAACTTGAAACCGAAAGAAGAGGCTTTTAAACTTTTTTCATGTGATGTAGGGAAGAGAGATGAGGCAGAAGAGTATAGTTAAGCAGAGTTTTTAGATATAATTGACCAGAATATCATATTTGTTGATTAACAGTTGACGCACTACGAAGCTTAAGGATTACAGGCGTAAATCCTTGAAGAACAGGTAGTCCGGAATCCATTAGTTTTTTAGAGAAATCCCAAATGGGGTTTTGATTAAGATTGAAAATGATGATTCCAATAGGAGCCGACCGATGATTTAAATAACATAATTACAACACTTTGGGGTAAAGGCCTTACGAAATTAAAACGACATTCATCAAACGACCAACAAAAAGTCTGATTATAATTACAGAAAGCATAATGCGTTTTTGGAAGTCTAAACGACCTCGAATGGCTAAAACGAAGCTAGGACGCTAAATATGTAAATTTCCGTTGCGTTCTTTTTTCTTGTTAATTTTAAAGTGCTTCCTTTTTCTTTAGTTTTACTCCTAAAGATTCACCTGAATCTTGTCCTACATCAACAATGAACGTTACTGTATGTCCCAAACAATTTACAGGCCTAAATTTAGTCCCTAAAACATGAGATTTGTGAGACATACAAGCTCAAATCATGCCACATTCTTCAATAGAAAGCTCAGTTTGCAGAAGAGTGATTAATAAATCAATGAAACGCCGTGAATGAGTGAGCCAGAAGCGTCTGCCAGCCTACCTCGAGACTCTGCCTCTCCCGAATTGCAACAGTTTGCTCATCATGAAGCATGTCTTCAAGTCCGAGAGTTCATATCTTCCTTGATTTATACCTGTAATCCTTGCACAAGATGACATATAAACCGTGTTAATCTTCTCTGTATCGTTTCAAATTTTTTGAACGTTCCAAATTTCACGAAAGTTATTTAACTTTGTACCACGTAAGGGTGGAACAATTAGGGAGGGGGCAACACATTTTTCGACAGTCTACTTTCTTAAAATATTATACATTCTTTCATTTTTCTTCCCTTCGCTAATTTTCAGCAGCAGTTCATATATACACTCAGACTCGTAACATGTTGCCTGGTTGGAAAGGCAGAGCCGTTGGACCGCGATTGACAAGATAAGAAAGTGGACTATCTCTAATAGGAATTACCTTGGCTATTGAAGATTAAGGAGGAGTTCCTTCTCAAGATAATCTGTAACCGACTCACGAAACTTCGTGATTATAATCAAAATCGTTCATATTAAAAATCACTTTCTAAAGAGTATCTCCGCTAAAAAAAAAAAAAATTCATAAAATATGAGATCTTTTAGTCATCAAACCATATAAAAACATATGGACAAATAAAGTAAAAGAACTATGAAGAGTCTATCTATTTGCTATTGTTGGTTGACTAAATGATCTTTTTTTTAATTTTTTTTTTTAATTTTTGCAGAGATAATCTTTACAGAATGATTTATAATATGAGCGGTTTCAATTATAAATACAAAATTTTGTAAATTGGTCACAATGTATCTTGAGGAGGAACTCCACCTCAATCTTAAGGAGCCAAGCCTTTCTCTATCTGGTATCCAGTGATATAATTGGACCTATTTGAAATAACTGGCTTTTTTTCACAACTTATTTTACTATTGATCACTTTGTGGCAAATAATTGGAAATAATATACATTTGGTACAAATACAGTTTGAAATTTTAACAATTCGACAAATGTTTTATCTTTATTTAATAAATAATTTCAAGAATATAAGTCAAACCTAGTAGCGTGTATTTATAACTGAGCCAGGCATTAAAGTGATTGGTTTTATTTGATGAGTCAATGATTCATTGTAACTTCATATTGAGGTCAAATTAAGCATACCCTAAGTCCTTGAAACCTAGCCTCCAATAGGTGGGTAACAAATCACGTTGAAGTGAATGACATAAAGATTATACTTGGTATATTAGCATCTGTACATATGCTATGTATGTGGTTGTTAAAATTTTGAAAATAAAATTTATAAAAGAGAAAATCTAAATGTTTTGGTAGCTAAAGCTTTTTGGTGACGACTTTTAAACAATGTTTGGTCGCTGAAGAGGTTGTTCATATTTTTAACAATTGTTTTTAGGTAACTATTTCATCACTAAGAGTTTATTTTATTTAGGAGAAAAACATGGAAGAGAGAGGGAGGTGGGAGAAAAGATTGGGACAACTGATATGGTTACTTGGGTCTGAGGGAAAGAAAAAAACAGTAAAATTATTTTGTGTTCAGTTTCATTTAGGTTATTTTTCTTTAGCTTAGTTGATGGGGATAGAATTGTTGGTTCACCTTCTTGCAATTAACAAAGAGAATTCTATTAAATAGTGGAGATAAGTAGCAAATCTCGTTTTACCATAGTGGCAGAAAGCATCAACGTCTATTCACTATGATGTGGATATGATCTCCTCCCTCATAACAACGAACAAGATACTCGACAACACTATCGTTTGTAAAAAATAATAATAAAGATAAGTAGAGTGGAATGACAGTTGTAGGAAAAATAAATAAATAAATAAAGGACGGTAATTACCAAAAAAAAAAAAAAAAAGGTTAAGCACCTTGGAAAGTTGAGTCACCTTTTGTTCCCTTCGGCTTTAATTGGGTGTTCATGACTTTGTTTACATCTTGTCTGCAACTCTAAGCCTCTAAGTAATCGCTCTCTATCGTCTGGATCAAGGCAAGAACATGTTTATAGTTGACTTTTTATTTTCTTAGTTGGTTTTTTCCATTTGAATTTTGTCTTGAAGTCTGATGATCGTGTTTGGTTGGCCAATTTTGATGGATATCAAACCATCTTCAACCCTTAGAGTAAAATCTAAAAAATTTAGCCCAAAAATTTTTAAGTTTTAACTCAAAAACAGTTTTTCCGTTCTAACCCTTCTGGCCTATAATTTTTGTGATATCCCGTCCCAAATTCATAAAAACGTATGTGTGAATTGATCATTTTACCCCTAGTTTGTTCGTTTACGTTTAGTGTTGTGTGGTGTGGTGTTGTAGGACCACACACACACTCATACACCCTGTCTCACTCTCCCGTGTTTTCCTCTTCCTTTGTCCCTTCTCTGTCTCTTCTCTCTCCCTCCCCGAGTCCTCCATTCTTTCCTCTTCTTCCTTCAACGCACGGACAAGCACCAAAACCCCTCAAACCATCACCCATCGAGGAAACTAAGGACACCATCGAACTCGTGAAGCTCGTACGAGTGCAACCATACCATTTTCAGGTAAGAAATCATTCGTTTTCACGTCGATTCGACATTGGCCGATTCGAGCACTATTCATGCAAACTTAATCTAGCTTGTTTTTGGGATTTTTAAGCTTGTAGATGTGTTGGTGAGGTCCCAAGGAGCTTGGGAGTGCATCGTTGGACGGAATTGGACGTCGGGACCACGAACTGTAAGTTTGGCCGATTTTTCATATTTTTGGAAAGTTTGATCCCGTTGTTTTTAGGCCCTAAAACTTGTCCAACGTGGTAGATTATGATTAGGGCTTCATTTTGGTATAAAGTACGTGAAAAATAGATGAAAAACGAAGGAGAATAGTGAGTTTAAAGTTTTTCCAGTTTTCCGGTGACCGGAGTCCGGCGAGGGTAGGCCGGAGAAGAAACAGGAATATTCCGTTAAGTTTAACGGAATATTCCTAACGGCAGTAACGGTACCCGGTTAAGTTTAACGGAATATTCCAGAATTTTAACGGAATATTCCTGACGGCGTCAATTGACACCGTCAGTGTGCATGGCACGTGGCCGCGCGTGGGGGCGCGTGCGGCGGAGGAAAATTATTCTAAAAATATGATTGTGATCCTGAGGTTGTGTAGAGCACGTTGGTATATTCAATTGTCCATTTTGAGCAATATATGAGAAGTTATTACGAGAAGTTGGTTATGTGCTTTTAAATTAACGTTTTTGTAGTTGTTTCGCGTATAGGTGATACGTATCCCGATGATGAGCGTGGTCACTCGAGGCAGGGGGGCTACGACCCTTCCACATACCAGTGAGTGGGCTTTTGGTTTTCCGTATATACCTATATACATTTATATTCCCAGAAATTAAATAAAAAAGGTTATTTGTTTTATGCCATGCATCATATGAATGTCGTTTACGCATCATCGCATGTATTAGTAGTGGCATACATACATATATGCGTATTGGGTGCTGTGAAAGCACAGGTAAGTGCCAGGTAAATGTTATTCATATTTACATTCAGCAGTAGTTTGAGATGCTTAGAGAGCTCATAACCTGCACCCCCGGTGTTAGTGCTCCCGCCCTGAGCAGGGCACAGTCCTTCACGTGATGTTCACCTCCCGCACCTCATGCTCAGCTTGGATCCAAGCTAGGTGCACAGGCCTGTCGTACAGACCACATTAGGTGGTTCCGACTTGTAGGTGACCCGCGATTATTCGCACAGCCTTCACGTGATCGTAGCACTAGAGCGTATGTATACGTTACACCCAGTCCTGTCGTACAGACCACTATAGGTGGTTCCGACTCGTGGTCAGGTTCAGTTGTTGAGTTTGAGATTGGAGCTCTATATGCAGCCGTACAGGTCACGTTAGGTGACTCCGGCTGCCAGATGTTATGCTATTGATGTGATTGATACCTGAGCACTTGCATATTTATTAAGAGGCTTTGACATGGCATATTCTTGAGCGTGATTGGTATACCCTTGAGCATGTTTGGAATACTTATACATACATATATATGTTTATTTTCTGGGAAGTATACAGGTTTTACGGCGAGGGGTTAGAATGTATTTTGTTTAATGGTTTTCAAAGAGCTTTGTTTTTGCCCACTCACGCCTTTGTTTTTGCGCCCCTCCAGGTTCTAGTTGCTTAGCAGTTTCGGTGGTTTTCCCAGAGGGCGTCCCGGCATTTCTGACAGATACTCACCATTGTAGGGTCACCTTCGGGTGTACTATTGTCGTATCATTTTCTTTGGATTGTTGTAGACCTTATGCTCTGAACTCAGCGTTTCACTTACCCTAGCACTTGTCTTAGTACTTTGTATGCTAGTTTTTAATTATTCGTACTTTTATATTACCTTCTTTAGCTTCCGCATGTGCACATGGCTACGTCACCTTCACGTGACGGCCAGCACGCCCTGATCTCGGTCGGGGTGTGTCAATTTTAATCCCATATTATAAAAGAATGAATTTAGACTTTTTTTTCCCTTAAAATTAACTTTTAAAAAAAAAATTATGTAGACTATCCTATCCTAAAAATATTTAAATTTCGATAAATATGGAAAAATCACTAAATCGATACATGAAACTTGTGAAACACTATGGAAGAATATGAAAATCTTGATACAAATGTATAAACACAAAATACATGAAACACACAAGAGACACATAACACATATGAAGCACATATAAAACACATGATAGGAAGAAAAATTTGGAAATGGGAAGAAATGGCAGAAAGAACAATTGGAAGAATTGTAGGAGAAAAATGAGTTTTATGTGGATGTTTGAACAAATACATAGGTATTTATAGAGTTTTTGGGCGAATTTTGAGTTAAATAATTTTTTTAATTATTTTAGATGGATTTAAATTTCGGCCATTAGGTCTTTTTTTTTTTTACCTTAAGATTTAATTATATTCGATTTAGCCGTTGGATTCAATAAATATATAAATACAAAACTAAAAAAAAAAAATTTGAATATAGAACGACTCAGTTGATTTAAGTCGTTCGATCAAAAAAGTAGCTGTTACCTGTTGATGCAAGTGGTCGACATGCCCAAGTGGATAAGGCCATGTTGTTGCTTGCCCTTGACGCGTCGCTCGCATGCGCATGTCTGACCTTTGCATCTGGCATTCAGGCACCCATTTCCACTCTCACTGGTGGGCCCCACACGTTTCTTTGGGCTATTTCTTGGCCTAAATCTAGCAATTTTTCCGGTTTTAGCTTCTAACTTCAAATTAGAACTAGGGTTGGAATGGAATGGGGGAGGGGGAATAGAAGGGAAATTATAGGTTTTACTCCAAGGGTTGGAGTTCGTCTTAATAACCAGAGACCTGCTCAAGTGGAGGCACGTGATTGGAGAAGCCAATTCCAGCTAGATTTACGACGCAGAGTTCTTAACAAGCTATAAGTATTGTTTCAAGTAGATACATAAACAAAATTGGTTACAAACTTTTAATCCAAAATTTACGGAAATACAATACAAGGGGTTCCAAATCTTGTTATATATAATGTTTATTGTCTTTTTCGTGTCCCGGTTTCGATTTTTATTAGTAGCTTGTGATTAGTTACGTTTGTTCATGTTTCCCTATATGTTTCATCACGTGAGACAATTTATTCACTAATTTATAGCCCATTTGGAAGTCCATTTAATATGGCTGAAAACGTTTTAAGTGAAAATATTTGGAAGCAATCCTTATTAAATATGCAAGTAAATTCTTAAAAAGCACTTAAAGCATATAATTAGTGTTTCTTGCATAAAGCAATTCAAGTGTTTTTGGAATGCAAAAATATTTTTTCTAAAAGCTCTTTCAGTCATTTCAAAAGCATCTCGAAATGGGTCCTGAACTTTAGTTTGTTAATCATGGACAATAACTTATTGAATATATATTACACACAAAGAGTTGAAACGTTTAAGAGGCTCATTCCGTCCGAGGGCGAGGAGCCATTTACTTGAACTCGAGAGGATTGCCGGAGGGCTTGAGGAAAAGATATATGTTGCTGCCTCAAGCCAGGTACTTCAAGAATTCAAGGACTTCAAATCTCCTTTGTCTTTGCATTGCAATATTACATATGCCTAGATCTTTATTTTTCAACTTTATTTATAGGCTTTTTAGCCAAAATAGTCACGAGATTGTCATAACTTCTCACTGTGGTCCTTGAGATTTAAAATTGATAGAAGTGATCTCGGAGATTGTCCACCTTCAATTATTTTGATCATTTTGTGAAAAGTTTACGTTAAATTGAAGAAACCACCATTTCAAGTAAAAGGGTTCATTTGACAAAAATACCCTCAATTTGACGGAAATTTTTCACGGAATGATCAAAATGATTGATTTAGACAATCTCATGGACCACTTTAACCAGAAAGTTGTATCGTGGATAGCTTTATAATCAAAATTGTGTGTGAATCTCTCTGTTTTTTTTTTCATTTTTTCTTTCAGCCGGATTATCTATGGAAAATTTCTCTCAAAATGCTCACCATGGAGATGAAGTCTCAGACCGCACCACCCCCCCTCCAACCTGAAACGCCATCGCGTCTTTGCTTGACTTTTGTAGGTACCCATTTATAAAAAATGGTCCCCTAGCAAATGCAATTGTGCATGAAATAAAATAAAAAATAAAAATAAACCTTGAGATTTCAGAGTTCAGAAGCTCAAATGATGCATATATAGTAGCAAGAAACATCTGTTTGTAATATGCATAAATATTAATTAATAGAGTAGTGTTTTTCACACACCTATTTTTACCTCACACACTCCTCTCAATTTTCTGTCTTCAAATCAAATGAATTGAATACGATAATTAACAAGAATGTGTGGAAGGCAAAAATAAATGCCTCGAGCACTTTCCAATTAATATTCTTGACTAGCAGTGCTGGCTTCTCGATTGAGTTTGAGGGCGAGCAATTTGTGCAATTTGATTACTTTGTTTCTTGTTCGGGCTTAGAAAATGGAATTAGACACATGGGATTGGTAATTATGTTACAAGAGGCTAATCACAGTGTTTAAATCATGTCCCACACTTTAGGACAGACAAAGTGCAATTGAATTCTTAGTCAATGAAAAAGAGTGTTGACAAAACAATGCATTGTTCTTTAAGGTACTTGCTTGGGTTCAATAATTAAAAGGCTTATTTTTAGCTAGATTTTTAAAATTTGATTTTGATCGCTTGTTATTATATGTAATTCAAAAGTGAACTCCCTATTTCTGAAACTCAAAATTCTCTACTTTGACTTGTCTCTCTCTTCTCCGTGAAACTCAAAAGTTGTCCCTTCCTAAAACATGTGCGCTACACACCACGAAATAAAACTATGCCACACGTACCAATTAATTTAATTATAAATCTTCATTATACCTTAATCTTCAACAATAAAAAATACTAAGATGAAAAGAAGAAATTAAGAATTAAATTTTTTTTGGTTCCTGTGCTTGAGTTACAGAGATAGAAAAAAATTTGATTAGCTTGAAGCACCAAATCAAACCCATGTAACGGAATTTACAAATTAAGACTATGAAACAAATTTTGAGTTTAATATAGTACAATGACAACTTTTAAATTTCAGAGGAAAAAATCAGATCAAAGTCAAGTTGCAAGAGACAACAAGTAAAACGAATTTTGAGTTTCATAAGTAGCGACGTTTGAGTTACAAGGAGGAAAGTATGATTAAAATCGAGTTCCAGAAAACGTAGCTAAAATAAAAACACCACATTTCTAACCAACCAAACAAATAGAGAAGCCAATTCTCAATGTACAAATTACAATCGTATAATTCGACATTTTTCTTGCTATCATCATAATATATCATCATAATATACAGGTGAGACATCAGAAAATGAAAACTTGATAAATCCCACCCACCTCTAAACTCTTATCATCCTCCTCAGTTTTCCCACCAAAATATTACTTTTCGAATTAAAATTATAAAAGGAAAAAGAAAAGACTAAGAAAAAAAAAAGGATAAAAGCTGACCACTGGGAAAACCCAAACATCCTATCTTCTTTCAACTTCAGATGGTCACTCAAGCAGGTATTCCAAAATTTTCTGGGCAGCATTTCATATATACACTCAAAACATGCCCGATATCAGATACCCAGTTTACACGTGACCCTCGGAAGATGTATCGTCGCCTCTCGCATGTATTTCTGCCAAAACAAATGATACCTAATTCCAATTTGTCTGTGTTTGTTGAGCCTGGTGATAAGGAGCGGACTGGGGTCCTATCGTTTCAGCAGCTCCCGCCACAGCTGGAGACTGTTGTTGCAGAAATGTCGGAGAAACAATAGTTTGCCCTGGTGGATACATCCCAGGCATGCCACCGTGACCAGCCTGCATAGGTGAGAAGGTGAAACGCGGCCCCTGAGTAAGGTTGTACATGGAACTCATCTGCAAGCCGGATATATCTTGTCCTGGAGCAGGTATCCACACAGATGAGCCTTCTGTCTGCACACACATTACCGAAAGGAACTGTATTAGTCAGAGAACCCAAAGGTACACTTTATAAGAAAAATAAGACGGAAAATAAGTAATATGACGGTCAGTCTAATATATTTCATAAAGATGACACCCCACACAGATTCAAGCTTTCTTGTCCTGCAAGGAAATTAAAAACTTCAATTATATGGAATCAAAGACCAACCAGCTGTCCAGTTGTGTAGATATGATTTTCCTTCGGTTGAGATGCTCCATGATCTTCATTACCAACAGAGCTTCCAGATGTAACTGTTGGACCCGGAACATAACCACCAGCGGTGGTGATAAATGGACCACCAGATTGAAAACTGTATTGTGTTGGATTTCCAGCATTGGCACCAGGCTTGAGATGCGGAAGAGAATACTTAACCCCGGAAGCAGCCGCCCCTGGTGGTGGCAGTGGTAGAAAAACATTCCCAGTAGAAGGCTGTGGAGGAAAGCCGCCGTTGTGACTTAAGAACTGCTGCATATGTGGCATATAATATGGAGAGAGATAGTGACCGTATGGGTAGAAATTTGGGGGATAAGTCTGCCTGTACATAGGAATGGACTGCTGAGAGACAGCTGCCGAGCTTGGCAGGGGTGGAGTTGAGTTCGGGCTAGGCACAGCAGCAGGATTGTCACCCTACAATATGAATTACACAGATCAGAACATACAATGACAACAAAAGAAACTTTCTCCAGAAAGCTACACTTCAAGTACAAATTTACTCTTAGTAATTGAAGGACTTACAACAAAGCTTGGAAGGCGGGCTGTTTCATGAGCCGGATTATCATGCCCTTCGACTTGTAAAAGTTGGCTCCCTAGCATAGGGGGAAAGAAACCCAGACTATAAGTCGGGGTATTTAAAGCTGTTGGGTTCTGGTGACCTTCTGGTGGCAACTGCAAGTCCTGTTTCGGCAGTTCAAGTTTTGAGTTTGTACTTGAAGATACATTATCCAGAGGTGGTAAGTTTTCAAGAGCGTCAGCTAAACTTTCAGAATAATCTCCTTGAACAGAAGTGGATACAAGATTATTGCTGCATAAAATAAAATAAAAAGCGAGATAAGTAAAAATTTCTTAAGAAAATAATTCCACAGTTTAGAAAGGGTCCTGTTATAGATAAATATAAATACTTTATGCTATGGAAGATAAACTGTGATTAAAATATTTGGATAAAACTTTCAAACTTATGTTCTCTTATCACCAAGCAGAAGAGAAAAGCACATAAATCATACATCAAACAAGCCAAAACAGATATAGGCATAAGCAAAAATCACCAACCTAGGAGACGGTTCTTTAGCAGTTTCATCAGTATCCTGGGAAGACTCAACTGCACCCATAGAGAAATTATCGCCACCAGTACCCTTAACAGAGTCTACTCTCACTCCAAAAGGAGCATCGATACTTCCAAAGGTCAATACATTTTTCAAAGCTTCAGGCACTTGGATATGATTTGGGAAAGTAACATGTTTTGCAACTGAGGCTCTCAAGTCACGAGGCAAGTGAGAAGTAGCTTCAACGGCATTTGTTGCAACCTCCGGTGCGACCACTGTTTAAGAAACATAAGTGAAAAACTTACTTAAAAAAGCAATGAAAGATACTTAAGCACAAACAAGGATACCAACAACAGATACTAAACACAATGAGCATTGCATAAATGTGACAGCACATACTGAGCACACACACAAGGATAGCAATAACAAAGACAAAATAATTGCTGATAAAGAAATTACAGATGCAGCACATGCAAGGATACAAATTATGATTGACTAACAAAATTGAGGGGAAAAGAAGGAAAATCAAGTCTGAAGAACTTTCCTTACAGTCTAAGGTAAATTGATGCAATAAATACAGTGGGGCAGAAAACCAATCTAGAGTTTTCGGGGACTTATGCAAGCATTGCCAGGGAGTACATGATGAATTAAATCACTTTCAATGCATGCACAATACGTGAAAGCATGAAGATAAAAAGCAACTCTTAGTCTGTAACATATCAAAATACCTTTGGCAGGAACATTAGGCTTTAACTGTGACAGTTTATCACTATTGGAAGGCATCTGGGCCAAGGAGCCATCATGCTTAATATCTCCATAGTTTTCAGCCACCTTGCAATCATTTGAAGTTTTTCCGTTTTGCATAGAATTAACAGATCTTGGGGCCGTTTTTTCACTTTTGGACAACTCTAAACCAATAGCATTACCAGAACCTTTTTGGATTCCCTGAGTATGATTTGACAGAGCAGGATCAGACGCAGAGGAAGGAACGGTTGAAGCAGGGGCAGATGTAGCAGAAACTGGGTTCTGGTTAGGCATTGACACAGACTTCTCATCATCCAGTGAGCCAAAGGTAGGTGTAGATGCCACAACAGCAGGAGGAGGTGCTGCAGCCCCTGACACTTTTACAACTATAGCTGAAAATCCTTCATGAACATTGTTGTCAACATCCGTAGGGGATTTGGGGGAACCACCATGAGTAGAATTTCCATTTGGCAGGTTTTTTAGCCCATTTGGTGAGCCAGTTGAAGCTCTATAGATAGAGATGTATATCATAATTAAAAGGAAAAATAAGACCTAATATTCTTCTTATGCATGCAGTAGGGTTAGGTCTAGGACACAAAACAATTCTTCAAAGATTCAAAAAGCATTCAAAAGATTGGCAAAAGCTTACTTTGGGCCTGGAGCTGGAGCAGTATTTTTTGTTTTCTGAACTGGCTTAACAGGAGAGGGCATGGGACCTCTATCTGCAAAGTGATTGGCCCCATTTTCCCTCCGAGCAGAATAATTCCTCCCACCACCAGCATCTGAAATTTAATTCATAAAACAAGGTAATAAATACCAATAAAAGCAACTTCACATCAAGATAATGAAGAAATCCATACCAACAACAATACCATCACAAAATCTAGAACTAGCAAGATATTACACAGAAAATATATATGTATGTATTTAACAGATCGAAAGTTTACCAGAAGAGAAGTTAGAAGAATAATTCCCTTGGCCACCACCCCTAGACACTCGCCTCTGTGTGCCTGGTGGCATTCTAGAATCTTCAGATGCTCTGTCTTTTGAATTCTGTAACAGTAACAGCTCTTCATTATAAACTAGCCTAGCTAGCTTCACATAGTACATGTGCGCACAAATGAAAAGACAATAGAAACATATTAACTACTACTATACTAAAACAGCATTGATAAATAAGGATGCATTACTGGATGTATTTATCCTTATAGACGAACACAAGATATTTACCTCCTTTCTCCGATCTTTTCTGCTTTTGACCTCATGAAAGGTATCTGCCAACAGAAACAATATGTTCATTAGTTTCAGGAGTTGAGTAACTTTTGTTAGGTGCTTCGTGCATGAAGCATGAGTGTTATGCATGACAACTTCTACAAAACAATGATGAGGAAGGACACAAGTAGAGATGGACAAGGTAATCCATAGGCAGTAAGACAACTAAAGGAAGAATCCAACTCAGGCAATATGCAGTAAGACAACTAAAGGAGCAATCCACCTCAGACATGTAGATATCAAGTCAAATTCCCTAAGGATATATGTGGCCCAAGTTAATCGTGAATTCCAAATATTTCAATTGCTTCAAACAAAATGCAAGAATAATTTACATGCAAACTAGGAATCTTCTGCAGTAACATGTCACCATAAATAATTTAAGGAAACACATGTATTAACAAAGTAACCCAATTTACTACCACAGATATGAGTCCACCAATAAGAATGTCCCATCAAAACCAAGGTGCATTATGTGACAAATAATACCATATCTTACTCGAAAACCTATACTTCACAGAACTACTTTGCAAGATTAAGTACAAAAGAAACCAACTAATGAATTCAACCCTGTGATAACCAGAATTTGGAAGCGCACGCGTTCATGCAGATAAGCGAAAAAAAAGCACAACAGCATTATTAGCATAGTCTTAATGGTCAATGCAAAAACAAAGACATTACAAAAAGTTATCTTGCACTTTGACAACAATTTTCTTGTCAGTGTATGCTTTCAAATCTTAGTGAACCGTGAAAAATAAAATCCGCGAAGAAAATAACATGCTGAAAATGATTCTCATTAACTTTTACCAATTTTTGTAAGGGGGGAAAGCTAAATTTCACGTTTTTACATTTCTAGGGTCAGAATTTCATATCTTTCAGTGCAAAAACTAGCATAAAAAAACACAAACTTTAAACACACTCCTTCCCCGACCCAGTCCGCAGCAGCCAAAGAGAACCACAACAAGAAAAACAACAACGAAGCTTCTTTTCAACTACTCAAACACTTTTCCACTTCATAAATTTGAAGTAAAGGTTTTCAATTTTCTTATCGTATCTTCAATTTTATTTATTTTTTGTATCTTCGATTTTCTCCGAAAACAGAGATGAACCCATTAAAGAAAAATCAAAACCCAGAAAAACCCATTGATCACAAGGCAAAAACAAAACAAACCCAATAAAACTATGCGCCAAAAACACAGAACCCAGAAACCCATCGACCTAAAACTTAATGCAAAACACAAAACCCATGCAGAAAAATAGCCCCTTTTTATTACCTAAATACAAGAGCTTTTGAGCGGTCTCGTTGGGATCCATAGAGCACTCCCTGAGCACGGCGTAGATTTCATCGTCGCCGTGCTGCTTCCCGGTCATATCTCTGATGTTCTGGATCGTGAGCTTTACATTGTCCGTGATTGAAACCCTAGTCTCCCCACCGCCGCTCATGGTCTGGTTTGCAGACAGAGATAGAGAGAGAGAGAGAGAGAGAGAGTGTTTCTTGTGTTTGTTTTGGTGTTTTGGGAGAGACTTTGGGTGAGAGAGAGAGGCAGCTCAAATAATAAATAGGTGGGGTTTTTTATTTTATTTTTTATAACAAAGGTTGGTATTTACGATATGGGTTTTTATCATAATAATAGTAATAGGATGATTCAAATTTACGTTTTTTGTATAATTAAACGAAAATACTAATAGCTCGTAATATTAAATGATGAAAAAGTTTCTAATATTGAAAATAAATAAAAAATTATATTGGTGTGCGGAAGGAATTGAGAAATTTATTTGGACATGGAGAACCTTGGGAGACACAGATTTTGGATTTGTGTGTTGTTTGCTGGGGAATTGAAAGGAAATGGGCAAAAAGGGTAAGAACAAAGAGAGAGAAAGTGACAGGAAAAAGTGTGATTGGATGAGAGAGAGAGATGTCTGTGTCTTTACTTTGTGACTAAGGATTGAGATGTAATTGGGATTTTAGGGGAGGTCCAAAAGGGATCGTGAGGAAAACAGACCACGTTTGATGTGGGAGAATTAGGGTTACCCTACTAAATTATATAGATTAGAATTGTTGTGATATTCTTGGATTTTTATGTATGAAACTCTTGTGCATTCTAGATTTGGTATAAATGACTTGCTAGTGTAGGGTTTAATTATCCTAACTACCTATACTCATAAGTTACGCTATGGATTTTAACTAACGTGGGTTGAAAGATGCAAATCTCGTGAGAAATTTCTAGTGTATTACATAGTTGTCCGTTTGTGTGCATAACTTCAACCTGTAAAATGGGTCTAAACAAACCTAAAAGAGTTTCAAATGATTTTGCATATTTTGCCTATACTCTTGAGTTATGATATGAATTTTATTTGACTCACGTGTTACAATATGGGTTTTAACAGACATCGAATGAATCATGCGAATCTCATGAAGAATTACTAGTGCATTTCATAGTTGTATACATCTTTGTGGATAACTTAATCTTATAAAAACGTTTGGTGGGTCAAACCAACCTACGAGAATTTTAAATGATTTTGAATATTTTTCATTCTATTGTACAATCTGGATTCGATATATAAATGACAATTAGTTAATGCATTGAATCTTGTCAACTACCTACATTCACATGCCGCAATGTGCGTTAAAACTCACAACTATTAATTGGTATAATAGAAAAAGTATTTGTGGTATGGTATTTCAATTCATCGTCAATCAACTTATATAGATAGTGTGGCAAAATGGTCTGTTGTCACTTTGCCAAAACCTAGCACCCTCCGGCCTCCGCTGCTCCCCCTCCCTCCCTCCTCCAACTATTGGTTTTTTTCTTTCTTGATGTGAGCATTAGTAGGTTTTTTTTTCTATCTTTTCTTATTTGATGTAGGCCCAAGTTTTAATTCTCCGCTCTTCAATATTTGTTTCTACAACAACAATAAAATGACACTCGGAGGTGTAAAGCATACCACAAAAAAAAAAAAAAAATTGACACGTCACTTATTTTTTGTAAGTGTAGAGGAAGAGTTTAACTTAAGACTACCTTGGAAACCGTCCCACTTCATTCACTTACATGCGATCCAATATCTTAATAGATAGAGCATTGGGTTTCCACCCATAATCCCAGAATTGAAACTCTCCCTCCCCTAAATTTTGATAATTTTGAATCCTATCCCTCCGTTTAATAATAATTTTTAATTAGATTTGGTTTTTTTTTTCTTTTATGAAACGAAATAACACTATAACAACAACAACCAAACTTTATCCTACTATGTGGGATCGGTTGTATGATTCTCGAATGTCATTGCTCTTGGTTTTGAGCCAAAGCTTACATTAACTGTAAGTACTTCATGTTTTTTCTTAAAATCTCTTTCAAGTCTTCCTAGGTCTTATTTTACATCTTTTGTCCTGAACTTCCGTCTCAAATCATGTCTAAACCATCTTAACCGATTTTCTATGATCTTATATTCTATTTTGGCCACTCTTTCTTACCATATTTACACTCAATCAAGAAAAGTAAATTACCGTTAAACTATATAAGTTCAACATTTATCTTTCCCCATCCTAATCATAAGTGGTATTCTGAACAATGAAAGCATATTTTCAGCATCATTCCTTTACGTTGGTAATGCTGATTTTTTAGGGCAAAGAGCAATTAATCACAATTTTTTACTCCCCTTTTGGCACGAGTGTTGCCATTATTTGTCTATTGGAAACATGATTACATATTATTTGTCTATTGGATACAAAAAATGATTTATTTATTCTCGTTGGGTATATGTACGGGTAATTCAGGATCCACGTTTTGTACAGTACATTTCGTAATATATTTCATCGATTAAATCGTCTATTTTTTATATCTTATCTTAAATATGATGTCTATAAAAAAAATCATTTAAATTCAAAATCATATGGTCTTTTGATAAATTTAGTGTTTATTTGTAGAACCATATTTGTCTATTTTTTTTTCATTACAAATGACTGTCTTAGTGGTTTTGGATTTGTCTAATTTTTTTTTTAAAAGATGATTTATGAATGATGTACTAAAAATATGTAAGATTCGGGTTGCTAAAATATATTCCAAAGTGAGGCTACAAAATAGGTATAAAAATATGTCAAAAATGTGTCTCCGGATCCTAACCATTTATATATATATATGAGAAATGATAAGGAGACTCTCTCAAAGCGGGACTCTTCATGGACTCTTTAGTACCTCATGTTTTTAGCATAATTTTCGTACTAACATTAAAAAACATTGTGTCAAAAACATGAAATAATAGAAAGTCTATAGAGATTCTCATTTTTGAGTGAGTCTCTCCTTAGCATTCCCCTATATATACACACATATATCGAACGAGTCAGACCAAGGGAATGAGGCTAACAAGTTGGAAGAAGGCATGAGTACGTTTTACTGATCCGTCTCATGGTCAGTTCTGCGTAATTGGTGTTCGAGACTCGATCAGTCAAATGTTGTTGAGGATTACATTAGATGCATGTAATAATTTGTTGCAGCCATGTTATAGAGACTGCATGATAATTTCCTCCTGCTGCTGTAAATTTAGTTTACTGCCTGCAGACTGCTGTGCTTTCGACTGCTGCTGTTGATTGTTGAAGGTATACTCTTCTTTGATATTCGAGAGCTTGCCAACCAATTGAATTCCATGGAGTTTGCTTTTGTGCCTCGAGCTTGCAATAGGACAGCTCGTTTGGTGGCATCGTAAACCAATAAGGAGAGTGCTATCCATACACAAATTTTTACTTCTTATACACCTTTTGTTAACTTCTAGCTATTGATCTTCTTCAAATTATTCGATCCAATAGTCGAAAATAAAAAAGGTGTGTTACAAGTAAAAAGAGGTGTGTGAATAACACACCCCTACCAATAATAGAGGGATCTCTCGTAGATGGGAAATCTTGTTTCTTGAATTTCTTTTCAATATTCTTGTTGAAGATGTAACATTACTTTTCGTATTTGATTGAATAAAAGTTACCATTTGACCAAAAAAAGTGACTCTCTATACCCTTATAAATCCATTAACTGTTAATGTATCGGCCATAGTCGTAGTTTAGGAAGCTAGCAAAGAGTTGGAGCACTCAATTCGAGTTCGAACTCCTACAAATGTATTTTTTGGCGACATTGGTTCTGTTTTGGTGTATGGTTTGACTCATGGACCAAATTTACGCTACCGCCTCATGTGCTACTGAGGAGATTAGTTTGTCATCCATGTACTTCTCATACATGAAAAAAATGAAAAAATGTATATGTACCAAAGAAATGAAAAATAATGTGCATTTTAGTTTGGGAATTTTGGACTAACCCTTGTCTTGGGTATGGAATATCAGTCTTGACACACCCTAACCGAAATCAAGGCGTGCTAGCCGTCACGTGAGGATGACGTAGTCATGTGCACAGTGCGGAAGCAAAAATAATAATAAAAGTACGAATAAATAAAAACCAAACTACTAAAGAAGCTAGTTAAAGTAAAACGCAAGTGTAAGACTAAGTGTGATAAACAATATTCAGAGCACAGAAAGCCTAAGTGCAGTCCAGAAGAACGAATAGTAATTACACACACACCCATACCCATACCATACACTCCCGTGACCTTTCTCTCTCTCTTCTCTCTCAGATTTCTTCCATTTTCTTTACAAAGTGTACAGACTACTTTAGGTGGTTCCGACTCGTAGGTGACCCGCGATTATTCGCACAGTCTTCATGTGATCGTAGCACTTGAGCGTATTTATTTACACCCAGTCTTGTCGTACAGACCACTTTAGGTGGTTCCGACTCGTGTGCAAGTGTAGTGATTGAGTTGTGGATTTGAGCTCTACATTCAACCGTACAGGTCACGTTAGGTGACTCCGGCTGACATATATTCTGCATTGATTGACATTACCTGGGTTACTTACATCATATGCTGAGTTAGTTGGCATGGCTTACATACATACATATTGTGAATGTTGCTAGTTGACATGGCTTACATACATACATATTGTGAATGTTGCTACTCTTAGCATGGTTATGATATATTTATATATTCTATTTTCTAGAAAATTATACGGGTTTTACGGAGATGAGTTAGAACTTTTGAGATTGAAATGATTTTGAAAAGCTTTGTTTTTGTCCACTCACACTTTTTGTTTTGTGCCCCTTCAGGTTCTAGTTAGAAGCGCTTTGGTGGCTCACGAGGACTTGGCCAACACGCCTTGATTTCGATTGTGGTGTGTCAAGTCTCCTTGCACATTATTTTAGAATAATAAGGTCATCTCTAACCGAAGGAGGTTCAAAGGGCTTCCTTTAGCCCTATAGCTCTGCAAGAAATTATATTTTAATAAACAATGCTGGGCCATATTTTATACTATTTTCAACTGAGGGGGCTGAATGACTATAAGCCAAACGTATCCCTTTGACAAAAAACCATCTCCAACCGAGGGGACCAAAGGGTCATAGGCCAAACATAATTTATTATTTTAATTAAATTAATATGGTAAATTAAATTAAACTACTGTATTAAAATAAAGTTTTTGGACATATTTTGAGTGTCACTTGTTGACAAATAAATAAGCCTCCAGATTTCTTATCTTTATATAATCTCAATAATTTTTTGGATAGGATATCGAGCGACACGTGTCGCTAATGTGAGTAACTCTTCAGAATTCTTATCTTATGTAATCTCAATAATTTTTCGAATAGGATTTCGAGTGACACGTGTCACTAAAGTGAGTAACTCTCCATATTTCTTATCTTTATGTAATCTTAATAATTTTTCGGATAGGATTTCAAGATAGGATTTCAAGTGCCACTTGTTGAGATATAATTTTAGTTAAGATTCTTATCTACGTGGTACTCCTTATCTTCAGCTTTCAATGTTGTAGGTAATAGGAAAAACAATTAATTTTTTTAAAATTCATCCAAAAAAAAAATTTCAAATTTCAATAGTAACCTGACGGCAGCATAACGTTAGCTAGCCGTTGCTAGCTGGCATAATGTTGACGCCAAGTAGCCATTGACATTCAAATGAGCTGGAACGGAGGGCTGACAAAATGTCAAGCTTGACCTTGTAGAGCTAGAGAGCTGGCAAAATGTTAAGCTTGACATTCTGTCGCTAGAAGGCTAGCTGGCTGGCTGGAAATGGCTAGCCCGCTAGCCTGATTTGGGGGTTGGGCCCTGGTGGGGCCCATAAGCCCTTTGGCCTAGCCCTCGGTTGGAGACATTTTTTGTGTCATTCTAAGCTATTTTTAGCCTTATGACCCTTTGACCGTGTTGGTTAAAGATAGCCTAAACGGTTAATTCTCAACCCTTCACTCGTGAAAAATAATGTTCGGGAGCATTTCCAACGGAATTAAAGATCATTCAATACGAAGAGGCCCAAATTCCAATAGATCCAATACTCAATAGGCCCAATGAAAATTTGGCTAATCAGCTTAAACAAATCTCAGAGCCCTCCTAAGTCGATTGTGCAGTCGATATGCTCGCCTTATTCTCTAACCACCAAAAACGGAACATAACGGAAAAAATTGTAAAAGCTGAAGCAAGTAACACAGCACCAACACCCTTTCCCGGTAAGTGCTACTGCGGGTCTGCCTAGTGTTTGCATTGAACTCCGATTCTTTAGATTTCACTTTCTGGGTTTGTGTTTCTTATAGTTCTTTGATGCATTTGGTCGAACACATACAGTGCGCCTCATGGTTTGCTTGCTTTCTCTTGACATTGGTATGAAAAATGTGTCATTGGGAAGATTTTGATTACTGGGTAACTCGTATTTTTCCTGCATCAGTATTCGGGCTCATAAAAATATTATCTTTTAGCGTTTATGCCGTTCTGCTTTGGTTTGTATAACAGAATTTTGTGTTTGAATGGTTTGATTCTTAAGAGATACTATGTAAATGTATTTATGTATAGAGTCATACTCTCTCTTGCTACACAAACGTATGGATGCAATAGATGAATTTTCATAGTTCGAAAGTAATAGAATGAAACAAAGCGAGCTAAATTGGTTTTGGAAGGTTTTAGGTGAGGGATTTTTCCATATAATTTTCTTCAAGAGAATGAAATTTGCAAGTCCTATCCAATCATTTTGTTCAATATTCTTACTAGGGTTTCAGGGTATCTGAGTATTTATTTCAGAAATCACAGAGGTAGTGCACGATATGGATGATTGGTTTAGAAAGAATTAGTGCTATACCTTTTCTTGTGGTGTCCAATCTTGTGATTTTTTCCTAATTAATCTTGGATCAAAAAATATACAGCTGATGTTGAAATCCGATGAAAGCACTATTCTTTGTATGCATTGGTCGTCTCTTTTGAATTTATGGGTGTAGCTAAAATCCAGAGTTTTATGAGAGTTTGGATTAATCATTACAAATCATGAGTCCGAAATTAGTTTAGACCAATTTAATAGCTTGTTCGTGCTTGTAGCTTGAGTTAGTGTGTGTAATCACTGTGATGTTATTATTTTTGTGAGTTATTATGCTACGTGAAGTGGTTCATGTGTTTTCAATACTAGTCCTAGAACCTTGGCCATAGGTTGCACTGTTATAGCTGCTTACCACTCATACTTGTAATTGTTTTGTTTTGTCTCGCATTAGGTTTACCGGACCTTTAACTTTTGTTTGCTTGGATATCCAGGATATTGAGGTACTAGTGAGCGTTTCCAAATGGAAATTTCAAATTGCCAACTCAGTTGCGCTTGTCATTAGGTTCAACCAAGGAGAGAATGCTCCATTTGACGAGACTAAAGATATCCAATCAACTTACTGAAACTCCTCAAAAGCTAAATTTTTCTGTCATTAACGTCCTTAAATTATCCAGCCAAATACTTCTGTTGTCAGAATCCAGCATTGAAATTGATACAATCACCAGAATAATTAACAACCATCCTTACCCTGATCAACCACTTCAACCGACTCTTCTCCAGCACATCCCACCACAAGTTCTTTCCACCAGTTTTGTGGAGAATGTTCTTGGTCACCTTTTTGCAACCCATTCCAATGGTCTTAAAGCCCTTGAATTCTTCAATTATTCCCTCAGTCATTCCCAGTTATGTCCAAGCTCAGACGCTTTTGAAAAGATGCTGCACATCCTTACCAGGATGCGTTATTTTGATAGAGCGTGGGAGTTGATGGCAAAAATAAGCAGGACGCACCCTTCCTTGCTTACCCTTAAGTCAATGAGCATCATTCTGTCAAAAATAGCAAAATTCAAATTGTATGAAGATGTCCTTGAAGCATTTGAAAAATTGGAGAACGATATTTTTGCTGGGAGGAAGTTTGGTACTGATGAGTTCAATGTACTCCTCCGAGCATTTTGCACAGAAAGGCAGATGAAGGAGGCACGTTCAGTGTTCATGAAGATGTGTTCTCGCTTTCCACCCAACACCAAGACCATGAATATTTTGCTCCTAGGGTTCAAGGAATCAGGAGATATTACTGCAATAGAACTCTTTTACCATGAACTGGTTAAAAGAAGCTTTAAGCCAAATAGTATAACTTATAACATTAGAATTGATGCTTACTGTAAGAAAGGTTGCTTCGCTGATGGATTGAGACTTTTTGAAGGAATGGAACGGGAAAACTTGTCACCTACGTTGGAAACAATCACTACACTGATCCATGGAGCAGGGATTGTTCGAAATCCAATCAAGGCACGGCAGTTATTTGAAGAGATTCGCTTGAGAAACTTGCTTCCGGACACTGGCTCTTATAATGCTTTGATGAGTTCACTTATTAGATCAAGACATCTGAAGTCCGCGGTTGCCTTGATGGATGAGATGGAAGAGAATCATATTGAGCAGGACGATATGACATACCACACCATATTCTCGGGCTTGATGAGGACATCTGATATTGAAGGCGTTTCTAGGCTATATCACAAAATGGTTGATAGAAGTTTTGTGCCCAAAACACGAACGGTTGTGATGATAATAAAATTTTTCTGTGTAAACCATCAGCTTGATTCGGGTTTGCATTTGTGGCGATACCTTGTGGAGAAAGGATATTGTCCTCACAATCATGCATTGGACCTTCTGGTAACGGGATTGTGCTCCCGGGGTAGGGTAAACGAAGCATTTGAGTGCTCCACACAAATGGTGGAGAGGGGTAGACATATGAGCGAAGCATCGTTTCGGACATTGGAGAGCTTGCTGCTTCAGGAAGGTGAGATGGACAAGCTGAGGAAGCTGAAGCAGATGATAAAGAAATTGCAGAAGGTGTTGCCCCAAGTAAAAGGGCATACTATTGCAGATCCTGCACATTCAGACAGAGAGTTGTAGGGATGTTCTTTATTTTTTTATGTCTTCTCAATGTACTGAATTGATATCATCCATGCTTTAGTCACAAAAACAATCACTTGGTTAAAAGAGAAAAATTTAGAAGTGCTTTTTGGCAGCCAAAAGCACTTTTGATTGTGGTTTACAGAATAATTTAGAAGCGCTTTATAGAGAAGCACATGTCTTATGCTTTTTTATGGATCACTTCAAGTGGTTTTCTAATAAGAGAGTTACTAGATCCATCTCATTGTCTTATTTTCTCATCCACCTTATAATCCCACCTCCTTTAAAAAAGTTAAAAAATTAAAATGCTATTTTGCCCATCCACTATTATTCCCAAAATAACCTTTAATATATACGTACATATAAAATTATAAAATTGTCTCTTAAAAAATATAACAAATAATATGTAAATGAAAATCACTAAGGTTTGCAAATTCAAATGAAAACGACAGAAGTATCCAAATTCAAAAGAATTCGACAACGACAAATTTAAAAATACGATGGACAAATTCAAATGACCTATACACAAATTACTCTTCTACCTTTTCAATGGAAACATAATCTTCTACCTCTTCCGTAGAAGCGTCATCTTCTACCTGTTCAATGAAAAAGTCATCTTTTAAGTCCATTGCTATTTTTTTTACTTTATCTGAATGAAAGGAGATTAAAATATGAGTTAGGGTTTAAGATAGACAAATTGTCTCCTATGACCAACCTCTGTTTTTTTTTTTTTTTTTTTTTAATTAAGCAAAGCAAAATAATTAATGTCCTTATCGATCTTTTTGTAAATAGACAAATTTGTAATTAAAAAATTTATTAAAAAACAGATGAAAAAATAAGACATTGAGATGAAAATAACATCACTCTCTAATAATTACTGGATTTTAACAAAAATTTCCACTTGTTTATAGAGAAAATCTCAAACATTTAGGTCAACACAACACAATGCACTCGAGATGGTGAGTTCAGTTTCTCTTCCTCCTCTCTAGACTGTTCGAATTATATAAAAGGTTAGATATAAAAACGATTCGGGGTAAATTTGGCATTTCAGTAAATTCCTCCGATGGGGTAAATAACGTTCTCCACTCAAGAGCCCTAATCTTTATTCCTCTCGTCGCTCGCAACTCTCAAAGCTGGTCCCTTTTCCTCAAATTTTCCCGAGAAAATCCGATCCCGAACGCAATGGGTTCGAAGTCGAATCCCGGCCATCCTCACTCAGGCGACGGCGCCAGCCCTGGGTACGTCTTCCCTCTCCCTCTGTATCTCTCTCACACACATACCCACGCCCAATTTAGCTGTTTTCTGTTTGACTTTCGAGAAGATTGGATCTTTCTGAGAACTTCGATTTTATGTATCTTTATCTTTTTTTAGCTGGGTTTTTCTTTGATTCCTGTATTTTATCATTATTCAAGCATTGGGGCATCGTTTGCTGCGTTTCCTCACTTTTGCTAATTTTTGTGTAATATTTGATTCGTTATTCGCAGAAAGATCTTCATTGGTGGATTAGCAAAAGACACTACATATGGTATGTCCTTTTTTTTAATTGTAAATATTAACAATTTTTTGACCTTTTTGTTGTGTTCAGCAAAGTAAATTAGCAAGGTTGTTTTTTTCTTTCTCCTTTTTAAGAAGTAAATTTAAATTCGGGTCCAGGCATTGTGCGGCGAAATTATGTGGCATGAAATTTAATGAAGTATATAGAATGCTAATGGCGAATTTTTGGTGTTCTAATTGAATTTGGGTAGTTTTAGATTATTTTTTAGCTTACTTGCCATATCTCCTGAGATACGAGATTTTGCTTGGTTAATTGACTTTGTATGGTTTTAGATTAAATTCGATTCATTGTTTTGTTATGTTACTGATGTGTTGCACTCTCATTTGTTCTATTTGCTTTGAATCAATAGCTACGTTTACCAAGCACTTTGGGAAATATGGAGAGATAGTGGACTCAGTGATAATGAAAGATCGCTTCACGGGTACGCCTAGGGGCTTTGGGTTTATAACCTACGCTGATCCATCAGTTGTTGATACAGTTATTGAGGAAACTCATGTTATCAATGGAAAGGAGGTAAATTAGATGTTTAAGTCTGCGTCTTTGTCTGGTTTATTATAGATATATCTTGCTCATGGATTGCTGCTATTACTTTTTTTTACGCAATTTAATTTTATCTACGACTTTAATTATATGTGGAAATGTAGGTTGAGATCAAGAGAACCATTCCGAAAGGTCAAGGGCAATCAAAGGATTTTAGGACAAAGAAGATATTTGTGGGTGGCATTCCATCATCAGTCTCTGAGGGTATGCTTTTATGTTTTATCCTGCTTTCCATGTTTTCAACTCGGAAGGCTGTTGGTTTCTGATTAGGCTTGCTAAATTTGTGCAGATGAGTTGAAAAGTTTCTTCTCTGAGTATGGGAAAGTGGTAGAACACCAGATCATACGAGATCATGAGACCAATCGATCTCGAGGCTTTGGGTTTGTAATTTTTGACAATGAGGAAGTTGTTGATGAATTATTATCTAAAGGAAACATGATTGATATGGCGGGTACCCAGGTGAGCTTGTTTAGATGGTCTCCGGGTAAACAGCATGTATACAAAATCCTTTTTGACATGGAGCATCAATGTTTGCATCCTCCTGTTTTGTTAAATCTATGCATTAAAGGGTTGTTATCTTTCGTTTCCGTTAGTTATTTTAATAATTCAAATTATTTATTTGGAACTAATTTTAGGTGGAGGTTGTTACAGGTATAGGACTTCTCAGGAGAGGGTGATCACAGTAGCTCCATTTCTAAAAACCTAGGTTAACTAAGTTGCTTTGTTGTAGGTGGAGATCAAGAAAGCTGAACCAAAGAAAGCCTCAAATCCACCATCTGCTCCTGCATATGGTAGCAATTCTAGGGCTCGTTCTTTTAATGATGGCTTTGGTGGATATGGCAGTTCTTATGGTGGTTTTGATGGAGGGTTTGGCCCTGGACCCTATAGGACACCAGGTGGTCTTGGTGGTAGATATGGTGGTGGTTATGGCTACGGTTATGGTAGTGATAGTGGGGAATTTGGCAGTGGTTATGGGAGTTTTGGCAGCAGTAGCTTAGGTGGCTATCGTGGTGAGTCTTCTCTTGGTTATTCTAGCCGCTTTGGACCATATGGTGGTGGTTATGGTGGGGGCTATGGTGCGAGTGGTTTAGGTGGTTATGGCCGAGGCGGTGAAGGCTATGGAAGTTACGGAGGTTCAAACTATGGTGGTGGTGGCTATGACTCTTATCCTGGTGCTACTTATGGTGGAGGAGCAGGTGGACCATATGGAAGGGGGGGATATAGTAGCAGTAGTCGGTACCACCCCTATGGAAGGTAGAAATAGACGGCGATAGCCGCTACCATCCCTATGCAGGATAGTGATGAAGGATTTCCGATGCATTTGCTTAAGCTTTTCCCTAGAAGTTTCACACAGGTTGCTTAGATTTGTGTCTGGCACTCAGTTAGGCACTTTCTTGGAACCGCTAGAGGCTCCCTATCGTTGCAGTTTGGGAAACTTTTATGGCCAGAAGAGTTTATTAGTCGATTTCTATATTGTATGGTGTAGAAAAACTATGTAGATTGAAACACTTGGTGTCTGCTACAACGTCTTGTAGTGTCATTTTGATTTAGTATGTTGTAGACTATAGTATCGTATTGTGGAGTTTATTACAGTATAATTAGTTATCTAGATAGATGCTCCATGGTTTAATTTATCTGTTTAGCCTAGCCTGTGATGTTCGCTTTAGCATTTGGTCACTTATAATTTGATGCGTTGATACTATTATTCGCGTTTCCTGTCCAGGGCTGTAGTTTGTATGTGCTCATTCATTAGGGTTCTTGTGAGGAATAGAAAAATTACCAAGATACATGATTTTAATGTAGATGAGACTTCAGGGGCATATGTTTTTTCGTTAAGATTCTTTACTATTTGAGCGATTTCCTCATTGTATTTATCATATTTGAGCTTGACAGTTTGTCCTAGTTCTTTGTTTTCAAATTTCTTTTTGTGTTTCTGATGACTGTATTTTTGATTGGCAATGACATTCACTCCGGATCTTTGTGTCCGGAGCTGTGGACTGAGAGATCCAAACCGTTCAAGAGAGAGGGAGAGAGAGATTCAGGCTGTTCAAGTTTTTGGATTTTTATGAAGTGGGTATGTCCGAATCTTTGGACAGAGTCTTGAGTGGATATCAATCCCTTCGACTGAACAATGTGATACATTGAACTTGGTAATTCCTCAAGGAACTATTATTAGCATTTCAAAAATCTTATTCTACACTTTTCACAAGTGTATTATTCTTTCTAATTATAAAAAGTTTGGAGTGCCAAATGAGATTATTGATGTGCTAATAACAATTTCCTTTTATATAATTATATTTACCCTCTAGCACTCTTTTTTTCTTGGTTGAGGCAATGTCCCTTGTTATAGTAAAGGAATCTTAACGAAACATTTTTGGTACTGTTCATTTTTAACGAAAATGATATTTTTATCTTAAAAAGTCATTTCTGATTCTATTCATTTACACCTTTATTGTCTTTCTGATTAAAACTTAAGTTTTTAAGGATTTTTTGTCGGTTTTTTATTTTTTATTTTTTTTCTCTTGCTGGCCGAAAGACGCCATGTTGCAAAATTCCTGCCGAGTTTCGAGTTAATTGCCTGGTGTGCTAGGCATGGTTATTTAGCATTGTGGATCTTGTTCCAAAGCATCACTCAGAAGGATTGTACTTCGGCCAGTGGCTCAGGATGAAACTAGCCACAAGGCTGTTGTTATGTAGGCCCTCCTACTCAAGAAATTTCAGTGTAACCGGAACACGGTATTGTACAAAAAGATGAGCCAAAAACGAAATCTAGACAAAAAGTTGAGCCAATTTGTTTTAGAAAATAGAGGACACATGTATCATCATATGGTTTCAAGTTCAAACATCTATTTACATAGGACGGTTTTATACGCACGCTAATTTTTATTTACACAACATTTTGCTAATTTTTATCATTTGATTTTTTTTTATTTTATTTAATTCAACGGTAAAAAAATTGAGATGAGTGTGTGGGTTACATATATCTATTAGTCAAATTCGCTTCGTGTGAACGCCTCCTAACTCTCAAGTTTGTAGCTCTTTTTCGTAAATTAGATTGATTTACAATCATTATTGCCTTGTAACAAAAAAAAATATATATTATCAATTTTTTTGTGGAGAGATTTTCATGACTGGTACACAGAATGGTATATGATGTGTAACTGTACAAATGATGGATTTGTGTGTTAAAACGTTAATAACTTAAAAAATAAAACTTTCCAGCACTTATATAAAAACACAAATGATGAGATATGTGTGTTAAAACGTTAATAATTTAAAAAATAAAATTTTACATCACTTGTATAAAAGCATAGTGTAGTGTTCCGATAAAAAATTTCTCCTTTTTGTGACATGTTGACTCTAAAAAAATATTATTTTTGTGGCCAAGAAAAACAATAAAATATTTGTTTCATTAGACAAAAATTTACAATTATGACAACAAAAATAAAAGATAAAAATTAAAAATTAAAATAAAAACATTAGAAATATTCGCAGAACGATCAACGACGTATCCTCCAACCTTAAGAAACACTGAAAATTGGACTCTCTCCTCTGCTTCCTCAGTCTCTCTCTCTCTCTCTCTCTCTCTCTCCCCCTCCTTTTCTCTTCTCTGTTGCCGGAGATTCAGCAAGTGAAGTCCAACACAGTGAGTGATGGGCGGCGAGTTACGCTACGAGATCGCACAAAATGCCTACATAAAGCTGGTGCTCCACGCTCTCAAGCACAAGACCTCTGCCGTCAACGGCATCCTCCTCGGCCGCGTCTCCCCCCGGAGCGACGTCGTCGTGATCACCGACTCCGTCCCTCTCTTTCACTCCCACATCGGCCTCCTCCCCCAGCTCGAGATCTCCCTCATCCTGGTGGGTCCCTAAATCCCCTCTTTCTCTCTCGCCACTTTGTTCCTTTAGGGTTTCAGAAACTCGAATTGGGACTTTCCCGGGAAAAAAATGGTGCCCTAACTCTGTAATTTGATTAATTTGACTGTTGGGATTGAATTTGGACAGATAGAGGAGCACTTTGCTGCTAAAGGAGTGAGCATTGTGGGGTATTTCCACGCTAACGAGAGGTTTGACGATCACGAGCTCGGTGGCATCGCGAAGAATGTCGGCGATCACATTTATCGCTACCTTCCTCAAGCCGCAATTCTTTTGGTATGCAATTCCTCAGTCCATGAAGTTCTGTTTGTGTTTTTAGTCTTTTTGGCATGGGTTCTTATTTTTGTCGACATTTTATCCATTTCTAGCTAGATAACAGGAAGCTTGAAGCTTTGTCGAAGACTAAGGACCGCAGCCCGGTAGTGCAGGTCGGTATCTTTTACATTTTTCGGTTATGGAAAAGCATGTATCTTCGGTTTGTTTTTTTTTTTTAAAGATTTTATGATATGGTAAGTGTACGAGTATATTTTATTGGGTGAACTGCTTGTAGTCTGGGTTTAGCTAAAAAGTCTGAGAATTTTGTACGTATCGGTTTTTATGCTTTTCTGGCTTTAAATTAGAGTACTGCTTTGGACTTGTTGATGATGGATGTTGATAAACGTGGGAAGTGAACTATGGCATGTAAGATGGTTTGGGAGCTCAAATTATGTAGTTTGTGTGTTTACGAAGTTTCTATTATGTTTTTTTCAACACTTCCAAGACTGGATAGATTGATGGTAGTCGTCCTACTCAAATATAATGAATTACATAAAGGTAAACTCAACGAGCTATAAAGTTGTTTGTCAAGTGGAACACCACCCGTGTCATTGGAGGTCAGTCCTAACCTAAATATAAGGTGGATGAGGCTTTGGACCTTCTTGATTAACCCTCTTTTACAACTTAAGAGCATAGAATGTATTCTCCTAGGTTGGGCTGGTCATGTTTGCTAGGTTAAGCTAGTAAAGTTTTTATTTTTTCGCGAACTGAGCTGACAGTTTTATTAGTCATATACATTGCCATATTTCCCTCCCTTGCTCCTCCTTCCTCCCTGTTGTGTAAATACACCATTTAGTTTTCTTTCTTAGTACCGATATAATTTAGCGAATGTACATTTTTCTGGTTTCATAAGCTATCGCTGAAATTTGGTAATACCATAATTCACCTACTTTCTACAAATATACGCAAGCATCAATCTTTTCCAGTTGCTTATTTATGCTGTATTCTACGTTGTCTGTGAAAATCGTATTGTCCAGTTCCATTTTGTTGTCTTCATTAGAAGTTTTAATAAAATCTCTGTTTACTTACTACATCTTGAAGAGGTGCTTTGGAGAATCTTTTTCGGACTCCTTACCTTATAGAGTTGGTTGAGGAATTTGCAATCATCCTTAATGTTCTTCAAGTAACGTCACACATGAAGTTCAATATTATTATCCTTTCGGACTCCTCCATCTTCTCTGACATATTTTTTGTCTTAATGTTAATCTAATCTTGTATTACATGGTTTGTTAGTTGCAGCATAGTTTTCCCTTGATTCTCCCTCCTAATCTCGTTCAAGTTTTTGACCTTTATTTTTCTTATGAAAAATCAGATCTACACAAAGGATGCGTCGAGGACTTGGAAGCTAGTTGGATCTGATGGAAACCAGTTGACCATCAAGGAGCCATCAGCAAATGTTGTTCTACTGGATTATATCTCAACTGAAAAATGGCAGGATGTTGTAGATTTTGATGATCACCTTGATGACATTAGCAAGTGAGTGCAATACACCACTGTCCATGTTATCTTATCTTCAAGCAATTTTAGTATTGAAACTGATGTCGGTTGGAATTGCGTATGACAGGGACTGGCTGAACCCAGAACTATTCAAGTAAAACCTGCCATCATCGTCGGCCTTTGTCATCGCAAATGGCTTCATGGTTAACTCAATTTCTCGTGCTGGGTTTAAGAGGACACACGTGACTTACAAGAGAATTCAGATAGATTTACCTTACTTTCATTTCTTTCTTGTTTGTAGAAAATTTCGAGATGTAAAAAACTGGATGTCAGTTATCTTCTCATACTTTTTACCTTCGACACCAAAGGGTTTCAGTATATGGTTGGTTGCGGTATTGGAACAAAAATGTCAATTCAGTTTTGCACCTGAAGTTATCTTTCCTTTTCATCAAATTATATTGTTGACTGGGTTTACAAAGTTATGCTGTTAGAATACTGGGTGGAAGAGTTTGTGGTGTGTATCATTTTCGTGTAATATCCGTTATCTCAATCTGTCATGCTGTGGCAAATTTGTTATCTTAATAGGTGATTCGATACCGACTTCATTTGTTAGCGGGTTGTGTCGTTTTGTTTTGTATTGGGTTAACAGATTATACAAGAAATTTTTATGCCTGATGTCTAGATCTGGTAAACGATATCTTTTTAAATCCTTAGCCAGTGGGCTGATAGTGACCAGACTTGTTAAATTATTTTTAAAGGGTGATCCAATAATGATCTAACTTGTTAACATATTGACTCAAAATCTGTCATTCTTGTGTTGTTTTATCGGATCCACAAGTTGTGCTAGAAATTGCGAGGCCTAATATCAAGTAAACCACATCACATTAGTTATCTTTTTTTTAGTACAAAGATATATTTTGTACTAAGAGGAGGGGGAGTTCGGCTAAGTCACATAATGGACAACATAATTTGGTATCGAATTCGTCATCCACGAAATTCAAACCTTAGACCTCTCACTTACAAGTGAAGAGAAATACCATCAGGGCGTAGTACTGAGTGGCATTACATTAGTTATTACTCGTAAGAAAATTATAGTTCAAGTGGTTAAAAGCATTTGCACTTGCACTCAAGTGTTAGGTTGGTGATGTCAAGTCTTGACATTTAAGATTTCATAGTCAATAGGCTCTCCCAATTTTATGAACGAATTTTTGATATATCATAACGATAGCATTAGTAGATAACATGTCAATAGCAAACACCGTTGACGTTTTTAAAACCAAATGCCAAACCCCAAAGCTTTAGAAGCGCCTTATATAAAACCCAAGGCCGACGCTTCAGAGAATCAAAAGTGAAGAAAAACCGTTGAAAGGCAACGACCTTTTGAAAAGTCTCAATGCTTTCAACGGTCACTTGCCTCCATCTTCCTCCTCTGAACCACAATACAGACTCTCACACTCCCCAAACCCTCACAGCAACCCACCTCCTCCACAGCTTCGCCTCCCCATCAGAGCTCAGACAACTCCACGCCCACCTCATCAAAACCAACTCTCCTCTCACTTCCCTCCCTCCCTCTCGAATCGCCTTCGTTTGCTCTCTCAACTCCAGCTTCTCCTACGCCCGGAAACTCTTCCAACATCTCGAAACCCCCGAGACAGAAGCCTGGAACTCGTGCCTGAAAGCCTTCGCCGAAGGCAACGACCCCATTGATGCAATTCTGCTTTTTAACCAGTTGCAGAGCTTTTGTGTTTCGCCGGATAGTTTTACACTTTCTTTCGTTCTGAAGGCGTGTACACGTTTGTTGGACGTTTCCAAAGGCAGAGGGATACATGGGTATGTAGAGAAACTTGGATTTCAGTCGAATTTGTTTCTGATGAATATGATTCTGAATTTGTATACTTTGTGTGGCGGAGAGCGAGATGCGCGGTTGGTGTTTGATAAAATGCCGCAGAGGGATGTTGTGACGTGGAATATAATGATAACCCAGTTGGTAAAGAGGGGTGAAATTAAGGGGGCGTATGACTTGTTTTCGCAGATGCCCGGTAGAAGTGTGAGGTCATGGACGTTGATGATTTCGGGGTTTGTTCAATGCGGGAAGCCTAAGGAGGCTATTGGTTTGTTTTTGGAGATGGAAGAGGCTGGCGTGAAGCCAAATGAGGTGACCGTAGTGGCTGTTCTTGCTGCATGTGCTGATTTGGGGGACTTGGATTTGGGTAGGAGAATTCATGAGTACTCGAACCAAAGTGGGTTTAGTAGAAATGTTCGCGTTTCCAATACTTTGATTGAAATGTATGTCAAATGTGGATGCTTGGAGGATGCCTGTAAAGTTTTCGATGGGATGAAAGGGCGAACGGTTGTGTCATGGTCAGCGATGATTGCAGGGCTTGCCGTGCATGGACAAGCTGAGGAAGCTTTGAGACTTTTCTCTGAGATGATTGAGAAAGGCATGGATCCGAATGATGTAACCTTTGTAGGACTGTTGCATGCTTGTAGCCACATTGGGTATGTGGATCAGGGTCGTGAATTCTTCACCAGCATGACTAACGATTATGGTATAGTTCCTAAAATTGAGCACTACGGTTGCATGGTTGATCTTTTGAGTAGGGCAGGGCTCCTTCAAGAGGCTCACGAGTTTATCATTAACATGCCTATCAAGCCCAATAGTGTCGTATGGGGAGCTCTCCTTGGCGGATGCAAAGTTCACAAAAACATTGAACTGGCTGAAGAAGCAACAAAGCACCTTTCTGAATTAGATCCACTTAATGATGGATACTATGTCGTTTTGTCAAACATTTATGCCGAAGCACAACGGTGGGAAGACACAGCAAGAGTGAGAAAGTTAATGAGGGATCGAGGTGTGAAGAAAACTCCCGGCTGGAGTTCAATCACACTGGATGGAGTAGTTTATGAGTTTGTTGCTGGGGATGAAACCCATCCGCAAGCTCAGGAGATTGTCCAAATGTGGGAGAAACTAGTTGAGAAAATGAAGCTGAAGGGTTATGTGCCTAACACCTCAGTTGTTCTGCTAGACATAGAAGAGGACCAGAAGGAAAAATTTGTCTATCGTCACAGCGAGAAACTAGCACTGGTTTTCGGGTTGATCAACACATTACCTGGAACACCAATTCGAATTCTGAAGAATCTTCGTGTTTGTGAGGACTGTCATGCTGCTTTCAAACTTATATCAGCAATTGTTGATAGAGAGATTGTTGTACGTGACCGGAATCGGTTCCATTGTTTCAAAGATGGTTCTTGCTCCTGCAAGGATTACTGGTAAGAGGATCTAGACTCCTAATTAAGAACATTATACGGTTCAACTGACATCATTGGATTATTTTTTTAGTTTTAAAGCATGGTTTGTATCTATGGCTCCAAATTATGAAAAATAAACAAACTATTTCAGTGCACAAGACTAAAACTTGTCTGCAAAGTAATTCAAACTAATTAACTAAACCGCTACATCTTTCCGAACCAGCCACGATGGTGAATATCATCACCATCGTCAAAATTAGAACAACTGGGCTATGGTTTGCTACGTTCTAGGATGATTTAGAAGCATATCTTATTAGAGAACTGGACACCCTTTAGTCTCTATCACTGGTGCTGTCGGACACTTGGCCAACGGACAATGGTTGTCTTGTTCCAGACCCAACCACTTTGGACAATATCCCTGGATTGGAGTGTGACATATAGGATAACTGCTGTAAAGGCCACACTGGCATCCAAAGCAGCTTATAGGATGTAGTTATGCCTTGCCCATCACTTCTTGTACTTTCTGTGAACATAAAAGTTGAAGACAAGTCCAAATGCAAACCATGACAAATAGTTTTCGGCTTTTGCCGGTGGTAATGAACCTGTTGATCCAAGAAGTATAGGCATGATTATGTGCTGAATCCACTTTTTATCGGGGAACTTTTTATGGAGTAGCCAACTGGGAATAGGCAACAAAAAGCCAAGGAGAAAGAATTGGTTCAACTCGGGGTAGTTTCCTTTTTAGTGAACATTCTGAGTGGGCCTATGACTCTCCATATCATTGAAGGATTGTAGAGCACATCATCTCCGGGACATGTCCACGGACTTCCCTCTATATTTGACCATTGAATTTGATTCAACGAGTTAAACTGATCAAGTGAGGCTGCTGGGTCAAACCTAAAGGTCAAACATGTGTTGGCACAAAGTGCTTGTAGGTATTCACGAAAAATTGTAATGTGATACCACATTTTGGAGAAACCCTAGGTGAGGACCTTACTTCACCCCACCATGCGTCAGTTTGAGACTTTGAGTTATGTTCCAGCTGAGACCTAGCTTGTGTTGCAAGTTTTTTTCAATGATTCAGATTCTGTAACACACGTTATGTTTTAACTAGACAACATTTGTCACTCATTCCGCCATATATGGGAGGTCTAGTCTCAAGTTTTTCTACAAGCGGAGCCCGCCTATGCTAACTTTTATTCAAAATGTGGTAAAAAAACTTGCCTGAGTTGTTTGAGATAACAGAAGGCTGCCATGACATGAATATTTCTGTGGTAGTAAGCCTTGACAATTGTGATAATGTTTGCATAAACACTGTTTGATCCAGAGTTTGCAAATATAGTATCAACACAGAATGGCCTTGTAAACGGAACTTGGAATTCTGTCGCCGGAAGGACCGCAGCCATCAACTTTCTGAGTGGGACGCCTAAGTTTTGTGCTGACGCTGAAGAAACGTATAGCTGGTTTTTCCAGTACCCAAAAAATTGGTTCACGAAAGCGAGAGTAACGCAAGATAATTGGCCAAGAACCCACATCCAAAACGTCATGGTTGGCTCCGACGGGTCATCGGTGGTCAGAACCGTTAGATTACTTGCTCAATTGGGCTAGCTGTCATTCACTTCTTCATCTGTTTGCATGCATGACACGTATACAAATTGACTCGTTAAACACTATAAAAGCATAAAATAAAAATAAAAATCATGTTAAACTCCGATATATCTGTAAGTAGTGAATCAATAAGATCGTCAACATTACCCTTTGTTAGCTAGGGAGGCTGCTTACCAATAGTCGATGTTGAAGTGAGACTTCCCGCCAGGGATGTCATCGTTGTAGTTCACTGTCATCAGTGAGCACACACTTACGTCGAATTCTTGATCCTTTCATTTTTCCAAGACTCAAACTATTTGAAATACATTTACTGATCACTTATAGAGTTGAGAATTACTCGTCCATTGGTGTCACTTCTTCTATTTGAAATCTGACCAGCGGAGATAGGGTGAGAAAAAATTGTGGTCCAAATAGCAACACTCTTTCAAAAAACCGGTGTTTAGGCCTAAAATCAGGTTCAGCCTAAACTCTTTGTAATGAAGCTAATGGTCAAAGACACAAATCTAACGTGATCCTTATATGCTATGATTGGAAAAGTTTTGACTTAATGTAAACTTGACATTAAAGACGTCAGCGTGTATATTTCTTATAGTACTGTTCATAATAAAACGTTGTCCGTAACGATTTGGGGAGGGGAAAACTGAATATACTGGACCTCGAGTTTAGGCGTGAATGCTACTAACCATTTGAGTTGCTAGCCTCATATTTGATAATATTATGTTGTTACACTATCATGTCATTGTCGATTATATGCCGCTTATTTCAGAACTAAAAGTTTGTTTGCATCCACCAGTTTCAAATTATGAAAACTAAAAACAACTTGTTTAATTACAGAAGACTAAAATCTCAGTGTGTAGCTGCAAAGGTGATTCAGACTAATCACTTAACTGTACAGATTCATATATTTCATTACCAATCTGCCAGAATTGGCCTATATATATATATATATATATATATATATATATGATTTTGCACAATTATAATGTCACACATTTAGGGTTTAGGATTTTGATTTTTGAATCAAATCTTAGAGAACCGGACAGCCTTTGGCAACTACACCTGGCGCCGTGGGGCACTCGGCCAACGGACAATGGTCATCCGCTTCGAGACCCCACCAGCCGGGCCCCATAATATTCTTGGATTGAAGGGTAAAATACAGAAGAACTGCTGTGAAGGCCACACCAGCATCCAAAGCAGCAGATAGTATGTAGTTATGCCTAGCCCACCACCCCTTGTACTTTCTGTACACATAAAAGTTGAAGAAAATCCCAACTGAAAGCCATGTCAAGTAGTTCACAGCCCTAGCAGGCGGCATGGAGCCCGTTGCCCCTAGAATTATCGGCATGTTTATGAGCTTAATCCACTTCTGGTTGGGGAATTTTTTGGAGAGGAACCAAATTGGAACAGGTGCAAGCAAACCAATGAGGAAGAACCAGTTCATTTCCGGGTAGATACCTTTGCCTGCGAACATCCTGAGGGGGCCTATGACCCCCCATATGATTGAAGCATTGTAGAACACATCATCTCCCGGGCATGTCCATGGACTTCCCGTTGGCAGCTTCAATGGATCACAGATGTACTCGATGCTTGTGATAAGCCACCAGGATGTGCCAAAGTAGACACTTGAAGCTACTAGCGTTCCAACTAACTGAAGAAGCAGATAAGGGGGAAAATAGGTATACGTAATTAGTTATTTCACAAATAGGGTCCGTTTGAGGAGCTGAAAACTGAAATGGTTATCAAACCAACCGTTAGTTAATGCGATTAATGCAATTAAATTACCTGCACAACAAACATGGACTTAGGAGGGATCTTCATATAGTGGCCTAATTTGAAGTCACCAAGAAAATTGAGTGCCTGTGACATACTGATATATCCATAGGTCTTGAAAGCCACATTAGCAACAGGCTTCCCCGGATAAATGTACCCAATGAGTAGCTCCGTGATCACATTAAGCCCTGGTTGCTGCAGATCAAACATAATCAAATGAGACATTGGAATTAATCTTGACATGCTTCGAAGAAAATTTGCAACAAAAGTATGCAGAGCACTCTGATAATATTGTTCATGATTAACGTTTATCTGCGTGAGATGAAAGTACCTGGTTCGTTGTGGCTTGAATAATGCCGATAGGTAAGGTGAAAAATAGGGCAATGCCGCAAGCCATTAAAACTCCCCACCATGGAAGTTGGAGCTGTTTTCCGAAACCTTCGCAAGTATAGATAGCAAGAGCAACCATTGAAACAAGGATGATTTGAAACCACCATTGAGGCACTGCATCATAGTTCTTCTTCATCAGTCGGGTGTGGATGTCACCGATCTGATCTTTCACTGCACTAGTTGTTTTTTTCCACATCTTCCAGATTGTTCTGTTCATGTATACATGTCACATGGAAAAAATGTACAATTTATTAGCTCTAAAGTAATATTTGCTCAGTTGACGTTAAAAGTGATGTTGGAAATGCGCTTAATTACCTTCCGTGGAAGAGAGCAACGTGCGAAATAGTAGCCGTCAAAGTGGCAAAGCTCAGTCCATAAGAGAAGGCAAAGAAGGTACTGAGATAGAGTTTACTGTAACCGTTATACCCTACCATGTTAATGTCGAAATTTTTCTGATCCAGTACTCTGGAAATGTTATAGCTCTGGCCAGTGGAGTCGAAAGTGTGAGACGTAATGATTGGAAACTTTTGAGCATCGTAGGCATTGTTCCAATAAGCAATGGGGGTAACAATGTAGACAATCAAGACAAAACCGATTAAGATGTTAATGGTTGCGAATCCAGGCGTAGCTAAGGGGCTGCCTAAGAAACCGGCAACAGTGGACCAATCAAAGCCAAATGAGCCAATGCCAAGGCCATGCATGCCGGAACCAATCTGTTGCGCGGTGATGGAATCCTTATATATCCAGCAAACAAAGGAGAAAGCGGAAATGGAGGGGAAAAGAAAACTCGGAACAATGTAGTAAGCAAAGCTGCAGATGAAAACCATGAAGAAGAACTGCAGCCTGGTTCGGCCTCCCTTCGGTCTGTTTTCCTTTTCGTGCAGTGCCCTGCCATTCAAATCATAAACGCTTCCATTAATTACAGAGAAATCGAAGAAATGCTATTCAATTTTAAGTGGATAAACCGGTTCAATAAAATACCTGAAAAGAGAGACTTGAACAAGATTTGAAGGCCACCACATGTAAGGAGAGTCAACAAGGTATTTTCTGAAAATGCCAGCCCATCCATACCCAAGCATCTGAAAAGTTTTCACACATTCCAGAAAGTATGAATTTCGCTACACGAAAAATTACACAGTTATCAAACAACACTCGTCACAAATTAGCAATTGGTGTCCAAATTTACCTGAGTGGTTTGTGCTAACAAGAAGGCAGCTGCAGGATGCATTGGTCTGTGGTAGAAAGCCATGACAATCGTGATAATGTTAACAGCATAAACACTGTTCGATCCTGAGTTGGCAAATATAGTGATCAACACATGTTCTTTCAAGTTGAAAGGCCCCGGATTCAATGAAAAAGACCAATTTCTATACGGAAGTCGGATTCTTCTCTTCGGAAGAGTAGCAGCCATCAGCTTCCCAAGAGGCAGGACAAGAATTTGCGCTGAGACTGAAGAAACGTAAAGCTGATTCTGGCGATACCCGAAAAACTGGTTGACAAAGGCAAGAACTGAGCATGAAATGATCCCAAGAACCCATGTTCGAAACGTCAAGGTCGGCTCTGAAGGGTCATCGGTTATTGGAACTGTTAGCCTCACTTGCTCTATTGGGCTGTCATCCACTTCATCATCTGATGCATCAACAAAATTGGCAACAATATTCCAGATTAAAATTTGCAAAAACTACTTGTTCTTGGAAGATTTTGCTAAAAGTATATAGATCCCATTTCTTCAAACTTAAGAAACATTTCAAGAAAGTCAAAATTCTCATAGCTTTCAACCCTCTCTCTCTCTCTCTCTCTCTCTCTCTCTCTCTCTGACATCTGTTCAAGAACACATTTTTGGCAACTGCATATAGATTTGTTTACATAAAAATGCAAATTTATACACCAAAACTTGAAGAAAGAAAAAATTCATAACTCCCTGAAATCTAATATAATCTTTGACGTTTTCCAGTTTTGCATAAACATGTTGAGATTAATAAAACAGATAAGATTAATTACTACCGGCTTAATCAGAGGGACTTACCAATTACATCAACATTTGATTGCAGCTTTCCTTCATGAGGAACTCCATCCTCTACATAAGTACCCATCTCTC
Organism: Pyrus communis; assembly: GCF_041283825.1. Classification (NCBI taxonomy): domain Eukaryota; kingdom Viridiplantae; phylum Streptophyta; class Magnoliopsida; order Rosales; family Rosaceae; genus Pyrus; species Pyrus communis. The sequence continues at coordinate 2,313,830 of NC_142575.1, read as the reverse complement.
TTTCTCTCTCTCTCTCTCTCCCCTTGGACTAAGAATGCCCACTGCAAACCCCTCAATGGCTGCAAACTCAAAACACCAATTTCATAAAGATGCAAACTTTCTTCTTTGTTTGGTCAAATTTTGCAGTTCACAAGCTTGAAATGGAGAATTTAGAAAGCAAAAAAAAAACAGTGCTGGTAGTTTCTTTTTCAAGAAACCATATATTCTTCTTTTCTTTTGCCCTTATTTTTCTGGTGTGTGTGTGTAATTTTGATGATGGTTATTGTGTATATATAGCATGAGTAACTTGAATAAAAAATGGACTTGCACACAGTGGATTTTGGAGGGCTTCTAAATACATGTTCTTGGGCGTGCAGGAATCTTGGACAAATCTTCATGTGCGGCGCAGGACATGACTGCTTCTTTGTTTTTTCCGCTAAAGATTAATACAAACATCTCATAACCCAACAAACAAGAAATTTTTCGGTGGAATTCAGGCGTAATGTTATCAATTTATTCATGTTATAACAATTATCTTATATCTCATAAAATATTAAACTTATTTGCTCATTCATTTTATCACATGTGAATTAGTAATATAATTCTCGTCATGCCCCTAAGAAACAAGCTTCAATACGAGCATCTCGACCATGTCCCACCTACGGGTTTGCGGCAACCTCATTGAATACTCTCTCCTCCAACCTCATATGGCAGTGTAATCGTCATGCTAGAAAACTTGTCTGTGAAAAAAAAAAATAAAGTAATAAAAGGTTGATATTTAGGATTGTGGATATCTCGTCCAAAAAAAAAAAGATTGTGAATATCTGCAGTGAACATTATTGATTTTGTCCAAAATAATGCTTGTGAAAGATGGACAGTGGAGTAGACGTGTGATGACAATGAGAGCTAGATATGGACTCCCATTTTGGGGGAGGACAGCTAATTGAAAAAAAAAATGCAAAATTAAAATCAAAGGTGGTTGGAAATTTGAAATTATTAATGGGACTAATTGAGAGCTACTTATAACTTCCAAGTCAATAGCTTCGGAAGATGGCAATAATAATTAGCTACAACAGTTTGAGGAATTGAGATTCTTTCCGCCAGATTTCTATGTTTGTAGTGGACGGATCTGGATATTTATACTATTTATTTTAAATTTTACGGTTCTCATTAGTCTATTTCACTGACTCATCTCACATAAATTAAGAGTTCATAACTTTTTTTCTTTTTTTTTCTTTCAATAATCCGAATTTTTAAATCCTTGAACTTCAAACACAATGATCCATAAAGGATATGAGAAGTGAAATTTGAGGTGTGAATATTCAAACGTGAAAGCTTTCTCACCGATCATTCCATGACACACGGGAAGGAAGGGAAGGGGGATTGTCATACTTTATCTAGAAGGACATATAAAGATACGCCACTTTATTTAATTTTTTTTTGACCCTTGTCACATACTAGCTTCAAATAATGCATGAATAAATTATTTTTCATGCAAATTAATGCAGACTAGTTCACTATATACAGCTTTAACTTGATTTTATATAGCATATACAATTTAAGTTAGGTGGCAAAAAAGTACAACTTAATAAGTATTTTCAATATTTGGTGTATAAATTTTATGGATGACAGGTATTTACTAAAGGTATGTTTGGAAGTACTTTTAGACCGATTAAAAATATTCTTTAACAAATTTAATGGGTTGTTGATTGCGTTTTGACAAAAATACTTAAAATTGCTTATGAGTTGTAAAAGTAATTTCCAAAGAAGCATTTAGGACCTTCTTTCGAAAGCCTTGAAGTGGTTTCCATAAAGCACTAAGAATGCATGGAAATCGGCTTTCTTCCAACAAAAGCACTTCTAACCAAAGCATTTTGTATAAAAACAATCTCAAACAAGCCTAGCTCAATGTTAAATCAGATTTTAGCTTGGTCACTGAATTAGGTACATTACTATGATAATGCACATACGTAGGTACATAACTTATAATAATGTACCTAACAAAGAACCAAAATCAAAATCTAATCAACGGGAGTTTCATCTTACTTGAGGAGAGCAATATAAAAACTATACACGATGTTTAATTATTATTATTATTATTATTATTATTATTATTATTAATACAAATATATATTTACATTAACGAGTGTAGGAATAAATTGATTTTGACCTTGTTATCCACGAGATTCGAACTTAAGTCTTTTCACATACCAATGATGAAGAATTTCACTACACCGTAATACTAAGTGACAATTATAAAGAATTATATTTAATAATCTGCCATGCTGGTCACCATCAACAAGAGGAATTAAAATGGGATATAATTTATAAAAATTACAAGTTGGCATATACTGCCATCATATACAGTTTCTTGTTCCTTCCTTTGGTCACTACTCCTTCGTGCCATCCGAACTTATTACTAATTAATTCAAGGTCTGGATTGAAAGAATCCTTCCCTCGCCGGCCTCGCCGGCTACTTGGCTAGAGAGATCCCAACCTTCACGTAACATGCATGTCATTTTTCTATTTTCTTAATTTAGACGAAGAATATTTTTCTGCATTATTTATGTACACATCCTATTTGGTTATTTCTTGTATCTTTGTTAAAGTTATTTTCAATTTTCCCTTAGTTTATGCATTACAGAATCTCTGCAATTGAGGAACAAAGCAATGCCGGTACGTAGTTTATTGAAAAATAAACCAATGGTTTGGCTTTTAGTTTTAAACGCAGTTTTTGCGGTACACAAGCCATCTACATTTGATTGTGAGCAAAAGAAAAATAAATACATAATCCAAATTCGACTAAGCAACGTGATGTCTGAGTTGTACAAGTACTTAATATTAGATATAAACAAAATGATTAATTGAGCTTTTTTAAGTGTTTGAGTGTACGTAAGCATGAACATACCATTACTTTTAACGCTCTTTTATTATTGCTGCAATATTGGGCGAGAGAAAATGAGTGTAACCACAACATCTGGCCGGAGTATATAACATCTTGTAGTTGGATTACCTGCCATTTAGCTCCTACTTTGGAGCTCAAAACTATTTGCATCTCTGTGTGATCCTTTAACTGGTAACTTTCGTTGCGTCAAAAGGAGAAGTTATAACAAACTCTAGATTTCCTATTTTTGCTTAGACCATTGGAAATGCTTGAATAAGAGTATATAATAAGGAAAACTAATGAAAAAGGCTTGAAAACTTTGAGTTTTAATGATAAGGACAAAATAAAAGGTAAAATGAATAGTACCATGTTTGACGTTTTAGTGTAAAAATGTGATTTTTCGTTAAAGTGAACAGTACCGCGGGTTTTTCGTTAAAACTCCCATAATAATATTTGTCAACTCCACTCCACCTATCAAGATTAATCTTTGTGACACGAAGAAAAAAGCTAGCTAGGGGGAAAATAAATAATGGAAAGGGTTTTAAAAATAAATTTTTTAACCCTTTAAAGACTATTAGATTATCTTTTTATTCTCAGATCCTTGAGAACATGATTAAAGTTGGGGATTTGAGCCCTACACAAGAGGGGTCAGTATATTTTAACCTCTAAACAAAGCGGTCAAATGTAACATGTGGATCAAAGAAAAAAATAAAGCATCCAAATTATTTATAATTCAAGCCACTTAGTACTACAATCTGGTAGTGTTCATCTTCACTTGTAAGTGAGATGTCTTAGATTCGAATCTCATGGATGACGAATTCGATATCAAATTAAATTGCCCATTATGTGACTTAGCTGAATTATCCATCCCTTTAGTATAAAATATATCGTTGCACTAAAAAATTACTTATAACCCAAAAAAATAAATGAGTAGTAAGGATATGTGAGACACTATGACAATTCAAAAGTGGTAGATTTCTTGCCCACGATGGGATATGGGAGTGATTTTCAACTTTTTTAATACAACTCGAAGGTACGAATTTTTATTTATTAAAATAAATAAGACAAGGTTCATTCATGACATTATTTACTTAACTTTAAGAGAGTTGGAGAGTTATATATTCATGCTAGCGTGGTGTTTATGTTTGAAATTACGTTGTTTTAAAGTTTTGTGTATTTTACATATAGTTCATTGAAAAACTAATAATTTGTTTCTGTTGAAATAATAGTTTACAATAAGAGTTGAGTTTGACTAATCACGTAATTTTAATATCAAACTTAACATTCATGAGTGTTAAGATTAAATAAAGTTAAGCTTAAAATCTCACACTAGCCAGCTGAGAATTATTTCACTAGACCTAATGACCAAATTAAGACCTTAAAGAATAATTAAATTCTATTAGATTGTTCATCAATTCTAATCTAAATTAATACATAAAGGAAATTTGAGAAAACTCCAATATGTTCTTGATGCAATTCATATGCTTCTTAGAGTAGCCATCCCTTGCAACAATTTTAAACAATCATAAAATATAGGTGCGTGGAATGAGTTCAAGTGGTGGATTGCTTAGGGGGTTATAGGCTTCCTCTTTAACACATTGCATTATGAGTTCAAACTTTTTCCCTCCTCTTACTACAGAATAGTATAAAATATCGCTTATACTTAAAATGTATATTAAACGAATTCATCAACGTAACATGTTTGTCATCTTACACTCATATTTGAATTTTCGTTTCCATATATTAATGTACAGTAGGTTAAAAGCAAACAGCTGGAGTTGTCACTTTTCAATTTCATCTTCAACTTTAGGGCCCTACTTATCATAATGAAATGTTTAATTCATGAATTTTAGATTTTTGGTAGTAAAGGATGGGTGAGGTGAGTGTTATATTTTATGAATATGAATAGAATACTTTATATTATTGGAGACGCCGTACAATTTAAGGGTTTGCATTATATTAATTTATTTTTAGCCGGTTATACATTATTGGACTAGCTGGCCATCTGCCAGATTCCAATACCAAGAATCTCAAAGTCAAGCAAATGGCCACATGCACCATTTATTTATGAGCATATTATTTACACTTAAAGGGTGGGGGAGTAGGCTAACTCAACCATCACTTTTTAAATGGTGTTCAAATATGCAACTAGTACCAAGTAGCCAGTAATATTAATAAGGAAACATTAGCATATCCTTTCTTAGCTACTTATGATTATTAACGAAGACCTTCTTAGTTTTCAGATTTTAATCCAAGTCTTTAGAATTAATGACATACCTCGACCCGGTATGTCCACTTGGACTCCGAAACAAAACTGTGAGGTCATGGTCGGGGTCCAAAGTGGACAATATTGTGCTACAGTGGAGTCGAGCCCAGGATGTGGTGGGGGCTCGGGCCGGGATGTGACAATTAATGTATTAATAATTTACATGTCAGTTATATAATTGTTTAAAATACAAATTAATAATTGATATAAGGTTTTAATCTTCACACCTTTATTAAATTTCTAATTAATGTTCAATAATATATGTAAAATCTACCATTTTTTAAATATGATTATATAAAATTCATTCAATTTTTTTCCTCATTCATTTTGAAACTTATATGGGTACATTCTTTTTTGTTAATTTGAGAATGTATCCATGTCAAATTTAATCAGAAAATTTACTAATCTTATTAAGCCTAATATCTTCTTTATTTATTTTTTTGGGGTGTGGTTTTGAAGAATGTAACAACTTTTTGGTACAATAATTGTTTTGTTAAGTAACTTAATTTTGATGATTGTACCCATGTTTATATGTGTGTGTGTGTGTGTGTGTGTGTACACGTATATGTGTGGTAGAATATATTTGAGAGTATAATTCATCTTTTAATATTTTCAATCCCACAAGCTATGGGTTTTTATTCAAAATCTCATTAATATAAACAACTCCAAATTTCAATTTTTAAATAAATAATAATAACCTACATAAAAATACATTATTTTATTAATGTCAGAGACTTCGATATACAGATGAAAACTTATACACGTATCTTTATATCATTGATATTAAATATGATAGTGATGATGTATTTGTGCCATGAAAGTCCTTATCTCTGGAACATTAGAACCTACGTAATATCTACATATATAGTATAGCTTCTTTTATAAATTTTTACGTATAAACCTCATCCTAGTTGTTAATATCCTTTCAAGTAGGATAATGCTAAGAAGATTTAAATTTTAAATCAAATTTGCAAACAAATGATGTGTTACTAATTTCAAAAGCTCAGGCAATAAGAGTTGGAAAGCCCGAAAGCGCTCATACGCGACTGACCTAAATATCCCCTTCATCCATAGAAATTGTTAGCCATGTCGGTGTGTGCATTCTTCCTGACTACAAATACAATTAGAAAGCGTGATTGTGCCCAAACGCAACCGATCTTAATAATCAGTGTGCTTTTTGTGTTGCAAAAGTATGTAACCCTAATTATCTTAAGCATAGGTAATATGAGTAAGAAAGTGCAACGTGACTGATCTTAGACCGTTTCTTTCGTGGAAATTGCCAATTATGTTGATTGTGGTTCTTCCTAACTACAAATGCATGTAGACCCTATTACTAAAAGCATGCACAATAAGAACCGGAAAGCCCTAAACGCCTTCATGAGCGATTGAAGTTACCATTTGCCATTTTTTTAAGGTTTTTTAGCCAAAATGGTTCCTCAAATTTGCATAATTCCTCATTTTAGTCTATGAGATTTGAAATCAATAGAAGTAGTTACTGAGTTTGTCCACAATTAATCATTTTGGTTATTCCATGAAAAATCTCCATTAAATAAGTCTAAAATGATAAAAATATCCTCAATTGTTGTCAAATCAATTGGCCCCTTATTTATTAAATTGAGGGTATTTTTATCATTTTGGTCCTTATTTAATATAATTTTTCATGGAATAACCAAAATGATTGATGGTGGATAAACTCAGAGACCACTTCTGTTGATTTCAAATCTTAATAATCAAAATGATGAGTTATGCAAATTTCAAAAATCAGATTAAAAAACTTTTTTTTTTATTTGGCCAATTGTTGGTTGTTTGCTACCAGTGAGTAGTGAGCACAGACAGTGTTATCTGTCAGACTCAAAACGTTATCCCTTTGTGGCAAAAGACAAAGTGGTTGAAGGGATTGCGAAGTTATGATGATGTTTAAATTTTCCGCCAAAAAGTGATCTTGCATAGGTGTTGGTGAAATAGATGATTGGTTTAAGATACGATGTCAATGATGACAATGATTTTCGTTACTTCTTGATGATGAGCCTGCTTTTCCTGGGCCGCATAATGATTGGAGTTTGGTAATCTGTCCCCTTAAAAGCTGAAGGGGTTATCTTTTAATTCTTCTTACCAACTCTGCTCCCACCAAATGGGTGACATTGTTTGGGGACTCTCAATATTTAAGATGGTTCAAAATTTCTTTGGACTTTAGTAAAGGAAACGTCATATGTATAGAAATATGATGCAACCATGACGGTGAGTTTAGAAAGAACACTGCTTAAACCATCTTTAAAAGAGGTCAAATTTTGAACATAAAATTTAAATTTAATAATTTATATGATATTTTGACATCTTTTAAGTTTAATGATTAAATTACCACCAGATGCACTGTCAACATTCAACATTAATTATAATAATGATTAAATTAATAGAAGACATTTAATAATTAATTAAAAATATATGAAACTGCTGTTAAATTTGACAGCAACCTGTTTGCTGCCAATCCATGTTAGCGCCACATAGGAATTTGCATTTCGGTTGGAGAATATTAGTGTGGTCTTTTATTAATGTTATAACTTATGTGGACATTTTGACATCTCCCTTGGAGATGCTCTTAGGTGCACGTTGAAAGTCTCATTGTTCATTGAGTTGTGATTAATAAATTGTTAGTAAATACATGTTATAATCAGAATCTCTCACTTGAGCAATCATCATCTAAAGCTCACTAGTCACTACTATACCAAAAATCAAACAAACCTAATGATTTAAACAAAAACTCTATTATTGGTCCACAATTAATATTACTTTAGTCTAAAGTTGTTATAAATAGGTAAAAGTTAGAGAGATAACTTTTACTAGTGACAGGAGCGAATCAGATGTAAAATATCACATTGTAACTATAACATAAGGGGATGACAAATAAAAGAATGAGGGATATATACTGATGTTATTGATCTTTTCTTGTTTTCTATGTATCTTGAAAGCATAGAGAGCGATCTATTTATAGAGAAACTCAAAGAAACGTATTAACTATACATTGAAATTTATAGCACACACCTTTTGACAATACGATCCTCCTTCATTTCCCAAGTTAATATCACTTTGTGTGGGCATTGAAAAATCTACCAATGTTTTCATTATCATTGTGGGCATTCATTAACCCACTAGTATTTTCAACACTCCCCCTTGGATGCCTACATATCAACATCAGCTGCCTCATTAAAACCTTACTCGGAAAAACCCAGTGGGAAAAAACCATAGCGAAGGAAAAATAGTACAACTTTACCTGGATTGTTGATATAGTGTTAAATATGCTTATGTTGCCCTGTTGAAACCTTGATAGGAAAAACCCAATGGGAAAAATCCTAATCGAAGGAAAAAGAGTACAACATGCATTTATCATGGGTGCTCCTCCTGATACGTATTTCCTCTTGATTCCACATTTTCCAAATTTAGCTGATTGGTAAGTCGACGTAATCTGATAGTTCGCACTAACTTTTGAAACGTGCACTTTGGTAGAGACTTGGTGAATAGGTCTGCCAGATTTTCATTGGAACAAATTTGTCTGATTTTAATAACTTTAGCCTTCTGAAGCTCATGTGCATTCAAATTTTTTGGAGATATGTGTTTATTCTTATCGCCTTGATGAATCCTTCCTTCATTTGGGCAACACAGGTTGCATTATCTTCATGGATGACAGTTGGATTGTCTGTCTTCGAAGTTAGACCACATGAATTCCGCATATAATGAATCATTGATCTTAGCCAAGAACATTCACAACTTGCTTTATGTAAAGCAAATTGAAGATGTTGCAACTAATGTTTGCTTTGTTAAGCACCATGAGATTGTTGTATCTCCATTCTTGAACACATATCCAGTTTGTGAGCAGGCTTTATGCGGATCAGAGGGAAAACCAGCATCTGCATATCCAACTAGGACTTGGTCATTTATGGATTTCTTTGAGTAGAAAAGACCCATGTCTGTTGTCCCACGAAGGTATCGCAATACATCTTTAACTCTCTTCCAATGACGAATTGTTGGAGCAGAGTTATACCTTACTAATAAGCTGACTGAAAAAGCTATATCTGGTCTAGTATATTGTGCTAAATATAATAAAGCACCTATTGCACTCAGATATGGTACTTCTGGACCAAGGGCACTTCATCATCTTCTTTTGGACGGAATAAATCTTTCTTAATGTCTAGAGAACAAACGACCATTGGCGTGCTGAGTGGATAAGCCTTGTCCATGCCAAATCGCTTCAGGATTTTTTCAATGTAAGTTGATTGGTGGACCAAAATTTCACTAGCACAATGCTCGATCTGCAAGCCGAGACAATATTTTGTTTTTCCAAGGTCTTTCATTTCAAATTCGCTTTTCAGATATTCAGCAGTTTTATTGAGCTCTTCAAGAGTTCCAACTAGGTTCATATCATCGACATATACTGCCACTATAGCAAATCCAGAGTTGGATTTCTTAATGAACACACAAGGGCAAATGACATTGTTGATATACCTTTCGTTGATCAAATACTCACTGAGACGATTATACCATATTTGTCCAAATTGTTTCAGCCTATACAATAATTGCCTTAATTTGATTGAGAGCATACCTCGTGGTTTATTAGTTGTTTCAAGCAACTTAAGTTCTTTTGGAACTTTCATATATATGTCAATATCTAATTCTCCATATAGATCCGCGGTGATGACATCCATAAGTCGCATGTCAAGTTTTTCTGAAACCACTAAACTTATTAAGTAACAGAACATAATTGCGTCCATTACAGGAGAGTATGTCTCCTGATAATCAATTCCAGGTCTTTGCGAAAAACCTTGTGCAACGAGTCGTACTTTATATCTTGTAATCTCGTTTTTCTCATTTCGCTTTCTTATGAATACCCATTTGTAAGCCATAGGGTTTATACTAGGCGGGGTTTGGACTATCGGTCCAAAAACATTTCGCCTTTTTAAGGAATTTAATTTTGCCTGGATTGCATCTTTCCACTTAGGCCAATCTCATCTCTGTTTGCATTCATTGACAGAGCGGGGCTTAATATCATCACTTAATTGATTTCGGTGGCTACTGTGAATGCGAACATGTCGTCGATGATTATTTCATTTTGATCCCACAATTCATTAATCCAAGCATAATTTATGGAGATTTCTTTGCTTTCATGTACCTCTGTTTCTTTAGGTACATGTGTCTCACCAAGGACATTTTCTTTTTCTGAAAATAGAGAATCATGAATTGTGGATTTGTCATTCATTTTTCTTTTTGAATGATTTCATTTGGATTCAGTTGTGCCCTCGTCTTTCTCTTTCGAGGGGCTGAATCTTTTGAACCTGGAGGTCTACCACGTTTCAAGCATGCACCAGATGATTCATTCGTTGCCACTTTATTTTGTCCAACAGGGACATCAATTCTTGCAGGTGCATTTACAGCTGGTATATTTTAGTTGGTCACTTTCATGGCATCATTAAATGCATCTGGCATTTGATTGGCAATACTTTGAAGATGAACGATCATTTTCACTTCATTTTCACATTGAGTGCTACGTGGATCAAAATGAGATAAGGTGGGAACAACCCATATCAGCTTTTGCATTTCTTCTGGAATGATCTTTTCTCCCCCTAACAATGGGAAGATTGTCTCATCAAAGTGATAATCAGCAAAACGAGTTGTAAATATATCACATGTCAAGGGTTCTAAATATCTAATGATAGACAGTGAATCAAAACTCACATAAATTCCCAGTCTACCATGAGGTCCCATCTTAGTGCGTTGTGGTGGTGCAATAGGTATATAAACAGCATAACCAAAAACTCGTAAATGTGAAATGTTTGGCTGATACCCAAACATAAGTTGTACTAAAGAGTATTGGTGTTGGCTATAGGTCTCAATCGAACCAATGATGCAGCATGTAAGATGACATGTCCCCATGCAGAAACTGACAATTTTATTTTTATGAGCAGAGTGCGAACTATTAATTGAAACCGTTTGATAAATGCCTTTACTAGACCATTTTGAGTATGGACATAAGGAATAAGGTGTTCAACATCAATGCCCAATGTCATGCAGTAATCATCAAAAGTTTGAGACGTAAATTTACCAACGTTATCAAGTTAGATTGACTTAAAGGGGGTAATCTGGGAACTTTGCTCGCAACTTAATTATCCGAGCAAGAAGTCTCGCAAAAGCTACATTCCGAGTAGATAAGAGATAAACATGTGACCATCGGGTAGATGCATCAACCAAAACCATAAAATATCGGAATGGTCCACAAGATGGTTGAATAGGCCCACAAATATCCCCTTGAATTCTTTGCAGAAATGATGGAGATTCAGCATCAACCTTTAGTTGTGATGGTTTAATTACCAACTTCCCTTGAGAATAAGCCTTGCAAGGGTTATCATTTGAGATAACAATGTGTCTGCTTAATAATGGATGTCCATTAGAGTTGGCAATGATTCTAAGCATCATGGTAGATCCTGGGTAACTCAGACGGTCATGCCAAAGCATGTAAACTTTTGAATTAATGAACTTTTGGTTCATGACAGTATATGATTCAACTGTCTTTATGTATGTATAATGTTAATGCACAAAATCGGCGAGGACTTTGGTACAACAGAAAGTGTCAAGTTTGTGACCTTCGCTAGGTTGCTCTGGTCATTAGTGTGGATAAGTATGTAAATGAATATAGACAGGGAAGCAAACAACACAAGATGTACGTGGTTCACCCAGATTGGCTACGTCCACGGAGTAGAGAAGTTCTCATTAGTTGTGAAGGGTTTACACAAATACATAGGTTCAAGCTCTCTTTTTGTGAGTTCTAGTGAATAGTTTAGTACAAATGACATTATGGATTATTGTGGGAGAATGATCCCCTTTTATAGAAGAGAGTTTCTAGCTTTGTTCTGACATTGACATATGTCATGTTGTGATTGGCCTCTGATATCGACACGTGTTGCGTTGTGATTGGCCTCTGATACCGACATGTGTCGTGTTGTGATTGGCCTCCTGTTGGAGGAAAAGTCTTGTGGGTCCTTGACGGTATGTTGTTGACCGGTGCTTAGTAGTTTCGGGATTGGTCAAGTATGGTACAAACATATAATATAATCCACTCGTCAAACCATGCAACTTCTCTAATATACGCTTTTGGGTATCATTGGAGGTAATGCATAGATACTACACATTTTTTGCACTTTTCGTTTCAATGTGGTATCCATTTAAACGTATGTCTTTGAAACTCAACAAATTTCGAGTAGATCGAGTAGCATACAATGCATTCTGTATTGACAATATTGTTCCATTTAGTAACATAATCTGGACTTTCCCTAAGCCTTCAATTACATCTGATTGAACTGATATTGTTGTTACCCTTACTTTTGTAAGCATCAATCTTGAGAAATACTTTCGATCTCGAAGTATTGTATGTGTGGTTGCGTTGTCTGCAAGACAAATATCTCTACCATTGCTCTTGTTTTGAGAATGACCATAGTGTTTATCTATACTTTATGAGTAAAGGGATCATGGTTAAAAGCAATTTATAACAGAAAATTTAAATGCCACTTTTATTGAATTTGAAATGCTAGTTTTAAACTACAAGTTCAATACATCAAACATAAACTATTCAGTCAGACCGGTACACTTCATTCCCTTTTCCATAATAAAGTCTGAGACATCTAGGTGGGTTATGTTCAACTGCCCTAATAAGTCACATACTAGATCATGTATATCCATTGGTTTAGTTTGGTCGAGAAAATTGATCTCAACACCCTTCTCCTTGATGAAGGCTTGATATAGATTCATCAGATGTTTTGGGGTACGACAAGTACGCAGCCAATGCCCATTGCTACTATACCTATGGCAGGCTCATTCAGAGTTTCTGAGAGCATTATTCATATGAACTTTGCCTTTGTGGCGATTTACATTTTTGAAGCTTGGGCCCAAATTATGCATTGGAAGCTGGTTGTGAAACTGGACACCATGATTCTTGCCTTTCCAGTTCCACCGTCCTCACTTGTGGCCACGTCCTCGTTTATGATTATTGCCATCAGAGGATGTGGCGTTCACTTCGAGGGAAGCAGCATTCACTTTTGGGAATGGTGCAGATCTAATAGGTCGGGACTGATGATTTTTCATCAAGAGCTCATTATTTTGTTCAGTTACCAGGAGCACAGATATCAGCTGGTTGTATTAAGTGAAACTTTGTTCTCTATACTATTGCTGTAGGAGCACGTTTGAGGCATGAAAAGTGTTGAAGGTCTTTTCCAGCATATCTTCCTCAGTGATGGTTTCCCCACAGAGTTTCATCTGGGAGCTAATTCTAAACGTCGCAGAATTGTACTTAGCCAGTGACTTGAAATCCTGGATCCTTAGGTGAGTCCACTCATAACGAGCTATTGGAAGAATCACCGTTTTCTGGTGATTGTATATGTTTCTCAATGCCTTCCAGAGAGCTAACGAATCTTCAACTATTAGGTACTCGCTCTTTAGTCCTTCATCAAGGTGGCGACGGATAAAAATCATAGCCTTTGCCCGATCTTGAGAAGATGCACCGTTCTTCTCCTTGATTGTTTCTCCAAGACTCCATGCCTCCAAATGGATCTTGGTATCCACTACCCAGGTAAGGTAGTTCTTCCCAATAATGTCTAGGACAACAAAATCAAGTTTTGCCAAGTTCGCCATTTTCTTTTCTGAAAGAAAAACTGAGATATGTAAGAACTTGCAATAATATGCATTCTAGAGGTATGTAGTGTTAGAACTTCTCGTTCTTACAATTTTTTTTTTTTTTCATTTTGATCTTCAGGCCAAATTGATAAGCACTCGAAACTTCTGGCTCGAGATTTACATAATGAATGAGGAAGGCAATTGTACTGCACCATTCTCATTGAAATAACTTAAAATAGTATAGGTGATTATTCCGCACTACTCAAGTAGCAGGAAAATTTAAATACGTAGAGTAAGGTGGGCAATTATACCGCACTACCTAAAATTGCAATGAAATTAGACAGCAGGTAAATTAAATATGCAAGGTAGGGTTGACGATTATACTGCTCTACCTAAAATTTGCAGTAAAATTAGATTTGCAATCTAGGATAGGTGATGATACTGCACCATCTTAGATTGCAGTAAGATTAAATTTACAGTTCAAGATGGATGATTGTACCGCACCATCTTGGATTGCAGTAAAATCAACATAAATAAACACTGGGTTAGTAATCAAGAGCTACACCAAACAAGAAATCAAAGATATATGTAAAATGTTAGGTTGAGAACTAGAAGCAGGCATGGTGCAAATAGTTCTTCGCAAGGGTATGTCCAGCAGTTGAGGCATAGTAAGAAGAAGAACAGTAAAATTCTTAGAGGAAACATTTGTTTTCTTTCTTTTGGCGAAGAGAAATGAGAAATGGTTAGAGAGTCGTGCTAATAACGTGTTATAAATAGGTAAAAGTTAGAGAGATAACATTTACTAGTGACATGAGCGTAGCAAGTGTAAAATATCACACTGTAACTATAACACTAGGGGATGACAAATAAAAGAATGAGGAATATATACTGATGTTATTGATCTTTTCTTGTTCTCTATGTATCTTGAAAGCATACGGAGCGCTCTATTTATGGAGCAATTCAAACAAACGTATTAATTATACATTGAAATTTATAGCACACACATTTTGACAATACAATCCTTCTTCATTTCCCAAGTCAATATCACTTTGGGTGGGCATTGAAAAATCTACCAATTTTTCAATATCACTGTGGGCATTCATTAACCACCAGTATTTTCAACAAAAGTAAGGTTTTAAATTGCACAGTTCCAATAAATAGTGTTTTGGGATGAATTTTGAGTTAATTACAAAATTGCCACTGCCTCTTCATTGACATTCAAATTGGAAGTTACGATTTATTTATGAAATTGCCACCACTTTTCCACATTGAAAGGGCGCCCACACATCAAACATCGTGAATTGCTCTATTTCGTCCATTTCCATCCCCTTTTCTTTGGAAAAGGATCCGATCCTTTTCCTGGGGATTGATAGGATTAAAAGAACACCACAAAGTAGGACACAAATGTCCTATTAATTTTCATTATTAACAATAATATTTGTCAATTGTAGCATATGAAAATAAGAGTCTTTCCCGCAGAAGATTGTTTTATCTAGCTACTTAAAATGTCACAAAAATTAGGCTGCTTTCCCTATTGACCAGCCACCGAAAAATAATTATTAGACCAACTTACACTTATCTAAAGTCTACAAAATTTTATATGCAGATATTGGACACACAGAGCTACACTCATACAAATATTTGGGATTTTTGGAGTTGATTTGCTATTTAAATTAAATCGAACAAAAACAGGACAAAAACAAATTTTAAGTAGTTCGCAAATTAAGAAAAACGAGTTAGGGGAATTGTTATCCACCACCAAATAATCATGCAAACATGTTAAGTTTCATTCAAATTCCTTCTATTTCCGGATGAAGATGCTCAAGTTGGCTCAATGTTAGAACTTAACCTATTACTCTTTCTTATGTAGTATGTTAAGAGAATGACGTTTTCAACTTAACTTAGTCCCTAGCATGCAATCTAGAATGGCGTGTTCATACATTTAACAAGTAGAAATCATTAAGAACAAAAAGAGTTTGAGTCATCACAAGGCATCGTAAGTACTGGCATTGTCTTACTTATCCTAGAAATTGGTTCACATGTTAATCGCAATTAACAAGTACTACTCTAGGACATATGTAGGTCCTCATTTGACAAGGGCAGACACACACATATTCATAGCATTAGAATCCTAGATATGCTTACTAAGTATGCATCCGTAGAAAACACATAAAGAATTCATCAATGAGACAAGTAGTGAACCAATTTTCATCCATTCATAAAAGTAATTCAAACGAAATGTCATAACAAACTTGCAATCATATTCGGGGCTTCAAACAGCCCCTAACTACTAAAAATTTAGTTACACAATCCTTAAGTTAAAACAAAAAATAGACATGAGTTTGAGAAAATAGAACCGAAAGAAATCGTCTAAGGCTCCCTTCTTTCTTTCCTTCCCCAACACTACTTTTAAACCAATTCTTGCTGCATCATTTTATTTTCCTTAACTCACCCACTAATAGCCATTTAGTAATGACAATAAGTGAGAGGAAATGTAAAACAGTTGTAACTCCTTGGGTAGCCTTTATACCAATTACTCCCTCTTAATCCTCATCTTTAATTCCATTTTCTGTCAGCTGGTTTGTTCTTGATTGCATCAGTTTTGGCTGTTAGAATTATTGGATTTATTGCTTTCAATGCTTTCTTGTCAGTTACAAACTGCTCAGCCTCTTGGGAACCTTTTAGTGTTAAAATGGCCATAACTTCTTCTAGAAAAATGATATTAAAAATCCGCAAAATGCTCCAGAAAATAGACATCTGTAGCTTTCCAAGCATATAAAGATCATTCTCTAATTCATTATTAGTTGTCCGAAACTTGCTTCCAAAGTTAGCTGACATGCACATGCAGTTTTGACGAATTTGTTACTTAAAATCTCACTTGTGTTATTTTTCTTTTCTTTACTTGACAAATCCTACAAAACACAAAAACAAAGTAAATAGCTCAAAAATATAAGGAACTAACTAAGAAAAGACAAGTGAATTTGATATAAAATATATATAAATATGAGCATATCAGGGATCCTATGGATCTCGTGATCGTGACCGTTTATCGTATATCGTGCGGTCAGAAATCAAAAAATTAAATATAAATAGTACCTAACGAAAACTGACCGCACGATGTACTATGAACGATCACGATCACGGGATCCCTAAGATCCCAGGGAGGATCCTTTTCCCTTTTCTTTTCCTCTTTTTCTCTCCCGACTCTCTCCGTAACCATCCATCAAATCCCCTCATCCCTCCCTTTTCTCACTCTGTAATTTCCCTCAAATCCCTCACCGAGTCTCTCTGGCCATTCTCAGTCTCGCCAGCCGTGAGGCGTTGGAGGTCGATGAGGCGATTGCTATGGAGTCGGAGACCATCAAGTAGAAGTTGGAGGACGACTGCGCCGCTAATGCGATCCCTCTCCCCAACGTGACCAGCCACATTGTCACCAAGGTCATCGAGTACGGCCAGAAGCATGTCGAGGGTCGAGACGGCGATAGCACCGACGTCAGCAAGAGCGCCGATTAGGCTCTCTAGAAGTTTGACGGACTTCATCAACGAGATCAAAGTTAATCAAAATGTTCTCTTTGATCTTAATAACCAAGAACCAGTAGAAAATAGCATACGGTATAATGATTTAATTATCTATGGATTATATGTCATTCTGCCTTGTAAATCAAATTGCTAATGCAGTGTGTTTGATTTGTTTGCTCTTGAGGTACTGTTGAGGTACCATTTTTCCCCATCTAAATTTAAAGTTCCACTTTTTATAAATTCTAAATTATTTTTCTGACCAAATGTGAAATGCATATGTGGGAACGTCTTATACAGAAGGCCGAAGATGGTGGCTTGGATGTCATTGACACCTGTGTCTTTCGGAATCTTCGCGGACCTTCTCCTGGCAATGTATTGATTGCTTTTCTTTCACTTAATTTCTTACATTTCTCTGAATTTCGTGCATATTATCCCTTTCTCTGTTTTAATATAAAACATATATTGTTCTTACAATTTTGGGATTGTAGTCTAATTTTGAGGGGAGGAACGATTTGGTTCGGTTCACAAAGAGGGTTTACAAGGCAAGGCCCTATATTCATCCTCAGATTGGTCCATATATTTGTTCAGAATGGAATTTTGGGTAATGATCATTTTCCTCAGCAGTTTTTATTCCGTCAATGAATCTTTTTTTTAATGTTTCTATTTTCTTTAGGATGTTTCCAGTTTGGCTGAAGAGAGCCTTTTAAGGTCTCTGTTTTTTTCACTGAGGATGTGTAATTTGAAAAGTTGACGTTTTAGTCATTTGTCTTAATTAATCAATGTTTAGTTTTTTAACCTTACACAAAATTTTTAATTATAATTTTCGTGCCCTGATTTCATATTAGGCGCCTTATCTTCATATGAAAAATTCCACCATTTTCAATTTTTTTGGTAAAGTTAGCAGCTGCTTCTCAAATTCTCTCTCTCTCTCTCTCTCTCTCTCTCATTTACCATCTTATGATTCATAGCAGTTGCAGATTATAGCAGCATTTCGTTTTGATTTGTAAACAAACTGTATAACTTTATCTTTGTATTGGGTTACAGTATAAAGTTTAACGATTGAATTTGTAAGATGATTTATCAATTTTTTCAGAAACTTACTATTCCTGCCAAATGCCCAAGTATTATGTCTTCTACTTTTCTACTTCCCTTTTATGTGTTTTTCCTCCATGTAGTAGATTGATTACTTGAAACTATGATATTGATGACACATTGCTGTCTACAAATGGATGTTTCTTATAGCATGCATATCCATATATAGCAAGCAAAATTTGACTTCATTGGATCTTAGGTATTACATCGTTTTAGTTGCTTTGTGGGGAAACTATTCATGCCTGTTGTGACTAATACATTCAATGTCCACAACAAAGCACCGACACATTTTCTAGTAACTCTCTAAACTAACTCTCTAAACTAGAGTGTGATTGGGGTATAAATTTTTTCAGGGAGCTCCTAAAGTAACTTTCTAGAGTTCCTAAAATAACTTTATAGTCTTTTTAGCTAAAATTTAACTTAAAATAGAGAGCATGATTATAAATGCCTTAAGAGGATAAGACATAACTAATCAGAGAAATCAGATTCATTAACCTTGATTAAGCTTAAACTGAAATTAAAGTAGTTTAAAACCAAATCAAACTGTACATGATGAAACGTGATTATCATCATCAACGATAGAAAAGAAACTGGGCTATGGCATCCACAATGAAATTAAGAACACAAATGATGGGATTCCTTGAAAGCATATCTCATTAAAGTGGGCAGCCTTTGGCAACAACCCCGGGCGCCGTTGGACACTCGGCCAACGGGCATTGGTCACTGCCTCCAAGACCCCACCATTGAGGCCCATTGATCCCCTGAGATTGAAGGGAGAAATACATGAGAACTCCCATGAACGCAAGGCCAGCATCCAAAGAAGCAGAGAGAATATAGTTATGTCTAGCCCACCAGCCCTTGTGCCTTCTGTGCACATAGAAGCTGAAGAAAATACCAACTGTAAACCATGTTATGTAGTGCACGGCCTTAGCCGGCGGCATGGAGCCCGTTGCACCGAGGATTATGGGCATGTTGATGAGCCTGATCCACATGTGGTTGGGGAATTTCTTTGAGAGGAACCAAACTGGAACGGGTGCAAGGAGGCCGATGAGGAAGAACCAGTTCATCTCCTTGTAGACTCCATAGCTGGTAAACATTCGGAGTGGGCCTATGACCCCCCATATGATCGAAGCATGGTAGAACACATCATCTCCCGGGCATGTCCACGGACTTCCCTCTGGCAAACTTGATGTATCGCAGATATGCTCGATAGATTCGAGAAGCCACCATGCTGTGCCAAAGTATACACTTGAAGCCACAACAGTTCCCACTAGCTGAACATATATATAAGAAAAACATCCCAGATCATATAAGCGTGATTATAATAAATAAAAAAATATATGCACAATAAAACAAAGGTATTTAATCGGAAGTAAAAGTGAGGGACACTGAACAAATAATAAGCCATATATAAACCAAAGTTTGGTGCGCTTTTATCATAGAAGGGAATACTTTCATCATATGAGTGTAATGAACTAGAAATTCTCTATGCAAGGTGTACGTCCTTAGTTTAGGATGGATTTTGTTTCGATAATATCAACACATTATCAGTCGGTCCTTTAATTAAGAATGGGCATCTAGTCCAGAGAAGAACTGTAAGAGTAATTATATCACAAATACGAACAATTAAAACAAGGATATTGCTGCTAATATTGATAGATTTATAGTTACCTGTGCAATAAACATTGACTTAGGCGGGATCTTCATGTAGTGACCTAATTTGAAGTCACCAAGAAAAGTGAGTGCTTGTACCATGCTGATGTATCCATATGTCTTAAATGTCACATTAGCAATAGGCTTCCCCGGGTAAATATACCCGATAACGAGCTCCGTGATC
This sequence comes from Pyrus communis, assembly GCF_041283825.1. Taxonomy (NCBI): domain Eukaryota; kingdom Viridiplantae; phylum Streptophyta; class Magnoliopsida; order Rosales; family Rosaceae; genus Pyrus; species Pyrus communis. The sequence continues at coordinate 2,293,601 of NC_142575.1, read as the reverse complement.
ACATTCAGCCCCGGTTGCTGCACAAATACAATTAAATGGTAAATCGAAACTTTTTATGAGTCTCTTTGGATGAAATTCGCAACACGCTGATCATACCTGGTTTGTTGTGGCTTGAATAATGCCGATGGGCAAGGTGAAAAATAGGGCAATGCCACAAGCCATTAAAACTCCCCACCATGGAAGTTGGAGCTGTTTTCCAAAACCTTCACAAGCAAAGATGGAAAGGCCAACCATTAAAACAAGGATGAGTTGAAACCACCATTGAGGGACGGAATCATAGTTCTTTTTCATCAGCCGGGTGTGGACGTCGCCAACTTGATCTTTCACGACACTAGTTGTCTTCTTCCACATACGCCAAATTGATCTGATCATGTATGAACAAGTTATTAATTAGCTTTGAACAAGAGTATGAATTGAGGGCATTGATTTTCACGCTCCTGTTTTCTCCTTCGGCACTCCTCTCATTGTTTTTGTCCTCGATAAGTCTGCTTTGGTTTATTAAATCCAAAGGCTAGAAAACAAGTCGAAATTGCACATGAAGAACAAGAGTTCGAAAATCACTTCCCAAAGTTAAAAATGATGCTGAAAAGAAATAAGAACTTACTTTCCATGGAAGAGGGCAACATGTGAAATAGTAGCTGTAAGAGTGGCAAAGCTCAAGCCATAACTGAAGGCAAAGAAGGTACTGAGATAGAGTTTACTGTAATTGTTATACGCTTCACGATCGATGTCGAAAGTTGTTTGATTCAGAACCCGGGAAAGATCATAGGTCTGGCCCTTCGAGTCGAAAGTATGAGAGGTGAAGATTGGAAACTTCTTAGCATCATACGCATTGGACCAATAAGAAATGGGGGTAATAATGTAGAGGATCAAGACAAAACCAACTAACAAGTTGATAATGGCAAACCCTGGTGTGGCTAAAGGGCTGCCCAAGAAGCCAGCAATGGTGGACCAATCGAAGCCAAAAGAGCCAATGCCAAGGCCATTCATGCCAGAACCAATCTGTTGAGCAGTGATGGAGCTCTTCCATATCAAGCAAACAATGGAGAAAGCAGAGATGGAGGGGAAGAGAAATCCGGGAAAAATGTAGTAAGCAAAGCTGCATACGAAAACCATGAGGAAGAACTGCAGCCTAGTAAGGCCTCCCTTTGGTCTCTTTTCCTTCTCATGTAATGCCCTGCCATTCAAAATTATAATTTTCTTCAGTCAAGATAGAAAACCAAAGAAATGTCATTCTATTTAAGTGATAATTTTTTTCAATCCAATCACGCACAGATGTAGGTCATAACTTTTCCACATAGCAGTGCATGATTGACTGAAATATCTACACAATGACATTCCGTTGCAGAGAAGTTTTCTCATTATAGAGGATTTAGTAATAAAATACCTGAAGAGAGAAACTTGAACCAGATTTGCAGGCCACCACATGTAAGGGGAGTCAACAAGGTATTTTCTGAATAAGCCTGCCCATCCATACCCAAGCATCTGAAAGCTTTCAAATTTCACAACAAAAGAAGACTTGCTGAACAAGAAAACAGACAAAAGAAACCCTAGTCGTAAATCAGCCTTTGGTATCCAAACTTGCCTGAGTAGTCTGTGCTAACAAGAAGGCTGCTGCAGGATGCTGCTTCCTGTGGTAGAAGGCCTTGACAATTGTGATGATGTGTACTGCATAAACACCGCCTGCTCCCGAGTTAGCAAATATGGTGATCAACACATGTTCTTTCAGATTGAAAGGCCCTGGATTCATTGTAAACGACCATTTTGTGAAGGGGACTCGGAATTTTCTGGTTGGAAGGGTCGCAGCCATCAACTTTCTTAGAGGAAGGACAACAATCTGTGCGGAGACTGAAGAAACGGACAGCTGATTCGTTCGGAACCCAAAGAATTTGTTGACAAAAGAAAGAATCACGCACGATAAAATCCCAAGAACCCATGTCCGAAATGTCAAGGTTGGCTGTGAAGGGTCGTCGTTTATTGGAACAGTTAGCCAAACTTCCTCAATGGGGCTGTCATTCACTTCATCATCACCTACATCGACAAATCGAAAACAGTTCGGATTAAAATGCCAGAATTACTTGGCCCCTCACCGTCCACGATGTTAGTCATGAAATTTTCCGGACAACTTGATATAATTAATCATTGGATACACAATGCATATATACATATATGTTGAAACTGAACTAGGTTTACGTGAAGTTTGTATGAATATGAACAGAAAGTATTTTAGTCTTGAAAACTCAGAAGCATTCTTATTAAACTCAAAGACTTCAACCAGCTATTAAATAGCTTTACATCAATAAAGAAATAACAGCCCACGATAACAACAACCCTAGAATCGTGGTAAATGACTAATTCAAAACAGATAACAAACTTGTCCCTCAAGTATAGGAGGGTTATTAGCACATCCAGGGAATAAACCCTAGAAACAAGGAAACCTATCAGCTAGACTCTTTGACAACTTCAACATTTCCTCCCTTAAACTGAATACTGTTGATTCAGTTTATTCCAGGCCATCTGCATACACCCATTTGGTCACGCAGTTTCTGAAATATTTCAAGTTTCAGTGGCTTTGTCATCACGTCTGCAATCTGCTCCTGAGTAGAACACTGCAGCAGCTCCACTATTTCATCCTTGACAAGATCTCGAAGAAAATGAAACCTTACATCTATATGTTTACTGCGACCATGCATTACTGGATTCTTTGACAGCTTAATGGTTGATACATTATCACAATAAACCTTTGTTGGACCAGTTTGCCTCAGAGTCAAGCAACTCAAAATTCTTCTTATCCACACCACTTGACATGAGCTTGAAGCAGCTGCAATGAATTCTGCTTCAGTAGTAGAGAGAGTGACCACTAGTTGCTTCTTCGAGGACCATGAAACTGCTCCTGAATTCATCATAAATACATAACCTGAAGTACTCTTTCTGTCATCTTGATCACCAGCATAATCGCTGTCTGTATAGCCAATGAGTTCTTCATTTCCTCCCTTCTTGTAAAATACCCCAAAGTCACCAGTTCCCTTCACGTATCTTAAGATCCTTTTGACTGCCAACAAGTGTGTCTCTGTGGGATTCTCCATATACCTGCTAATTAGACTTACAGCGTACATAAGATCAGGTCGTGTAGCTGTTAAATACATAAGACTCCCAACCATTTGCTTATACAGCGTGCTATCTACTTTTGCTCCCCCTTCATCACGAGTGAGTTTGAATCCAGGTACCACAGGGTTGTGCACTGAGTTGCACTGACCCATGTTGAACCTGTCTAACACTTCCTGTGCATATTTACGCTGACTTATAAAAATGCCATCTGGTTTCTGTGTTACTTCAATGCCAAGAAAGAATCTCATACTCCCAAGATCAGTCATATCAAATTCTGTCATCATGGATCTCTTAAACTTCTCAAACAACACACTATCATTTCCAGTAAAAATGAGATCATCAACATATAGGCATACAATCAAAATTTTACCTTCACTGGCTGTCTTGACAAACAGTGTGTGTTCAAAGGGACATTTGCTGAATCCCTATTACCATTCGAATTGTATCCATTCGTGCCACTGGTGCAAATACTTCAGAAAAATCCACTCCATATCGTTGGCAATATCCCTTTGCAACAAGCCGGGCCTTATACTTGTTCACCTCCCCATTTTCATTCAATTTTGTCTTGAAAATCCATTTGACTCCGATGGTTTTTCCTCCTGTTGGTAGGTCAGTCAATTCCCATGTATGATTCTTCTCTATTGCTTCTATCTCTCTATCCATTGCTTGTTTCCACTTCTCACTTTTCACAGCTTCACAATAGCTAGTAGGATCACCATTTGTAAATAAAGCTAAGTGAGCCAAGTTCATACCTTCTTCATCAGAGAGACCTTCACCAGTGTCATAGTCTCTCATCCAACTTGGTGGCCTTCGAGTCCGTCCCTCTGGAGGTGCACTGCCTTCAATTATGGCATCTTCTTCTGATTCAAACGAATTATTGTCATCTGACCCCTGAACAGCAGTTTCTTCTTCATTTCCTTCATCTCCAGTACCTGCTTCTTCATCAAGATCAGCTAAAATATCTTGCTCATGACTGTCATCCCAATTCCATAGTTGATCTTCTTCAAACACTACATCTCGACTTATAATGATTTTATTTGAAATAGGGTTAAACAGTCTATAAGCTTTGGACTCCTCACTTACCCCTAACAGTATACATTTGAGGCTTTTGTCATCAAGCTTCAATCTCTTGCTATCTGGTACGTGCACATGAGAGATGCAACCAAAAACCCTAAAGTGCTCTACTGAGGGTTTGCGCCCACTCTATGCTTCCTCAGGTGTTTTGCTCTTTACTGCAAGGGTTGGACTTCGATTTAGCACGTGGACAGCCCAGTTCACTGCTTCAGGCCAGAAGGTCTTTGGAATTCGCTTCTCTGATAGCATACATCGAACCATATTCATGATGGTTCGATTCTTCCGTTCAGCAACCCCGTTCTGTTGGGGCGTATAAGCAGTTGTTAACTGCCTTTGAACCCCATTCTCATTGCAGAAATCTGTGAATTCATTTGATGTGAACTCACCACCTCGATCTGTCCTCAAACCTCTTATGAATGATCCAGTTTCCTTCTCCACTTTGGCTTTGTACGTTTTGAACACGGTGAAAGCTTCTGATTTCTCCACCAGGAAATAAACCCAAGTTCTTCTACTATAGTCATCAGTAAAAGTGATGAAATATCTCTTCTTACTGTTTGAAATTGGGTTTATAGGACCACAGATGTCAGCGTGTATCAATTGTAGGATCTTTGAGGCTCTCCATGTACTTTCCCTAGGAAAAGATTCGCGATGTTGCTTCCCCACAAGGCAGCCTTCACACACGTTCTGAGAAGCTTTGAGCTTTGGCAGCCTTTGACCATGTTCTTTTGTTGTAACAGCTTCAGACCACTCCAACTTAAATGTCCATATCGACGATGCCAGCGATCAGCTTGATCTGTGGTTGTCATGGAGAGACAACTTTGTTCATTTCCTGGGCAGCGAGCATGCAAGGCAAACATCCTGTTATATGTCATCTCAGTTTCGAGAATGAGACCTTTCTCAGGGTGAAAAATCTTACACTTTCCATGTTGCATGAGCACTGCAAGTCCTCTCTCTTGCAGTTGACCAATACTCAACAAGTTATTCTTTAATTCAGGAACAAAGAAAACGTCTGTGATCACATGCACGATCCCATGCACCTCCATTCGTACTTTTCCCTTTCCTTGCACACTGAGACTGAAGTTATTTCCCAGTTTGACTGACTCTCGAAAATTAGCATCTATTTCGACAAATGCTTCATTTCTGCCACACATGTGATTGCTACATCCTGAATCAAGAAACCAAATCTGCTCCGTTTCAGTTTCCTTGTCATCCACTAATGCCATTAGCAGCATTTCCTCACTTGTTTCTGCAAAGTGAGCATTGGAGTCCCTAGTCTTCTTAGGACATTCCCACTGAAAGTGTCCTAGTTCGTGACAATTGTAGCATTCTATGATAGATTTGTCGAACCCAAATCTACCCCTTCCTCTACCTCTTCCCCGATAGGAGCCACGGCCATCACTCCTTCCTCCTTGTTGGAAACCAGTGGTGATTTGGAGAGCTTGTTCATCCATCACATGTTGACCCATCCTTTGTTCATGCACAAGCAAACTGCTCTGAAGTTCATCAATGGATAGAGTATCCAAATCATTCGACTCCTCAATCGAACAGACCACATAATCGAATTTTGACGTCATAGACCTCAAAACTTTCTCAATGATCACTATATCCTCCATTCTTTCACCATGTACCCTCATCTTATTAGCTATAGTGAGTGTCCTCCCAAAATAATCATTGACGGTTTCTCCAGCCTTCATATGCAATACTTCGAACTCCTTTCGAAGTGCTTGCAACTGAGCTCGCTTCACACGTGCAGTCCCTTGGTACTTCTGCTTCAAAGAGTCCCATATGTCCTTTGCCGTGTCCTTCTTCAAGATCGTTTCAAGGATAGAACGATCAATGGCCTGAAACAGATAGTTCTTGGCCTTAAGATCTTTCAACTTCAGTTCCTCCTGTGCCTTCTTCTGTGAATCACTCGAGTCCGCTCCTCCTGCGACTGCAGTGATCCCTGTCTCCACCAGGTTCCAATACTCCTTGGAACGCAGAAAGTTTTCCATAAGCATGCTCCAGTGATCGTAGTGCCCGTCGAGCCTTGGAATGGCCGGTTGCACAAAACTGTTCTCGGACGTCATATTCTTGTTCTTTCACGTAAGCAACTGTGTTTGCTGGTTTTGGTCAGGCCCCTGTGATGGGGCTCTGATACCAGATGTTGAAACTGAACTAGGTTTACGTGAAGTTTGTATGAATATGAACAGAAAGTATTTTAGTCTTGAAAACTCAGAAGCATTCTTATTAAACTCAAAGACTTCAACCAGCTATTAAATAGCTTTACATCAATAAAGAAATAACAGCCCACGATAACAACAACCCTAGAATCGTGGTAAATGACTAATTCAAAACAGATAACAAACTTGTCCCTCAAGTATAGGAGGGTTATTAGCACATCCAGGGAATGAACCCTAGAAACAAGGAAACCTATCAGCTAGACTCTTTGACAACTTCAACAATATATTCTTAAATTAAAAATCTAGGAAAATAGTTACAAAAAGACAATAAGCCGTCCATTTATTGCCTTTTTATTAGTGTCTTTCGAGTTTTTTTTGTTTAATTTTTTTTTATTATTTATTTATTTTTAAATAAAGGTCTGTAACCCTTTCACTTTAGTGTATATCCCAGAAAATTTACGTTTTTGTGGATAAATTTGTTGAGAAAAAAATATACAGAGATCATAAGGGGCACTACTTGGCTAGGTTTACCAACCGATGACATCAATGTCCGATTGAAGCTTGCCGGGCAACTTTGCTTCAGAGACTCCATCGAAGCCATTGAAGCCGCCTACCATCTTTATCGCTTTCTCTCTGGTCTCCTTTCCCCCTCCTTTTTCTCGATCGAAACTCATTTCAAACCCCTCAATGGCTACAAGAAAATGGCACTCTTTATATACAAATTCCTTATTGTTTACTTTGTTAGCTTGTTAGGAGACAGACTGTTGCACTTCAAAATAAGGAAATGCTAGGTGTTTTGGCCTACTAACCATCTGCTGAAGTCTCTGCAGATTGTTAGTCAATTCATATAAAACCATGTATCTAAATTTGGAAAAAAGTTTTAATCTGACGAAAACCCTCTTAGTGTTAAGTACACTAGTTTTTTATTTTTATTTTTTATTTTTTTATTTTTTTTTAATTAGAGATATGTTAGGATTACATGTAGGTGAGGCTTTGAAAAAAACAACAAAATTTGGTTGTGTGAAATTATATTTCTGCCTCATATTTCTTATTTATGTTTTGTTTTAATTAAAGGGTTAAACTGTAATTTCATAGGATTTTGGTTGACAATGAGTGTTTTATTAATTAGTAGAGATTAATACCTCCTTGAGGTTTTTTGAATTTTCACAAAATTCTTTCAGATTTGAAACATTACACCAACATCCCTTCATATTTTAATACACTTTCACAAATACCCATTTGGTCGAAAATTTGTCTATAAAAAGACAAATTTACCCTTATACTTAATTACTCAATAAGTTAAAAACTTTTATAAATAATAAGAAAAAGAAAATCAATTAATGACACACCCCGACCTGGAATGTCCACTAAGACTCCGAATCGAGTTGTGTTGGTCGACACCTAGAAGGTGACAAAGCCATAAAGTGTAGTGATGTGGAAAATGTGAATAAATTTAAACCTGAATGTGCCTAAATATAAGAGTGCGCTGGTGAGCGGGAATGAACCCATTTCACACGTGACGTCAGAACATAAGTAAAGTACAGTAGAGTGGATTGAGAGTTATACCCTCAGAGATATCCACTTATACTGAGATTTTCCAAGAGTCCTCGTCGATAAGAAAGCTTCGCTGCTAAGACCTAGAGGAGCGAAAAATAAGGGTGAGAGGGCCTAAAAATAAAGTTTTATAAAAACCTTTTTGAAAACATCGTAACCCCTCGTCGTAAAACAAGTATAGTTTCTAAAATATAATTACTATGTATAGTATAAAAATACTTACCGTAGCCTGCAAAATCTCAAGAATTCATTATAGCACAATATCTCATAAATAAAAGCGTGACAACCATTATTTGAAATCTCAACAGTAGTATAATAAAATCAGATGCTCATCAATCTATTCTAGCACACAAGTCGAAATCGCCTAATGCAACTTGTACGATTGAACTGATGCTCATCAATCCATGCTAGCACAAGAGTCGGAGTCACCTAATACGACTTGTACGACATGACTGGGTGTAATCATAACATACGTTCTAGTCCTATAATCACATGAAGACTGACGCTATTCGTGGTCACCTACGAGTCGGAGTTGCCTAATGCAACCTGTACGACAGGACTGGCATACTTGGATCCAAGGTGAGCATATGGTGTGGATGTGAACATACACGCGAAAGACTGGCCCTGACCCTGGGTGAGCACTAACACCAAGGTGCAGCAATGATGAGCAGACTACATAAATACAAACATGCCACAGTGATTTGACAATTCTAGTCAATATGATACTATTCATGACCATAAATATAATTAAGGCATCCCCTTATAGTGAGCTTACTTGTGCATCCCATAGGATTATTTCATCATTTCCCAACAATAAGGCATTTCTTATAAACATAAGTTTAATCATGGCAATCACGTAGAGAATTTATTAATAATTGTATATATGGAAACTAACCAATATATATATAAATGAGGTGTTGTCCACAATGAGGGATTTATTCTTGAGATGGTCGGTCTCCTCACCCGTGTGCCCAATCTGTAAGAATCAGGAGGAATCAGTTATACATATGATTTTTTTTTTGTCCTTGGGTGGCACCAATTTGGTTTGGTGGTCTGCTCAGCCTTCAGATTATTGGTGGTGGAGCTTCTTCCTTTCTCAACTGGATCCGTGGAATGATTAATGTGGGCCTCCACCAACAGGATAGATTGAGGATCCTCTCAGTTATTGCTTTTTCTTGCTGGTACATCTGGAAGGTTAGGTGTAATTATGTCTTTAATGTTATGGTTGTTGTCCCTTCCTAGGTGGTGCATGTTATTTCTTTCTCTGTTGCTTCATTTTAGGAGGCAAAGGCTCCACGCTCCCAAATTGCTACATCTATCACTGCTTCTACCAGACCTGTTCCTCGTTGGTGTCCCCCTGTCGACCCCTACATCAAAATCAACGTGGATGCTAACTGGTCCCCAGTGGATGGTAGGGCTTGTTTGGCTGGGTGTTGCGTGATCATCAGGGCCAATTTGTGGCAGCTTAGAAGCTCGTTATTTTTGGCTCTATCCTTTCGCGAAGGCGATGACGATGCTTAAGGGGTGCGAGTTGGCAGCCAACCTTGCTATTGGTTGGGTTGTTGTGGAATTGAATTCTTTAAAGGTAGTCTTTTCTTTGAATAGGGATATCTCTAATGGTAGCTGGGAAGTGTTCCCTATATTTCAAAATATCTTAAGAGTGGGGACCTCTCTTCAGGGTTGTCGCTGTGGGTTCCAAGACGGGCCAACTAGACAACGGACCTTTTGGCATCGAGGAAGAACATGGAGATCTGCAATAAAAATTGGGTCAGACAACCCCCATCTTCATTGATTCACATTCTTAACAAGGATGGCCTTCATTGCCCTTCGTAAGTGTTGTGTGTTGTGGTGTGTTAGGACGACGCTTGGCCTTTGTGGCAGCGTCTCTTGGCTGTTGTCCCTCACATTGCCCTTCTTCTGTTTTGCTTTGCTTGTCCCCCCAGTGGACTTTCCTTGTATTGTTGGCTTTTTCCCTAGTTATGCATATTTCCAGTCTCTCAAAAAAAAAAAAAAAAAAAAACCCACTCACAAATCATGTCGTCGAGTGGAACCTACCTTGCAACGTCGAAAGTCATTGCGATGCGTTTTGCCTAGAAACAAAACCATTTAACATAACTATTTAACGTATTAACGTATACCGCATTTTTTGTACAAAGTACAACTATTAAAGAAACTATTTTAAAACGGTCGAATTTCGGAAAACGAAGGGTGGATTCGGGTTCGGCACTTCCAGGAACCTAAGGAGGGACCTCGGGTTCCTTATAGCACTGCTGCATGCGCCGCCTTAAGGTTGGTGTTGGCCGGAAAAATGGCTTGAAAGTGGTCAAATGGTCATGGTTTAAGTTTTCCAGAATTTAAGGTATTTCATCCCAACTTTGAAGGAAAATTTCTAGTTCGCTACCTAACCATTTTTAGTCTTCTACCTATATATTTGAAGCTCGTAATGAGGGGAACAGGATCATACCATCTTGAGGTCAAAACACGGTTGGAGCCGGTCGGAAAAGTGCTCCAAAAATGACTGGTCAGTTACCAAAAAACTGGGGAAAAAACCTCCCGGTGTGTGTTATGCAGCTCTGTATTTACAGAGATGATAGAGATAAGGTGAGTTTGAAAGAGAGGGGGAGTGAAATGATAGAGAGAGAAACGGAATGGGATGGCAGAAAAGAGAGAGAGAGATGAGAGACAGAGTTCAAAAAAAAGAGGGAGACACGGGATAAGTGGAGTGGAGAGTTGAGGTGCGAGACCCACGACCAGAAATATTACTAAAGAAATAAAATATCTCATAAAATTACTAAAATAATAATATAAAGTAATATAATAATTATGAGAAATATATAAAATGTAAAATAGTAATTATATGCAAAAGTATTTTTCGACTTTGTAGTTCCGTAAAACATCCACCGTAGTTCTGATTTCGGTTTGCGTGCACCTACGCGTTTGTATCGTCGAGTACTTTGAGAATAAGGTAAAATAGAAACTTGTACACGTCACGAAATGATGGTCAACAAAAGCCAACTATCTTGCTTCTAGGGCATTTTCGTCCTTTCACTCTTCTAAAATTAATAAAATCGTAAAAGTAGGGATGGGTTTTTTCAATTAAATATAACATTAAACATTAGGAAAAACAATGAAACATTGATAGAATCCTTCCATCATCTCTGAATATTTTGTCTTGACATTCAACTCTGCAAACAGATTGTTTGATCTATTTTCAATTGTAAGAATTCTTTTAAGAGAACAATTAAGATATTGTGACACGCCCGACCCTGATATTCTTCAAACACCAGGGTAGGCACGTGCTGGCCGACACCCGAAGGTGACGAAGCCATATTAGGATGCATGAGAACTAAAAACAATTAACCAACATAAATAAAACTTGTAAATTTAATTATAATGAATATGCAATTGTGGAACGTGTTTAGAGTATACAACTAATCCGAGACACTAAAAATGAATAATATAAAATTGAATGAACAAAAGGAAGGGTCTTACACCGAGAGGACTCGAAGATGTCGATGCGAGAGTGCCTTGACATCGGGATTGTACGTCTCGATTCTAAGTCTTGAGGGGGCACAAAACAAAACATGAGTGGACCAAGTTGATATATAAGTAGTACTAACATAGTTAATCTTTAATAACGTACTAACCCCCAAAGTTTATGAAAACTCATATAGCATAATAAGTAATAGGTTATCCGAAAACCCTAGCATGCCATGAAACCTTTTGTAAAACATATATCATATAGTGTGCTAAGTAGTGGTATTAGTATCACCCGAAGGCATATAGAACACTTCATTTAGAACATTTCATTTAGAACACTTCATTCGCCCGTAGGTTCCTACAGCAGCCTCTCCCCTTGCGAAGGCATATAAGTATTAATTGCCCATAGGCTTCTACACAGCACCCCCCCTCCCAGTGAAGGCATATATAAGTATCAATCGCCCGTAGGCTCTTACAGCACCTACCCGAAGACATATATAAGTATCAAAATTACAATATATATAACTATAATAAGGTAATTTAAAATACTTGTACTGAAAACCAAACCGAAAATGAAAGTGGGTCTCGCCCAAGCATACGTAACGTCATGTACTTCGAGAAATTTTTTTGGGTCAAGCCCTAACAATGACTACTCAGTAACATCTACCGTAGACGGGTCTACCTGCCCACTTGCTTAACAAACCCAACGAATAAGTTATCGATACAACAATCGGCCACCCGCGATATCGATCACACATTTGTTGTCTCGATAAGCAAGCAGTAATTTCCCAAGGGTGCACAATTTTCCATTTTTCCCCGCAACTTGAGAGTGTGCAAAGATCGTTCGATTCTTGCTTCGATCGCGCTGTCGTACCGTTCCATAACGCACCGATCAAATCTGCTAGAAGTGTTTCGACATCCACGCACTCATGAACAAAAAGGTCATGTAGTGAAGTAGTGGAAAGATGCGTTGAGACAAACACATATCGTTGGAAAAGAACTACTAGAGTACGATATGATGTTTATGAATTGTAGCAAGATAATATAAGATAACAACTCATTTTTGCACGAAGATAGTGATTGGTGATGCAATCCGCTGACCACCTGTACTACAACCTTCATCAAACTCTTACTAAGAGACGGCTCAAACCCCACCCCCACTTGGAACTCTTTTTGGTAAGTCTGGTAAACTTGTGAAAAGGATACGCTCCTAACGTTCCTGTTCGAATCGATATAAACTGGGCACACACTTCAGGCAAAGAGAAAACAAAGAGTCGATGGGCATTCTTTCTTGTTTAAAATTAAGAAAATAAGTCACTTAATACTACTATTTAGTGGTATTACTTTTCACTTGTGAGAGGTCTTAGATTCTATTCTCGCTAAAGGTAAATCTGAATCACATTATTATGGCTAGTCCACTGTGAAGCTTAGCTTATTCGTCCACTCCATTAGTGTAGATATCGTTTGTTTAAAAATAAATAAATAAATAAGAAAAGAAAGATACTACTAGAAACCCAAAATCAAATTGGTTTGCACATTTTTGTGGTGCAAAGCATATCTAGTAATCACAGTAGGCTCACCATTCAGGGCTGCTGATGGTTTCAGCCGATCTATCAGCCTCATATCTTTTGGACACCGTTAAGGTTATGCAAGTGGATGTCTGTTTCTATGATGACTAGTTTTTCCTAGTTTGTATCGACTTCACTGTACTTATAGTTTTTTATTAGAGCCTTTTTGGCTCTCCCCTTGACCTTTGTACCTACTTTGCCTGCGTTGGGTTTAACCTTTCGGGGGTTTTTTTTTTAGTTTTTTTTTTATTTTTGGTGCCAATTGGAATTGAAAATAAATCTCACCCCTATTTTTAACAGACCTTTAGAGCACTTCCACCGGAAGCAAAAAAGGCCTGCACCCAATGGAAAAAATAGGCTGAGACTTAACCAATCCACTCCAGCTCGTGGAATAGACTGGCACCCAGCCCAAGCCAGTCCACAGGCCGGCCTAAAATCGATAGAGGAAGGAGGCGGCTCATCTGACGCCATGCTAACGTCATGGCTATCGTCTCTCTCATCTGGAACCCCATCCAACGCCTGGAACCCCATCCCGATCCCTGGAACCCCATCAACCCCCTTCCCCTGATAAATCCATATATTCAACATCATGTCCCCCTACCAAATCGTGATCTTCTTGCAACTGGAAATTTTTTTCCGTTTTGTATATTTTGGATGAATTTTTGAATATGTAGGTGTTGATTTTTGGGGGTTTAAAGTGTGCGCAGGTCCAGGATGGTGGGTGTCCATATTCAGAGTAGGGTAGGTTCAACGGCGTGGTGTACAAGGAGAAGAAAAAAGTGGGAAAAGTGGGAAGAACAAGAAGAAGAAGAAGACGGGAGTCAGAGAGAATAAGAAGAAGGAAGTCAAAGAGAAGAAGTCAGAAATTAAAAAACAAAATTATTATTTTATAATAAAAATTAATAATATTTTATTAAAATTGACTAGGCTATTTTTTGTTAGGCGTGGAGATACTTTGGCCTATTACTGTTCACTGGGGTCTATTATTGTTCATTTGAGTGGATAATGCCATGAAGGAGTTCGAGCCAAAGGTGTGGGTATCTGTGTCTGATGACTTCGATGTTGTGCGAGTGACAAAGGCAATTCTTGAATCAATCACATCCCGACCCGTTGAAGTCGAGGAGTTCAGTAAAATGCAGCATGATTTGAGTGAGCAGTTAAGAGGAAAAAAGTTTTTAATCGTTTTAGATGATATTTGGAACAAAGGTGACTATGATCTATACGATCTATGGACAAGACTTCAATCCCCTTTTGGCGTCGGAGCTGGAGGAAGTAAGATACTTGTGACAACCCGTGATGTGAATGTTGCAAAGTTTATGGGAGCCGCTGGAGTCCATAATTTGGAGTGCATGGGAGATGATGATTGTTTGGAAATATTTGAGCGACATGCATTCGGGGAACTTAATGATGGAAAACTAGTAAATTATGAGTTAATTCGAAGAAAAATTGTCTAAAAATGTCGTGGATTACCATTAGCTGCAAGGACTCTCGGTGGCCTTTTACGTTGCAAAGAAAAAGATGAGTGGGAAGAAATATTGAACAACAAATTGTGGAATATAGCAGATAAGAGTGGCATTATCCCCGTACTAAAATTGAGCTATCACTATCTTCCATCAAATTTGAAGAGGTGTTTTGCCTATTGCTCAATACTTCCAAACGACTATGAATTTAGGGAGAAGCAACTCGTCCTTTTGTGGATGGCAGAGGGTTTGATTCAACAAAAACCTGAAGACAATAAACAAATGGAGGATTTGGGCCGCGACTACTTTTGAGAGCTATTATCAAGGTCGTTGTTTCAAGAATCAAGCAAAAACAATTCACGATTTGTAATACATGACCTTGTTAATGATTTAGCACAATGGGCAGCAGGAGAAATATGTTCTAGGTTGGAAGATAAGCAAGGTGATAACTTGCAACGCACTTGTTTTCGAAGGGCTCGCCATTCGTCTTTCATTGCTGGTCAATTTGATGGAGTCATGAGATTTGAGGACTTTCGTAAAGTTGAACATCTGCAAACATTCCTGCCACTTTCGCTTTCAGATTCCAGGTGGTGGAGTAAATATTTGTCTCATAAGGTTATTTTTGAGTTACTACCACAGTTGCAATACTTACGAGTGCTCTCTTTGAATGGCTACAAAATAACTGAGCTGCCAAACTCAATCGGTGATTTGAGGTTGTTACAGTATCTTGACCTTTCCTACACAGATATAACCAGTTTGCCTGACTCAACAAGCACTCTTTACAGCTTGCAAACATTAATATTGGAAGGTTGTTCTAAATTGAAGTCATTGCCTGCGAACATGAGTAATCTAATTAATTTGCGCTATCTAAACAACTCGGATGCATATTCGTTGGGAGGAATGCCTCCACAACTGGGTAGATTGGTGAATCTCCAATCATTGTCTAATTTTGTGGTCAGTGGTGGCAGTGATGGATCAAGGATAAGGGAGATAGAGTTCATATTGCATCTCCGTGGGACATTGTGCATCTCAAGATTGGAGAATGTGATTGATGTCGAGGATGCTCGGAGGGCCAACTTAAAATGCAAGGAGAGGCTTGATTCGTTGGTCCTAGAATGGTCTCATTCAAGCGACACAAGAGAAATGGAATCTGTTGTGCTTGACATGTTACAGCCTCATTCAAAGCTCAAGGAGCTCACCATCAAGAGTTATGCCAGAAAGGAATTTTCATCGTGGGTTGCAGTTTCTTTGTTCTCTAATATGGTGATTGTGCGGTTAGAGGAGTGTAACAATTGTTTATCGTTGCCACCTCTCGGACAATTGCCTCATCTCAAAGAACTTTATATTAGAGGAATGAATGCAGTGGAAAGTGTTGGTGCTGAGTTTTATGGAAAGTGCATCTCGCCTTTTCCGCTATTAGAGACTCTTGAGTTTATGGATATGCAGCATTGGAAGGAATGGCTTCCTTTCCAACTAGATCATGGAAGTGGTGTTTTCCCTTGCCTGAAAACGCTCTTCATAAAAAAATGTTCAAAACTGGAGGGTAGGTTGCCGGAGAACCTCAATTCTTTAGTAAAGCTTGGAATTGTTAAATGTGAACAATTAGTGGTTTCAATTGCCAACTACAACCAACTTCGTGAGTTAAACATTGACTGTTGTAAAGTGTTGGTGCATACAGCTGCTAAGGTTGAGTTTGAGTTGTTAGAGTCTTTATGCCTTTCAAACATTTCAGAGCTGATGTCTCTGCAAACAGGGGAATTGTTCCAAAATGGATTAACCAAGGTTAAAGATTTGAAGATTAATGGATGTGAGGAGCTGATGTCTTCATTGAAGAATGAGGGTAGATTATTGCAGCAGTTGACTTCTCTTGGCCGTTTGGAAATTGAAGACAACTCTCTTCTAGTTGAAGAATTGGGAAAAGAAGCAGAGGAGTTGCTGCAATTGCAAATACTGGAGTGCAAGCTTGAATGTCTGGAGTTAAAGAAGTGCGACAATCTTTTGAAGCTACCAAAAGGGTTAAATCAGTTGTCGTCTCTTCAAGAGCTTTGCATACACAAATGTCCACGTCTAGTTTCTCTTCCGGATGTTAGTCTGCCACCTTCTCTTAAAGACATCAAGATTACAGAGTGCCATTCATTGATATATTTGGCAAAATTCCAGATTCCCCAAAATCTCAGAAGAATACAGATACGAGACTGTAAAAGTTTGAAATCACTAGTAGATGAGGAGGTTGTTGGTTCTTCTCCGTTGTCTTCTTCTCACATTTGTCTTGAGTACTTGAAAATCCAGGAATGTCAATCTCTGACGTCGTTATCATTGAGCGGCCAGCTTCTTAGGACGCTTAAACACCTTGAGATATACGATTGTTTACAGCTGGAGTTAATCGAAGAGGAAGGGTTATCCCGCTACAACACTAATCACTGTCTTAAATATATAAAGATCTGGAAGTGCCAAAATCTGAAATACTTACCCAATGGCTTATGCCACCTCATCAATCTTCAGACGTTGGATATTTATTACTGTGGAAGTCTTGTTTCTATCCCCAGACTGAGTGGGGGGAGAAGAGCCTCCAACTTGAGAAAGATCAAGATAACCGATTGCGACAAATTGGAGGTGTTACCCGAAGCCATTCACAGTCTCAACTCTCTTGAGGAATTGACCATCGACTACCGTGAAGGTTTGAGTTGCTTCTTTCCCGCCAACCTCACATCACTTACAATTTCGAAGGTCAAGAGCTGTAAGTCATTGTGGGGGTTGGAGTGGGGATTGCGCAGACTCACCTCTCTTAGAAAATTGTGGATCTACGGCAATGACCCAAATATGGTATCGTTTCCACCCGACGTGGTCCACACGGAGACGCTTCTCCCCAAATCTCTCACTGAACTATTAATTTGTGGTTTCCCGAATTTGATGAAACTTAGCAAGGGCTTTCAATCCCTAACGTCTCTTCAATCTCTGCATCTCTCCAGTTGTCCACAGCTAGCATCCATTCCAAAAGAGGGTCTTTCTCCTTCACTTACACAACTTCTCATCTCTGGGTGTGTTGTGCTAAAAGAGAGATGCGAACGAGGAAAAGGACGCTACTGGCACAAAATATCCCACATCCCTTACATAGCGTAGAGAGATTTTAAGATGATGTGAAGCTGATGGTCGATTCGATCCCAGTCTCCAGGTCCAGGTATCATCTTCTCAATAGTATAATTAAAGTAATCCACAATATTCCTCAAGTTGGTAAAATGTTTAAAGTTTTTTTTATTTGTGTCCTCAAGATTTTGGGGTTTCAGGAGTGACTGTTTGGGAGGCATTCATTTGGGATTTGGCTGACAAACTACAGTAGGGCTGGTTTTGTGTTTGCATTGAGAGCAATTCTTTGAAGACAACCATGCCTGTTTCTAGGCCAAGGTTTCTTCTCCCGCGCTGCTCGCAACTCTAGTGTATGAGCTCGCCGGATTTGTAATATAACTGTGGTACTCTTTTCTAAGTTGGAGTTTTTCCCACTGGGTATTCTCCGATCAAGATTTTAATGAGGCCACTTAAACCTAAACTTTTGTAATTCTTCCCTATGATGGATGTTTATGGGATCACCGTTTTCCTATCCCAGTTTATTTTATTTTAGCAATTTGTGACTTGTGAGCGAATAGTGCATTTAATTTAATGTGTCGAGAATTAGGCAATTAACAAGAGGAAAGGGGCTTATTGCTCAAGTGGGTAAAAGAGTGTTTTTACTCTTGCACCTCAGGTTTTATTCTCGAATACCCCTTCCGCATTGTTACTTGTATAAGAAATAATAATAGTAAAAAATAGATCATTCTCTTGCTTCCATCTCTTTCCCTGATTACCTCCCTGCTAATGACTTGCGGAATTGGGCGAGAATGGATCATATAGTTGTCCTCCTCCTCCAAGATCAGATGCCGACTTTCCAGAGGCAAATGTGAGACTCTTGCTGAACTGTTGATTAGGAGCCCGTGGGATCTCGTGTCGAGTTGAGTGAGTAGGAGAGTTTTGTTGAATTTGAATATGATTCCTTGGCCTGGGAGGCAGAGGACTGGGAAAATTGGCAATTTGGTGAGGTGGATTGAAGTTATCCGGTCTCATTGTATACCATGAAAAAAAAGAGTGAGATTCTACTATAAAAACAATTAGCAGTATGGGAGTAAACCAACTGACTTATAAGCTCAGGCAATGCCTCTCCTCCAATTGATATGGGATTTGTTCTCAACATAGCGCCCGAGGTTAAGCAATACCTTGATGAAGTTTTACTGTTATCATCGCCAGCCAACAACAATCCGAAGTTAAGCAATACCTTGATGAAGTTTTACTGTTATCATCGCCAGCCAACAACAATAAAAAGAAAGCAGCTAGAAGGAGACATTCGAGATGATCCCACGTTCTCTTCCTTCACCTAGAGAAATTACCCAGAAGCTTGTTGGCGAAAGTTGAATAAAAAATAGAACATGTCTCCAAGAATTTGGCACGCTGCTGCTGCTCCATCCTTCAAAGAATAAAACTCCAGAAAAAGGTGTACGGTCCTCCAGATTAGTTGGCCTTGTCGTCAAAACTCAAAATTAAGGTTAGCTAAATGCCAATTAGCTGATAACAGGTGGGAAACTCATACAAAGTCACATAAAATGGTGCGTTACAATGCATGTGTCAGTTAGCAAATAGCTGACACACATTAGCTATCAAATTCCAAATTTCAAAATTCTCAGTTAGCAAATAGCTGATACAAAATACCCATCAAATTCCAAAGTTCAAAATTCTCAAATGGTACGAAGCCACACAAATTAAATTCCAAATTCATTTTCGAACTACGTCAGTTTGATCCCGCGCTAAGAGTGCGTAGGCAATCTAGAGACTCAATTTAGATGCAATTTCCCTACAAAGTCAAAATCGAATCCCTAGTTCAGCCAAGTTCACTCAAATAAATCCAGAGCATTCAAAAAAACCAAATACCAAATCTTTCTTTTTCAGTGGGTCATTCACTCATTGAAAATCCCGAACCAATTCATCCATTAACTACGCCGGTTTGATCTCGCCAATGGTACATAGGTAATCTAGTACCATACTACAGATACAATCACAAAAACAAAATACCAAATCAAATCCCTGGTGTATATAAACCAAATTCACTCCAACACATCCAAATTGTTCAAATAAACCAGATACCAAATCTTTTTTTTTCTTTGGTGGATGTTTGCTCACTAAAAATCTCAAATCAAAACATCTGAGGACTACGAGTGACTTAATCTCTCCAAAAAGGGTACATGGACAATCTAGGGCTCAACCTAAGGGTCCACAGCTGGAGTTATAGCATAGGACAAGTTCTTCCGCGACAATACTAATAACTGTCTTGAATATATTAGGATCTAGAAGTGCCAAAATCTGAAATCCTTACCAGATGGCTTATGCCATCTCATCAATCTTCAAACGTTGGATATATATCACTGTGGAAGTTTTGTTTCCATCCCAAGACTGAGTGGGGGGAGAAGAGCCTCCAACTTGAGAGAGGTCGAGATCACTGATTGTGACAAATTGAAGGCGTTGCCCAAAAACATGCACAATCTCAACTCTTTTGAGGAATTGATGATTGACTACTGTGACGGTTTGAGTTGCTCCTTTCCCCCCAAACTCACATCACTTACAATTTGGAAGGTCAAGAGCTGTAAGTCATTCTGGGAGTCGGAGTGGGGATTGCACAAACTCACCTCTCTTAGAAAGTTGTGGATCTACGGCAATGATCCGGATACGGTGTCGTTTCCACCCGACATGGTCTACATAGAGATGCTCCTCCCCAAATCTCTCACTGATCTCCGAATACATGGCTTCCCGAATCTGAAGAAACTGAGCAGCAAGGGATTCAATTCCTCACTTCCCTTCAATCTCTAAGCCTTTTCAAATGTCCAAAGCTGGCATCCATTCCAGAGGGAGTGTCTACCTACTTCAGTGAAAATATCCATTCCAGAGGAGTAACTTCACTTAGGCAACTTTGGATCCATGGGTGTCCTGTGCTAAAGAGAGATGCCAAAATATCCCACATCCCTTACATAGACATAGTTGGGAAAAGGATTTGAAGCTGATGGTTTATTCGATCCAATTCTCCAGGTCCAGGTATCATCTTCTCAAGGAATGTTTTATTATTATTAATCATCTTTATTCTCGTAATCAAAGTAATCCACAATATTTCTCAAGTTGTTAAAATGTTTTAAAGATTTTGGGGTTTCAGGAGGCCTTCGTTAATTTGGCTGACACAGTTGGGCTGGTTCTTTCTGCTGAGAGTTGTCCCACGTTAGTGAGGGGCAAGATTTGTTATGTGCTTCTATGATTTTGGATTATTTTTCATATTGCCAATTGGTTTTATGGTGGAACCTCAATTTCATCATGGTATAAGAGCAAGATTGTCTACATGTGAAACTCAACGGCCACACATGCTCCACGTCATCCAGTTGTTGTCCACGTGTAGGCTTGAAAATCCGCCACATGTGCGGGGGCGTGTTGAGAGTTGTCCCACGTTGGTGAGGGACAAGATTTGCTATGTACTTATATGGTCTTGAGTTACTTCTCATATTACCAATTGGTTTTATGATGAAACCTCAATTTCATCACTTTCTTGCTTTGAGAGCAATTCTTTGAAGACAATCTTTCTAGGCCAAGGTTTACTTCTCCCGCTTTTCTTGCAAATCCTGAGAATAATCCCACATACTTTAAACTCATGCAAGGTTCGTCCTCCCATCACTGTGGGATTTAGGACTTCAAAACGACTCGTACTGTAGCTGCGAAGTTGTGATCTTGTCGGAAGTCTATGAAGATTTTCAATCCTTGAGGAATTTGTACCTTTCTCTTCGCTAGGAGATGAAAGGACATCGCTTGTACTAGGCATTATGCCTTACACAGATATTTTAATTGTTACAACATGTTTGACGTCGCAATTTAATCAGTTCTGGAAAAAACATTTTACCATAACAGTGTGTGATCCGCTGCTCTTTGATATTTTTGTGCAAATTGTTGAGTGCATCATCTGTTCTAAGTGCCCTGGCACCACCAACATTGCTCTTCTTGACTGAATCTTATGTCTTTTCATGTGAAGCTTTACACTTCTATAGGTCAAGAAAAACATGCATATCCCGGTATCATAGCTATAATATCTGCCTCTCATCGTCTGACTCTTTTATGTCTTTGTTTCATGTAAAGTTTTCCTCCGTTCAGAACTTTTAAGCTGTAGGCCCTCAAAAGAGTGGATAGCAAACTATGGAAGCATAAAGCATCTCCAAACTTGTCATGCCAAGCAACTTATTATTTTCCAATTTTCAAATTTTATCAGGTCGAGCTTGTTTCAATTTTCAAATTTAAACATTATTTTCAATTTTCAAATTTTATTAGCTTCTCCGTCTGAATCTTCTTCTCCGACTGATTCAATTTACCGATTTCTAACCATAATCCCTCTTTCTCAAATCCTAATTTTTCTTCCAGTTCGTATGCCTCTCTTACAATCCAAAACATTGGAAGCAAAGCATGGTACTGATCAAACTTAAGCGTGCTAATTACCTTCCATGGCATGCTCTCTTCATTCCAATTTTCAGGCGTTACAAACTTCTTGGAATCATCGATAGATCTGACCCATGTCATGCACCTCTTCTACTTGATCACTCTCTCAATTCACGTTTGAGGTGTGGTACGAAAAATATCAAAATCTCTTGATATGGTTGAATTCTTCTCTCTCTGAAGAAATTATTCCCTTCATTGTTGGAGCTTCAGTGTCTGCTAGTGACCTAATTGCAGCCACTCTTTATGGATAGTCTTATGGATTTGAATCCTTTTGTTGATTTAGTCATGCTTCGTCTCTCATCTACCTCTCTCAATAAATTGCATTTGCATGGTCTTTTACTCACCAAGGAACTCTTTATGGCTCGTCAAAAGCAAGCAGTCTCTTCATCTGCAACTGAGCATTCTCATGCATTCTTTGTGCAGTCTCAGGCACCATTGCTTCCTATGCTATCTCCACTAGTCCTTGCTGCCCAGACTCAGCCTCTTCAGCACTCGTTTCGATATAATTCCAATCGTGGCGGAAATAATAATCGTTTCAACCGAAATAAGATGCGGTTAAAATTTATTTTAAATTTTGTATTTAAAATTAAATATAAACAGTACCTAAAAAAATTAACTACACGATATATGATGAACAGACACGATTAATTGATCATCAATATCCTACCAGAAAATCCGGAGAGGATCCTTGTTCGTTTCAACCGTCACTAGAGAAGCTCTTGAGGCCTTACAATAAGGCCGGCCCATGGCAATTATGAAAGGCCCATTTGCATCATCTCATGTCCCCCCTCTCTGCTAAACCCTGAACTCCAAACTTTGCATACTGTTGATCTCACTAAACCCCAAAAACCCTAAATTTAACAGTCATAGAGAACGAAGAGAGGGTGGAGGGAGGAGAGAGAGAGAGAGAGAGAGATTGAAAGTGGCCGGTGAAGGTGAAGGAAGAAATGATGTCGTCCAGTACCGAAGATACGACGTCGAGTTCAGAGTCCGAAGCAGCAGACTCTGCGAAGGCGAACTCCACGCTGGAGTTCATAGAGAAGCTCTCAGATGTGCCAATGGGGCGGCTGCCCCCAAATATCGAATTCCAGAGGACACGTGTCGAGTGCAAGGCTGATGCTCCCATTCATGTAACAAGTTTTTCATCCCTTTTTTTGCATTTTTCAATTTTTGTTTTCTGAAATGAGAAATCTGTACGTGCCCATGATTTTGTTTCTGCCCTCTTTTTTTCGTTTTCGGAGTTTTGCTTTTAGTTTTGATAAATTTTGACCGTTCTGAGTAGAAATTTGGGTTCTTTTGGATGTTGGTTTTTGTTGATGGTCATGTTAGGTTGCTAAGAAAATGTGGGAAAGTGAATTTCTTTTTTGTTTTCGGAGTTTTTCTCTAATTGGGTTACCAGAAAACATAAGCTAGACCCGTGTTTATGCATAGATGTAAATTTTTCGAAGAAGAAAATAATTCTTTTTTAGCAAGATTGTTTCTTTGAAAAAATTGTGGAAGTGGCGAGACCGAAGTGAGCAATCTGCCTAAGTGGCATAGACCTGCATATGTAGATATTAGCTATAAGTCTGTTTCATTTTTCTCAATGTGAGAGTGAGGAAATGCATTGATGAGTTTTTAGTGTTCTTATTTCTTACTGTTTTAACTTTTGGTGTTTACAGACTGATACTTTTCAGTATAATGGTGCTTATGCATCAATGAGAGTCGATAATAACTTATTGGATAGCTTCTGTGACAACTTTAAAGTTGAAGTTATTAATCTTACGGAGGACGAAATGGAGTTTGATATGATTGGCATTGATCCAGCACTTGCCAACGCATTCCGGAGAATCCTCATAGCTGAGGTTTGATTAAATTCATGAATACTTGAGTATACTTGATTAAATTATGCTTTGTCAGTGGTTAATATTGTATGGAGTTCAAATATAAGTTCTATATTAAGAATACCATTTTCATGGGCCCAAGTGTCATCTTCTTTGTATTGACATAGTGATTCCTGCTTAAGCATCATGCATGAGCTATCAAGAAAATGAATTTGTATCCGTATACTTCAGCGTTTTGTTTTCAACTTGTTACTTCTATAAGGTTGAATGGTTGCATGGTTAATTTCTCATGTTTACGTAACAAGTTTGCATCATTGTTTCCAAGAACAAAACTTGTGTAAATGAGTTACTTTATAATGTACATCAACGGGAGGGAGAAGTTTTATGCTATTCAATCCCCCCCTCCTAAATATTTTTCCCGCTTTAAAATGTACATAAGATGGAAGTTTGTATGTACTTCTCTTGTTTCCTTGGATTAAGGCTAGGTGTGTTTATGAGAGTTCCTATTCAGTTGGCACTATGTATTACCAACGGTGATCTAAACTTGTTTTATTATACAAGTGCAGGTTCCCACAATGGCTATTGAAAAAGTTCTTATTGCAGACAATACATCAGTAATCCAAGATGAAGTACTTGCCCACAGGTTGGGTCTCATTCCGATCAAGGTTGACCCCAGATCATTTGAATTTACAGGTACTATGGTTTGGTATTTCCATTCTTTTATATAAACCAAATTCATATTTTGTTTATTTCCTATACATATTTGAGTCACTGAGTTCTTTCCTGTCATGTTTTACTTTGTAGGAAATAATACACCAGATCAGAAGAATACCATTGTTTTTAAGCTCCATGTACAATGTAAACGAGGGGGGCAGCGTATTTCAGGTATAGTACTGTGTCTTAGATTATCAGTAAGTTTTATAGATCTATCTTTCTTCAAGGCTATTGGTGGGAATTTTTATATTGGTTATGATGACTTTGCAACCTTTTATGCAGTAAAGTCAAAAGAATTGATTTGGTTGCCAAATGGGAGTGAGTTTCCATTGGAATCACAAGATACCAAGTCAGAGTCGTCATCAAAACAAAAAACATATACATCATTTACTTGCAGTCAGGATTCCTTGCCAGAATTTTCCGACAATCCAATTGCCCCCACGAGTGGAGATATTATAATTGCTAGACTAGGCCCTGGTCAGGTAAACACGCTATTTGTTTTGTATAGTTATGGTCATTGCTCAGAAATCATAGATTGCATTTTTCACTCTGCAACTTAAGCACATTCCTAAATTTTGTGGAGCAATCGTCTTCAAATAGTGTTTCGTTATGCAGCATTGTACCCAACTACTATCTTATCAGTTTCAGTATTTATTCTATCTAGTAGTCAATAATGTTTACTGTTCTTGTGAATTTACTTTTAAGTGACGTTAGTTTACGACTTTTTAGGTAATTGAACTGGAAGCACATGCTGTTAAGGGCATTGGTAAAACACATGCAAAATGGTCTCCAGTTGCCCCCGTTTGGTATAGGATGCTTCCTGAGGTAAGGGGATGTTGTTTCAGTGATTCTGAAAACACTCTGAAGTTTATGTCAAAGTAATCATAAAAAGATTTGGATTGCTTATTAGGTTATAATATCGCAAGATATTGAAGATGAGATGGCTGAGAAACTTGTGGCAACTTGCCCAGTTAAAGTATTCGATGTTGAAGATATTGGCAACGGTTAGTGATTATCCTTTTATGGCGAAAAAATGAAACAATCATGTGGGTTTGTCCCAATATTTGGATTTTAAAAAATGTTGTTATATCTGCACTTGCTTAGTTACAGTTTGCCTTGTTTTGTCAATTCTGGAGCGGCTTTGATTGATAATTTGACTGGTTAGCAGGCAAGAAAAGGGCAACTGTAGCCAGGCCACGAGCTTGCACACTGTGCAGGGAGTGCATCAGAGAAGGGAAGGGTTGGGAGAATTCTATATCTCTGCAGCGTAAGAAGGATCATTTCATTTGTAAGTGATTTCTTCTGTGTTTGGAACTATAAATTTCTCTTGCTTTCTCATTGCTGACGGTGTCCTAGAATTGTAGCTTTAGTCCTCATGACACAACTGTATAAATTTCAGTTTGAAATCACTTACTCGGGTTTCAGAACGTCTGAATTCAGTTTGAAATATCTGGTAAGCTCAGACTTCGATCATTGTCAGTTACAAGCTTACCAGCTATCTTCAATGTAGATGCTTACGCGTAAGGTTTATATAGGAACAATAAGTTTTAATATAGCAACAAATTCTTTCACCGAATGTTTTTTAGAGTTCTAACGCTCTCTCGCTCTCTGATTTGCACAGTTAAAATTGAATCGACTGGGGTATTGCCTCCCGAAGTCTTATTTACTGAAGCTGTGAAGATTCTAGAAGACAAGTGTGATCGTGTTATTTCTGATCTTTCTTGAAACTCTGGTTTTTGTGTAGAAAGAAAATGAGGCTAGAAAGAACAGTGAAACATCTAGTTTTGATAGCGTATATGTTTATTGAGATCATGAATCCACATCCCAGTGTGAAGCGAAATTCTTAATTTGCGGTAAGAGCGGCATTTTTCTTCGTGTATGTGTTTTGGTTTGCCCATCAAAGTATTCTACGGCTGCGGGAAATGATTTCTACACACTGTTTTTTCCTTATGCGCACTTTTGTTAATATATAGCCCTTGATTCTCCTTTTTTTAATTCGATCCGAAGGCTAGAATTCAGTTCTCTATGGCCCTCCCATATGATGATGCGACTTTCCTCATAGCGCAATAAATCAAACTTTTTGACCTAACCTAATTGTAAACCATTTCCTTCCCCAAGACTCACCAATTAGATTAATTCTAAGGGGTTTTTGGTGTACAATTATAGGAGAACACTATTTGGGTTTTTACAAGTAAGGATCTACTCCCTAAACTATTGTCCGACACAAAACATCTCGTTGCAAAAGTTGTTTACACATAATGTCAAATTCTGCGCGTGTACCGGTCATATATATCATATCTGATCATATTTGCAGTTAGATGGTCCGTATATCAAGGGCACGTTTGGAAGTGCTTTTAAAATGACTAAAAGTGTTCTGGTGAAAATGGCTTTGGAACCAATCCTTAGTAAAAATACAAGTGAATCCTGAAAAACACTTGAAGTGCTTCTTGCAGAAAGCACTTCAAGTCCTTTTGGAACCAAAAAATATTTTCTATAAAAATATTTTCAGTTATTTTAAAAACACTTTCAAACAAATCCTAAATAAATCCACGTACCATAGCCTGAGTCCCAAATTCTGATTAGTAATGATTCCATGCATACAAGAGATTATGAAAAACTCGATTTATCTTACATATGAAGTTTGGGGGGAGGATGATTGTCGCAATAAGTGGACATGTTTGTGAAAGGATGTGAAAAGAGGTGAAGCATCAAATCTTTTGTGGAAACATAAAACGTTAGATGTTGGGTGTTGGGTATGTTTCGTAAGACATTGCCAGATAGTTTGCTGTTGGAGAGCACGAGAAGCCACTCTTTGTTCCGTCTTCAACTGTTTGCATTAATTACTTGTTTCTTTTCTCCAATCCAGATTCTCTCTAGATCTTGTAGTCTTGAGACGACAAACCGAGTAATCTAAACTACTTATTTCAAATTTTACGGTCCTCATTAGTTAGTAATATAGACTACTTATTTCAAATTTTACGGCTCCCATTAGTCAATTATACTGACCTACCTCACAAAAACCAAAAGCCAGATCTCTTTCTCTTTTGAACGGTCTGGATCACGCGGTTAGTCAACTCCATACTGATTCTCTGTTCTCCTCACTTTTTGTTATATCAAGTACAATTATTGCTGTTTCTTTTGCATGAAGCTCGCCTTTTTTTATTTTTTTTTCAAGACGATATTCTAAGTTAATCTTTGTCTAGAGAATACGGACTTGAACTTGATAGCAAAGCACCAGGCACAACTGATCGAACCCAAACCTCCTTCACTCCCATTCAGAGCATCATCGATGCAAACGAGAGTTTATACATGCGGGAGGTTAACATTTTTGCGCAAAGCATGCAAGATCCACGAAGAAATATAAGATTGGAGGATTGTACACAGTGATACGCTCAGAATGTACAAAAGTTGGGACCGTATATCGTATAAATGAATTGATTATCCGTATATTAATGGTATATGATCCAACTTACACACATATTCACACTACTTCAGAGAATACAACGAAAAAAATGTTGAGCAGAAGGGAGGGGGAAGGGGGCTCAAGCTAATTCCTTTTACCCCAATGTTTTCTAGGTCCAACTACCTCCCATCCATCTTCTGCTTCGGCCGCTTGCTTGGGCTTTGGCTCATCGCCTGATACGCGTACGGGATTTAAGTTTGAATGAGCCTCTGGTATGTCTACTATCATGTTCGAGGAATCATCATTTCCCATGCTATGATCTCTATCATCTTTATCTTCATCGCTATTGTCATCGTCATCATCATCATTTGCAACCTGGCATGAGTGACAGAGAATTAAGAGATTTTAGCAAGGCATATCATTCAAAAGTATCATCCTCACTCCGCCACTTATGGCTTTAGAGGAAAACTTTCAAGACAATATCCACAAGTTCTCTTCAATAAATTTGAAAAAAGCATGCTGGACAGGAGAAGTTTATATCAAAAAATTTAAAGGCAGAGGGTTTTAAATGAAGCTTTACCTGTCTAACATGCGGAACAGCAACTTTTCGTTGATTGGCTTCCCTTAGGCTTTCAATTGACTTGAAATTACAATCTCAACATTCTTCATACATAATCATTAGCTTTTCAGCTACCTGTGTAAATCCAAAGAAAAAGAAACCACAAACACCATAAAGATAGAAACCATTACTAAAAGTAAAGGTTGCATCCCTACTCCCTAGTACCATCTACTTTATAGAAACAATAATGAACCGTAAATTGTCCGTCTATCTCCAATGGCCGGAGATGCAGCTGATTCTTAGCTGCCAACTTAAATGTAGTTGATGCTAAAAGGTTTCAGTTTTTAAAAGTCGAATAGTCAGCCAAGTGTGGGTGGTCTCGAACACACACATTACAAACCTTTGCAATGGTGGCCCATTCAAAGCAATGCCAACGCAATCCATAGAGGAAGCAAAGTACTTTTGAGTTTCCCACCAGAAGCATAACATATTAAATCTTCTCCATTTCATCATACCCCATCAAGATACTATCAAGTGTTCTCCGAAAAGATGAGGTTAAGTATAAAAGGAACACCTCCTCAATGCTGCCATCCTCTGTCACAGTGTTGAGAGAAAGCGTAGCTTCATTCAGCGTATCTTCCAAATCATCTACGTAAAAAGGCTCTGGGGAGAATGAACACGTACTTGTGAGATTTCGTTACAACAACGACTGGCAAAAATATTCACATCATTTGTTAATCATTCTGCTTGGCTAGAACAATAGAAATCTTCAGTCAAAAGACACAGAAAAAATTATTAGTTCGGTATACAATTCGGTATGTTGAAAAATTGCTAATTTGACTATAACTACCAATTAGGCTCCACTCAATTACTAGTTTTACTTAACGCACTGTATCATATTCCTACAAATAATTTATAAGACAAAGCAAACCTCACCAAAACTGAACTAAAAACGCAAAATTTGATACGAAAAAAGAAGATTTCAGCACAAAATTGAAGTTTTTAGTGATAAAGGTTCTTACTTTCACTTACAAATCCCCTATTAAATCCTAACCCAACCTCATAAGAACAATGCTTCACAAAATATTACGAAAACACAATAATTATATAATAATTCCCTACAAAATAAGCAGCAAATCAAAATTCAAGCTCAATTCTTTACACAAAAAAAAAAAAAATTGGAAAATCTGATGAGTCGAGCTAGAGGAGATGAGGGAATCAAAGTACCTGTGGAGTGATTGAACCAGGAGAATATATCGGCGACGAGTTGCTCCGCTTTGCAGCACGAGTCACGCCCGCCCCACTCGTTTTCGACGGTCAATTGGGGCTCCGACCACTGAGACAGAGCCAATCCTATGCCTTCTTGGAGTATGGGCCCCGCCTCCGCCGATAGCTTTCTCTCAGGCTCCATTTTCGGAATCTCCGTCAGGTCAAAACCCTAACCCTAAACCTGAAAAGTGAAGAAGGTGAGGTTTATAAGGAAGGGGCCTGTTTGGTTTGCTGGACTGTTGTACTCTTGACGCGGTTTTAGGAGGTTCTAGCTGGAAAAATATCCGCTCAGAACTCTCCCATCAAAGCCCACCAATCAATAAATTCAGTATTTTGAAATTTGATCAACAATTAAAATAATTATAACTTTTAAAAGAGTCTCTTTTTTGTAGCTGTTGAATCAAATTTTAAGAACCCGAACTAATTAATTGGTGAGCTTGGGTGGGAGGGGGATCTCTTCCCGTTCTAGCTCTCTATTTTTTAGTGTGGTTGGAGATAGGAGTGGGAAAGCTTACAGAAACTTTTGAGAACTGTTAAGGGAGGTATGTTAAAGTGAAATTTTTTATGTAACCTCTATTTTATCATAGTTTAACGTCAATTTTTATGTCGATATTAAAAATATTGTGTTAAAAATATGAAGTGTTAGAGAGTTTATAGAAAATCACATTTTTTAGAGAATTTCTTTAACATTTCTCATAACTTTTTTCAAGAATGATACGAATCAAACCTCATTCCTAGGATCACGAACCTAAGACCACCAAACCTCAATATGAAGTGGTTATCAATATTGTAATTAAATATTTTAAAGGGAAATTGGAGAAATGATAATTTGTTGACATTTGGTTGATCAGTATATCATTGTTGTATGATCGTTATGTCGTCGATATTAACTTCTTCTTTTTTTTTTTTTTTTTTTTGCACAAACAATATTATCTACACTAAAGGGGAAGAGGTGGGCTTACCCTCATAATGAGCTAGTAATAATTTGGTTCAAATTTACATTCGGCGAGAATCGAACCTAAGACCTCTCACTTACAAGTGAAGATGAATATCATTATACCGTAATACAAAATGACTTAACTTATTAAAAATGATCATTTCTACAACCTCCAATATTAATTATCTTCACTAATTGTCTAAATTAAATATATTGAGAAAATAATTATTTAAACAATTGAAATTTAAAAAATAAATTTTTTGATTAATTATTTTTTGTTGTATATAAAATATAACTTATAAACTAATTTTGATAAGAAAATAAGGAGTTTGAGGTACACAATTTGAATTAGACAAGTTAAATATGGTAATAATGCAATCTTACAACATTCTCCAAATATGGTATCGTACATTTATACATTTACTTTTTTTTTTTTTTTAGTTTTCATTCATTTTTAAAAGTGAGTAACTTTTTTTGTGATGGTTATGAGGTTGAATGAGTTGTTTCAATATAATTTTATTTCAAATAACTCAATATATAAAGATGATAATTCAAATTTAAATACAAAGAGCGAACACACTATAAGAGACCTAACTCAAATTTATTTGTTTTAACATAGTTTAGAGTCCAAATGTTGACCCTTCCTTCATGATCCAACTACTGTTGTTTATATGCATAAAGAAGCACTAATCATAAAATTTGGTCACTTTGATCCCACCTCTCCAAATTTCCAACATGTTAATAATCAATCACACCCCCGTATTTCATCCGGCACGTTTTAAGTTCGATTTTTTACTCTGAAGAATCACATGGATGGTGACCTGAATATGTTAAAATATCTATATGGATCTTGTCGACTTCTGAATTGTAGAATGTTATGATAAAATCACCAACTATTTTTTTTTTGAAAAAAAAAAAGAAAAAATCAAATCCCTAACCATGCAATTGGATCATGATCCCGTCAACTAGCACTCTCGCGGACCATTTGCCTCAAAAATATTAATCAACGCCCAAATTTACAAAAACACCTTATTTAAAGTGGCATAAAGCAGGGGACATGCCTGGTCAATTGGTCATTTTCCAAGTCCTCAAAACCCTTAAATAATTAGACAAGCTCAAACTCCCAAAGCATGAGGGACAGGGTGGAGCCTTGGTGGGGCCCATAAATTGATTCAGACACTTGTATTTGTGACAAAATACATCGTAATAATTGACTTCCAAAAAGAAGAAAACTTAATAATTAGCAAAAAAGAGAGAATTTATTTTGCTACAACGATGTATGACTCGTTTATAAATGCTTTAAAATGATTAAAAGCATCTTGGGTAAAATTAATTTTAGATTTCAAAAACTCTTTAAGTAGTTTGTCGAAGAAGCAGCATGTATGTGATTCTTGTAAGAACAAACACTTAAAGTGCTTTTACATGATCTGATTGAATTTTTACTAAGTATTTGTTTTTAAAATATTTTTTTTAAAACATTTTTAGTTATTTTAAAAACATTTCCAAATGAGTCTATATTATATATTAAAGGGTGAAGAATCTGAACTAAATCAAATAGTTCACATAAAATAACAATTTGGGATCAACCTCGCCTAATTATAAAAGAAAATCAAGCTTATATAAAAAATTAGACTGTAATAATAAAAGACAGAGAAAAACAACTTAATAACAAACAATAAAATACACATTATTGCTAACTTATTGTGTAACTAAGAAATACAACTTAATAACAAATAATAAAATACACATTATTACTAGTCTATTGTGTAACTAAGCTCATACCCTCTCTTATAGATAATATCGTTTGTTTAAAAAATAACAAAAAAAAAAAACAAAAAAAAAAGCCTAACTTTAGCAGTATTGCTTTGACCCCAATTCTCTCTCTGTCAAAGACTCAATGCCTCAATACATGGATGGTCATGGTAGTAGAGCCCCCCCAGACCCAACTCTCTGTGTCTTTCTAATCTGACTCACTACTGAACCTTCTCTCTCTCTCTCTCTCTCTCTCTCTCTCTCTCTCTCTCTCCACACATTTCAGGAAAAAGGAGTTCTCATACATTGCTCTCTCTCCCTTTATCTCCCCCAACAGTTGTGAGTGCTCTTTTCCCTCTTACTTTCCTTTCCACTCTGTTAAAGCAAAACCAAAGCAAGAAATCCTTTCAAAGTTCTGATTTTTGGTGGAAGGCTCTCTCTCTCCTCTCCATCTCTCTCTCTCTCTCTCTCTCTCTCTCTCTCTCTCTCTCTCAAGCCCAGGTATCTATCTTTTTTGGGTTTCCTTTTCTGTTCACTTTTAACTGGTCCTGATTTGTTTGGTGATTTTTGCTTCTCTATTGCACTCTTATCTTGTTTTTTTAGCATCTGGGTCTTTTGGATCCAAAGTGTTGGGTCCCTGATTGAGATCTGTATGAATCTCTTTCCTTTGCTTCTTATCTTTTGCTATAGATTATGGGTTTTGTGTGTATTTATAGATAATTGATAGATACACAATTACATACATTCAGTTGAGTTTTTTCCTTAGCTTCCCCATGGCTCGTTGATCCATGGCATTTTTTATGTTGAAAGTTTTGTGCTTTTGGAAAAAGGATTGGCATTTTTGAGGTAGATAACTGTGACTCTTGTACTTTTGATTCAGTTTTGACCCATCACTTGTTGGGGTTTTAGATTGTTTTGTAGCTTGATGCTTCTGGGTTGCATGCAGCTCTGTGCTTTGATGCCCATTTCTTGAGTTCTTTATGAGGGTTTTTACAGTTTCTGCTTACTGTTTATGAAATGTTATATTCTGGTCTGCTGGAACAAAAAGCTAGTCTGAAACTCTTGAAGATAGGTCTTGCTTATAGAATTCCAGTTTCTTCGACTTTTTTGTGTGTTATTCATTTGGAATAATTTGAGTGATTGTCTTTTTGGGTTTTGTAGCTTGAGATTAGGTTGTGTTGATGTAGTAATGATTTCGATGTCTTTATTTTCGGGCTGAAATGTTATCACTATAGTTTTATTATTTATAGATAGGATTGGATAGTGTTCCTTGTACTGTATTATATTTATTGTTTCATAGTGGTGAACTCTTTGTTTGTGTGTAGAAATTAACTTGCAATTGATGGACTTGAAGATGAATTTGATCGAGAGTGTCAATGGAGGGAATCAGTTGGTGAGGTTGGGGGATGTGTAATGGATTTGTTCAATTTGATCTTTTATATCAAGTGTAAATTATGTCGATGGCCTCTAAATCCGGTGCCAGAAGTTCTTCCCCAGAGACTCAGAGGAAATTAATTGCTAGTCAAACAACAGAAAGAAATTTTCGCAGACCTTCACCTCTTCCGATTACAAAGACAAGCAAATCAGAGCCAGTCACTCCAAAAAAACTTCCTAGGCATGTGCAACAAGATGCGCCAAAGCAAGTTTCTACAGAAACTACTGAAGAGAAGAACTACAAGATTCCTTATCAGAAGGAGTCTGCCAAAACTTTAGCAGATCAGTTAGGTTCAGCTTTATCACTGGGTGATGCAAAGCAGGTGCCAGCTGATGTGGATCCTGTTGCGAGTGAGACTAGGAATTTTCCAGGAGGCGGTGATCAAAAAAAGAAAACATCAGCAAATGGAATCAGCCCAACTTCAGCAAAAGCAAGTGATGATAGGACCAGCAGTATTGCCAAGACTAGTGGAAGTGCCAAGATGAGTGGTCGAGCTGATTTTGTTGAGAGTGGGAAGAGCAGTATCTGTAGAGGTAGTACTAGCAGTGACATCAGTGATGAAAGTACTTGTAGCAGCTTTAGTAGCGCTATCAACAAACCTCACAAAGCAAATGACATACATTGGGAAGCTATTCAGGCTGTCCGATCAAGGGACGGTGTATTTGGTTTAGGCCATTTCAGACTTCTGAAGAAGCTGGGCTGTGGGGATATTGGAAGTGTCTATCTTTCAGAGTTGACTGGAACAAAATGTTATTTTGCAATGAAAGTTATGGACAAAGCATCTTTGGCTAACCGTAAAAAACTTCTTCGTGCTCAGACTGAGAGAGAAATACTTCAATGTTTAGACCATCCTTTCCTTCCAACCCTATATACCCATTTTGAGACAGAGAAGTATTCATGTCTGGTAATGGAGTTCTGCCCTGGAGGCGACTTGCACACACTTAGGCAGAGGCAACCCGGAAAGCATTTTACTGAGCAAGCAGTGAAGTAAGTATTCTCCTGTACTCCATTAGTTCAACTGTGGCAAACGATCTTGTTCTCCATTGTCAGTTTGAGCATGTGTGGTTTATATAGTCATTTATTTTTGTTTTGAATTTCCTTTTGCCACCCTGCTTCTTGGTTTATTATTATGTCATCGGCAGGTGCATACCAATACAATTCATACCGTGACATAAAAGGTTTTATATCTCTTGCTATTGAATGATCTGATTTCATTAAAATGCTAAATAAAGCTTACACAGACATTGAACCCCTATCACGTCAGTTTTAGTTGTTGCTGGGATCTACCTACTTGCAGGCTGATCATCGGGTGCTTCCTATTGTTTTGATGTAGACCTTTGCAAACGTAAACCACCAGTTTTTCCCATTTAATGTTGTAGAATGAATACAAGCTGCCAAGCATGTTTCTTTCTCAGTTATATTAGCAAAGAAATACTGTCACTCTATCATGTTGTAATTTGACTTTGACGATTCTTGGTATTATATTTGTCCTCCAATATGCAGGTTCTATGTAGCTGAGGTTCTCCTTGCACTGGAATATCTTCACATGCTTGGGATTGTTTATCGTGACCTTAAGCCAGAAAATGTCCTTGTGAGAGATGATGGGCACATAATGCTTTCCGACTTTGACCTTTCCCTGCGCTGTGCTGTCAGCCCAACCCTCGTGAAATCTTCAGCCCCTGACTCTGAACCTTTTCGAAGGAACTCAGCTTATTGTGTGCAACCTGCCTGCATCGAGCCCTCTTGTATTCAGCCATCTTGTGTGATGCCTACAACATGTTTCTCACCTCGTTTCTTTTCGAGTAAATCTAAGAAAGACCGGAAACCCAAGAATGAAATGGGGAACCAAGTACGCCCATTGCCAGAACTCATGGCTGAGCCAACGAATGCTCGTTCGATGTCATTTGTTGGGACCCATGAGTATTTGGCACCAGAAATTATCAAGGGTGAAGGGCACGGCAGTGCTGTTGACTGGTGGACCTTCGGGATCTTTCTGTATGAGCTGTTGTTTGGTAAAACACCTTTCAAGGGATCAGGAAATCGAGCCACCCTGTTCAACGTGGTAGGTCAGCCATTGAAATTCCCGGAAGCACCAGTGGTTAGCTTTTCAGCAAAGGATCTGATCAGGGGCCTACTTGTGAAAGAACCACAGCATAGGTTGGCATATAAGCGAGGAGCAACCGAGATTAAACAGCATCCGTTCTTTGAAGATGTTAATTGGGCATTGATTCGATGCGCAAGTCCTCCTGATATTCCAAAACCAGTCGAGTTTGAGCGGATTTCAGCCCCCCCAGTGTCAGCCAGTGATAAAGCTACCGCTGCTGCTACTCATCCAGATCAAAACAATTATCTGGAATTCGATTTCTTCTAATTATTTTCGGAACTGAAACGCCATTTTCCTTCTCTTTTTTTTTGTTGTGAAAGATGTAGAGTTCTCTGAAATGTTGATTATTATGTGGATTTTAGGGTTTTTTTTCAGTGTTGGTCATGACCATATGTTTGATGTTATGAAACACAGATTTGTATTCCAGCACAAATGTTGAATGCTGTTTCCAAAATGTGGATCCAGTTTCTTTAATATACGTATAGATTGTGAGATTATGTTTTTATCAAGAATAAAAGAAGTTTGAAAATGTTTTTGCACCGGGGCGGTGGCACCAGCTTGTGATGCCCTGCCCCGCTGCAACGCTTCTAAAACATTCACACCTTGATTCGGGAGCAAGGAATTGTAACGTTTTGCTAAAGGATTTGTATGAGGGGGATTCGAACTATACACTAATTCGAACTTGAGTGCAAGGGTCTGACTACGTTGTTCGGCCAACTAGTGTAACCTACGTCTGTGAAAAGAGCTTCCCCCAACCCTACTATAGTGCTTTGAAGCTGTATTTTGATGGATCTACAAGGGGAAGTCAAAATACTTGCTGGGCAACCTTTGGTTGTGATATTTTGGGCTTTCATGAAGTTTCAGTTGTCCCAGCTATCTAAATATCAAATAAGAAAATTCAAAAATATTGAAGGTGATTCCAAAGTAGCTATTTCATGAAGAGAATTTTGTATCATATTCTCTTGCTCAATTAGAGCATATACTCATTCAAGTGAGGATTGAGGAAAATCAAATCTTATGTAATTTAAAATTCACATTTGTTGTCACTTAATACTATAGTCGACTAGCATTCCTTTCCACTTATAAGTGAGAGGTCATAGGTTCAATTCTCGTCAAATGCGAATTTGAACCACATTATTGCTATCCCATTGTGAGGCGAAGCCCAGTCCCCTCTCCCTTAGTGTGAGTAATATTGTTTGTAAAAAAAAAAAAAAAAAATTATTCATATTTGTTGTTGGTGAGCTGCAACACATATTTGTATAAAGTTTCCGGTCTTGTAGCGTGGGTTATAACTAAGTTGAACATTAAGGGGAGTAGTTTTATGAAGAGCAAGTCAAGTGGGTGAGATTCGTCACTGCTCTTGACAAAGTAGAAAGCTACATATACGTGCTCATTTGAAGGTGCTTTTAAATAATTGAAAGCTTTTTTGGTGAAAATATTTTTAGAATCAATTCTTAGTAAAAATGCAAATGAATACAGAAAGCACTTCAAGTACTTTTGGAACCCAAAAACATTTTCTCTAAAAGCAATTTTAGTTATTTTAAAAGAACTTCCAAACGAGATCGTAATGTCACAATTTACTGTTATATTTGTATTCCTTTGATTCAAATCAATAATCACATGAAGAAGATTTATGTCATATTTATGCATATAGTTGTTGTTGTTGTTGTTATTATTATTATTATTTATTATCATCAAATTGCCATAAATTTATGAAAAACGGTGATATTTCAAAGTCATGGGACCAATTATGATATTAAAAAGAGAAGAAAAAAAATTAATAAAAAATAAAATAAAATTCTTGGGACCCATGAGAATTTGTCCAATAAATTGACAAGTATAAAAATTGGGTGCGGGGACATTGGAACCACATCTCAAACATGTGAAGGCTTCACATGGGAACCCACAGGTAAAAAAGAAAAGAAAAAAAAAACTTAGCACAATAATTCAAAAACACTTGGACACATGGGAACATTCTTGCCACATTGAGGCTTGTTCCTTTAAATAATTTAAGGAATGAGAAATGTTAAGGAGATTCTCTCAAAGTATGATTCTTTATGAATTCTCTATCACCTTAAAGTTTAACGTTAATTCTCGTGTCAACATTATGAAACGCTATGGAAATAACAGAAGGCGACAGAGAATCTATGAAGAGTCTCATTTTAAGAGAGTTTCCTTAACTTTTCTCTTTAAGGAATAGGCTACAAAATTCAGCATCTATTCCATGTTGAATCATGGCTCCCTATCTTGTTTGGTTGAGATTTAACCATTTATTCAATAAAAATTATAATTTAAATGTCAAGCAAAACAAAAATAAAGAGGAAAAGATTTAGCGATATTCTAAAGTTACAGGTTTTGTTCCACTTTTCTCTCTTAATGTTCAATTTGTTTATGAGTCTCTACTCTTTCAATTTGTGCGAATGCCCCTGCCATTAGTTTTATTAAATATCATCATATTGATGGTTATTTTCGTATATTTTGTACAATAAAAACCTTTAAATTTGATGTAGATGTCTTTTCTTTTAAATTTGGATGTTCTGGGTTCGATTCTTGGTGTTGGTGAATCACAAAATGGTGGTCAGGAATGCTGAAATGTCTTTATGAGCCTTCTCGGGTCCTAAAAAGTCACTGATGTGATGAAGCCACCAGCTGACCACTTTTGTTGAAAAGAAAAAAAAAACTTTCAAGTATTTAATTTTCTTTTAAGAGAAATGATAAGGAGACTCTCGCAAAAAGTGAGTCTCTCCATACACTCTCTGTCATTTTATGTTTTTTACACAATATTTTATAATATTGACATGAGAATCGATGTTAAGTTATGAGATGGCAGAGAGTCCATAGAGAATCCCAATTTGAGAGAGTCTCCTTAACATTTCTCTTCTTTTAAAAATAACAAATATGTTGATATATATGTCCTTAAAAGTTGGTACGAGCATTGCACATAGCAAAATTAACGCAAAATTGTGACAACAATGATCATTAGAGCAAAAATTGTCTCCAAAGTAAAACACGGTTCAACATTTTGGAGGGCTAATGTTTAAAATGTTGAATCTTACAAATAAATG
Organism: Pyrus communis; assembly: GCF_041283825.1. NCBI lineage: Eukaryota > Viridiplantae > Streptophyta > Magnoliopsida > Rosales > Rosaceae > Pyrus > Pyrus communis. The sequence goes on along the minus strand of NC_142575.1, from coordinate 2,254,592 downwards.
GATATAGAGGATTTTGGTCACCTTGATAGCAATAGTTTATTTTTTAAAATTTAATTTAATTTAAATTTAATAAATATAATATATTTACCAAGCAACCCACCAGGAGGTCCAAGAGGCAGCCAAACTTGCCTCAGAGTCCTCTTTCATGTCCTCACATGGCTGCTTCGTCAAGGGGCAGTATCCTACCAGCACTCCATGTGTGCTCATGTTGGATTTCAATAATTAGAAAAATAATAATGATTGTGTTGAAACTAAATTCTTGCACATCCGCAGCAGAGGCAAAATTCAGTTGGAATAGTCCATGATCTCCAATGAGGGGAGAATTGGGTTGAGTGGGGATGTGGTTGAACACGAGAAGAACTGCCACATATTTATAGGAAGATAATCAAATTACAGGTGTAGTTCTAAGAAAATCGCAATAACATTTAGTAATTTACCAAATGACCACTACTTTGGATTTTCATTTCTTAAAGAGGAGAGAGACAACTAAAGAGTCAACGGCTTATATCGTACATGTATCTGAAGTTTAAGGGGTCGTAGTCCAATTTGAATAAGAAACGATTTTATAATATCTTTTTGAAATCTTCATAAATGTTAAGTTGACTACATCCCTTAAAAGATGATTTTACATTTTAAAACTGTTAATGTTAACTCGTGTGAAAAATGCTTTTAAAATGATTGAAAGCGTTTTTGGTAAAAATATTTTTAAAAAGTCAATCCTCATTAAAAATCCAAGTGGATCTTGAAAAAACACTTGAAGGTTAGTTTGGGGTTGCCGTGTTGTGAAAAAGGTGATGTCTGCTATTTTGAACCCATGATTTTGACCAAAAAAAACACCTTTTTTTTTTCATTTACCAGCTACTGTTTGAGCCCTATATTTTTAAAAGAGCTGCTTTTAAAATAATTTCAGCAATGTCAAACCAACCTGAAGTGCTGCCTTCAAGAAGTAACTTCTTTCAAAAACACAATTAAAATCAAATTTTCACCAAAAATATTTTTAGTTATTTTAAAAGTACTTCTAAACGAGCCTATAAATGCTAGACTTAGATTTCAATAAAAGATTACCTTTACGCAAAATAATAATTTGAGCATGAAAAGATTTTCACAATCTAATTTAGAGAAATACATACAATTCTAAGATTTCTCAAACGGTAGATTACTTTTAAGACAACTCTAGTAGTTAAGGTATTCCTCTTGTATTAGAAAAAGGAAAGAGATTATCTCCAGATCTCTTTCTCCTAATCCACCAAATTAGAGGATTCGAACCATTAAAATTTGATCAAACGGCTACAAACAGGGGCTCGCTTTAAAAGTTATAATAATTTTAGCCGTTACATCAAATTTCAATGGCCCGGATCCCCTGATTTGGTGGATTAGAAGGAATAGATCCGGAGATGATCCATTTCCTTAGAAAAAAATTGATTTCACACAAAAAGTAATAATTTACTTAAATAATAATAAATTATAAATTGAAGATTCAATTCAAATTGATTTTGTCAAATCTAAGTATTTATTATGATTTTTCGCTTCTTTTGCTATATGTAATATTACGTTTCTGGTTTTACCATTCAAGGGTGAAATTCGTCAACACAAGAAATATATTTACTGCAAGCATGCCAAATTTTAACAATTTGCTAAACGTGCACAAGTTCAATTATAATAAATGCATGTTGTGTCAATAAGGAAATAGGATTAATAAGTCAAATGATGGGGAACCCACACCACATCAAATTTCAATGATTCGAACCTAGATGGCTGTATATATTAAGAGCGTGACTGTACGGGAGTTAAAGGACTCAAGTTGCAAGTTTCAATTTGAGGATTTTACAAAGAAAATATCGGATTCAACCTTAAAGTCTCATTTGATAATTATTTTAGTTTTAGTTTAGGAAAAACTAGGTTCCCATCCATCTTTCTTCTATTGCATTGATTAAAACCTTTTTTTTTTTAATTTTTTATCAAGATCCATAACTTTTAATGAATATCATTATTTCAGTTATAAATTATTTATATATCAACAAAATTAAATTTTATTTTTAAAATATATTCAATTAGTGTTAAAACATTACATTTGGTACATTTATATTTATGGTTAAACTTTGTATCATATATTTCTATTTTTAGTTTGTACCTTTTTTAATTGGCAACCCTTTTTTAATTTGTACCAATTTTCTTTTTAAATTTAATTTGTACCCATATATTAATTTCATTTTGTGCCCATATTTTTTTAAATTTTTATTTATAATGTACCTATTTTTCTTTATAAATGTACCACTTTGTTATATGTAAAATGTACCAAATTTTTTTTTTTGTAAATGTACCCATTTTTTAATGTAAAATCTATTTATTTTTTGTTAAGAATGTGTACATATTTATCATAAACTGTACCCTTATTCAATTTTTTTTGAACATTATGGGTACACTTGTTTGACATTTATTATTTCAAAGGTATGTTACCTATTTTTATCTGTGACATCCCATATCGCGCCAGGGGAGTGATCCTTATATGTATATATTCCCATCTCTACCTAGCACGAGCCCTTTTGGAAGCTCACTAGCTTCGGGTTCCATCGGAACTCCGAAGTTAAGCGAGTAGCGCGTGAGAGCATTCCCATGATAGGTGACCCACTGGGAAGTTCTCATGTGAGTTCCCAGAAACAAAACCGTGAGGGTGTGCTGGGGGCCCAAAGCGGACAATATCGTGTTACGGTGGAGTCGGGGCTGGGAAGTGGTCCTGCTCGGGTCGGGATGTGACATTATCTATTTATTCAATCAAAATTTTTGAGTATTTTATTTTTTATTGTAGTCAGTTTTAATTTATATGCCACATAATACAAGATTTTAAATCCCATAACATGTCAAGTAATTAATATCAAACATATAAGAATACATATTAATATCAATAATGAGGTGTACAAAGTTAAGGGACTTTGATAAAAAATTGTATACTTTTAAGGGTTTGGTTAAAGAATGTTAGTGACTAGGGATCGGATCTAAAGTCTCAATTTCGTTTATTTTTTGTGTTAAAATGAAACGAAAGTATACGATAGAAATGTGGTATGGAGATTCGGAGAAGGTGGAGGGAAGGGGAGGAAGGTTGGAGGAAGGATAGAAAAATTACTAATGTATAAAATAAAACTTGAAAGCGAAACAACTTTAATTCGTTTGGTTTTCAATTTTAAGTTGAAGTCATTCCATACACATTTCTTCTGCATCCCTCCCATTATACTTCTTCGATCATTCTTCATCTCTAGATTTTTGCATGCTTTTCCTTTTATCTCTGACAAAAAGAAAAAGAAAAAAAGAAAACTAAGAGCTAAACAAAATAGTTACAAAACGGGCATCTAGATTCTTTATTTTTAGTTTTGTTTTCATTCTCCAATTTCTGTTTCTAGATAATTAAATTGATCGACCGTTTAATTCATAAATTGATGGTTGTAAACTTGTTTTTGTAATTTTCGAGTTTATCGTACATATATATTCATAGGCTACAATTAATTTGCATTTCGATTTTATAGTTGAACATATATGAAAAAGAAAACTACTTCATCATTATATTTTTTTTGGGGAAAATTAGGTTCACATCCTTCCTTTTGTTACTCCATTGATTAAAATCCTATTCATTTTGAATTTTTTATCAAGGTCCTTGGGTATTAATAACATCATTAATTATTTGAATAATAAAATATTTTTATTTTTAAATATATTCCTTTAGTGTTAAAAATGTTACAATTAGTATATTTTTATTTATGGCTAAATTTTTTATCATATATTTTTATTTTTAGTTTGTACCTATTTTTAATTTGCAAATATTTTTTAAATTTGTACCAATTTTCTTTTCATTTTTAATTTGTACCCATATATTAGTTTCTTTTTGTGCCCATATTTTTTAAAGTTTTATTTGTGTTTGTACCCATGTGTATAACGTCACGTGACATTGTATATTTAATCAATGATAGAAAAATTACATATGGTATATTTATGTTTTATGCCTAAACTTTGTATCATATATTTATATTTTTAGTTTGTACCCACTTTTAATTTGCAACATTTTTTTTTAATTTGTAATATTTTCTTTTTAGTTTTATTTTGTACCCATGTATTAATTTCTTTTGGAGCCTATATTTTTAAAAATTCATTTGTGCTCATAATTTTTAATCTTTTATCTGTACCCTAATTTATTTATAATGTACCCATTCTTCTTTATTAATGTACCACTTTGTTATATGTGAAATGTACCAATTTTTTTAAACACTATGGATACATTCTTTTGCCATTTATTATTTCTTATTTTTACATAGTTTTTATCCATTTTATTCAATCAAAATGTTTGAATTTTTTTATTGTAACCGTTTCTAATAGTATTATAATGAGGGATTTTAAATTTATAGGATTATAAATCTCATAAAATATCAAACAATTAATGTCAAAACTATAAAAATAAAAATATTAATAGTAATATAATGAGGTGTACAAAGTCAAGGGACCTTGATAGAACTTTGAATACTATTAAGGTTTTAATCAAAGAATATTAAGGATTAAGGACCGCATCCAAAGTATCAATTTTTTTTGTTAGTCCCTTCAATTGAAAGATAAATTCCTAATTCCACCACCAAGTAATAATCTCGTAAATTCACACATTTAAAATTCAAATAAATCCTACACAATTAGTTGTGGTGCAGAAATATTCTTAGACCTTCAGCTAGGAATTCAAATCCTCTAATGTTTACAATTGCATGACTTTGTGAAGGGAAAGAAGATCATGCCAAGATGTAAACATTGTGTGTACTCTTTGTTTTGTTAGGATTGTCAAATAGTTAAGTGGTTAGCATGGAGAGATTGATCAATGTGCCGAAACAAAGCTAATGCACTAATTGTAATAATACAATTGCTTTGAAACTTGAAAAATAAAAATTACAACTACTTGTATAATGACATTTAGTGTATCGAACTGTATTTCTGGCCGCCTGAAAAATTTCTCGTTAGCATGATGCTGCAAGAAACAAAAGGTTTTGTCTAAAACCTCTTGACCTATTAGACCTACTACCAGAATCAAGTAGTTGGCACCTTGTTATATATGCCTTCATTCATGAAATTTATGACTATGAGATGAAGTTGTTGGGGATTTCATTTATTCAAACCCATTTTTGACAAATTTAGAGCTTAAACTTAATGAATTTATAGTTCAATGACGAAATTTCTAATTATATCAACGGTCATTGACAAATGCTCTAATTTTCTTTTTTATTTATAAAATGAATAATACATTACACTGAAGTCGAATCGACCAATCCCATCAAAACTAAAATAATATTAAATTTTGCTATTTAATCCCACTAAAAACTTATTGTAAGAATATGAGTTCCCAAATAACAATGAATTAGAACCTTTGGATCAAATGACAAATTTCATATGGTATCAAAAGAAACAAAAAAGTGTAGAAAAAACAAATGTGTTGAAAAATGAAGATACCAAACAAACAACTGTTGTTGGTCTAGATGCGGCGTCCTTTTCACATTCTTTCCTATTTTTAACCACTCATTTTAATAAAGTTGTGTACGTATAAAACATTTCAACAAATGTTGCTTCCAAACAAAAAAAAAAATCCATTTCAACAAATACTTTAAAATATTTTAGTACGTCAAAAAAACGATTAAATGATAATACAATTGGTTGAAATTTTTTTTTTTAAAATTTCTAATCAATTGCGTTACAATTGGCATGATAGAAGGTGATTCTGACGTATTGAAAATTTTCTGAGTGAAGGTACTAAGAAAAGCACTAGACTTGGAAAAAGGACAGGCCACCTCTCTCTCTCAAAGTTTACCGCACCCTTAAGCTTCTCTCTTTCTTTCTCCCTAGATTTTGGTGAATCAGTAGAGGGAGAGAGGGAGAGAGAATCAGAGTGAAAGCCAACCCAGTTTTGTTTTTCACAATCTTGAACTAAATTTGCGGCCTTTTTTCGTTTAGATCACTGTAAAGAGAAAATGGGTGTTGCCAATCAAGAGGCTATCAAGCAGTTTCGGTTGTTAATGGAAGAAGGTGAGCTTTTTAAACCAACTTGCAAATCTGCTTAGTTCTCTCATTTCATCTCATATTTTGCTAATTTTCATATTTTGTTTGCTTTGAAATTACAGTTGACGAGCCACTGAAGAATACATTTGAGGTTGGACAATTTCTTCTTTTAATTTTCCTCGATCTGTTCTGTGTTTGGATACTGGGCAGAAAGTTTGAACAAGAAAATGATTTGGAGTTCTTAAATTTTGTTACTTTAATGATTTGCAGCATTAGAGATCAAAACCCTTTACTCAATTTACTAAATTGTGGTTTTTTTTTTTTTTTTTTTTTTTTTTTTACCACATTTTAGTTATGTAGCTTACTGTTTAGTTCAGTTCATAAGTCAGTTTTTTGGATGTGATCTGAGCCTCTGATGTCGTGCATTTTAGGGTTTTTGGTGTCTTTTAGGCTTGGTGAATGCATTTGTAAAATTAGATTATTGCCACGGAAGTTCATCTGTACGGTTATCATAATCACTAATGTCGGTAGCTTATTGATTATTATTTCATCAATCTAATCTTGTTCGTCTTCTGGGGGGATGAAACTTCATATTTTGCTCTTAGCGAGAGGAAAGTGTGAGTCTTTCATGGGATCTTCACATTGGGTTTTATTAAAGATGGAATCTTTATGCAAATATAGTGTCAGGTTTATGCTCTGTATTGCTGAACAACAATTTCTGCAGTATTCTGCTGGTGTCGGTACCTTACTGCAAATAATTGGTCATGATGTACTTGTTGCATTTATATTGACATTGCATCATGAAGCCCTTTGTTGTGGAAAGTATTGGTTGAGGAGGAAGGAGGAGGAGGGGAATACAGTGTTTTTACTTTCTGAATTTTTTCGATTATTTAGCTGAAGAATGTCTTTTGTTGCATCTGAGAGACAGGCAGAGGGATCCAAACAAAAAAAAAAAAGAAAAAAAGAAAAAAAAAAATAAAGAAGATGGAGAAAATGAAAGCAGAAGAAAAATAAGAGAGATAGCATTGGCCATGCTAAACTATTTGGCAAAGTTTTGAGGAAATGTAGCATGATTTTGAGGATTATTTTCTTTTGCCTCAAATTCTTGAACTGAGTGGATTATTGCCCTTTTCTTTTGTGGTTTATGATTTGCATAAATGAAATTTAACTCAAGATTCAATCGGTGCCTCTTGATCTACAGAATGTGCACCAAGGGTATCCAAATGAGACATTAATGCGTTTTCTTAAAGCTCGGGACATGAATGTTGGAAAAGCCCATAAAATGGTTAGATTCATTCAGTTTACTAAATATAGTTATACTGTTTCAGGTTTTATGATATCAAGCTGTTCATCTTTTGCTTATAATGCTTTCCTAATAATGCCTAAACTGTTCCAGTTGCTTGATTGTTTACAATGGAGGATGGACAGCGAAATTGACAATATATTGGCGGTGAGTTTTCTCAACGAGAAATTAATAAATAAACATGATATCTTGTGACCGATCACATGTAATTCTTGATGCTTGTCTGTTTAATATGTTGTGTTAGGCAAAGCAAAAATGTTTTGTGAAAGGATGCATATAGAATTTTTTTAAATTCAAATATCTAAAACTAAGTGCTAATAAAACCTTGATTAATTTATTATTTCCTAAAAAGTTCTGAATTTAAACTTGGAAGGTTTTAATGGAAACAACTGAAAAGAGGGATTGCTGAAAACTGTTAGTGTTCCTTTTATAATAGTAGAGATGTCCGCAGCTGACTGCCTTGAAGTACAGGGGAAGAAAATAGTCCCATTTTCATGGTGTTAGATTATTCTAAATTCTGTTCCAACTTCCAATATCATATATCTATTTTTTCTTTTTCTTTCTATTAACCTCGAAGCATATATCTACTGCAATGTTGGATCTCAACATTTCGATTTGCAAGGTAATAGCTTTTGTGGCAAATCTGATTCATATGCTAATTATTGACATACAAGTGGAAGCATGAAAACGAGGTGTAATAACATTGAAGTATCGTTGAAATTTTTTCTGCTGTCCTGCCATTAACTCCAAAGAGCTCATATTCCTGACCAATCATTATTTCTCGGCAGAGTGGCACTTCTAGGTTAAGGCGTTCATTACAAAGAATTTTAGCATTTGCTAGTAGGGAAAGTGCACCCCACGTAGACACAAAATTAATGGAGATTTGAAATAGATGTTGAAGTTGTTTTAGTTCCATTCTCCCTCTTGATATTCATGTGTTTCTGGTTTAATAAGTGGAGATGTTTGATACGTGAACCATGTTGGAAAAGTGGATATAATGAGGTGACAAAGCATTTATTTTCTGTATGCAGAAACCAATCATCCCAACTGATTTGTACAGAGCAGTGCGAGATTCTCAGCTTGTGGGGTTGTCAGGTTACTCAAAAGAGGTAGTCTTGAATCTTTCTTATTTCGACTGCAAAACATGATTAACTTTTGCTTCCTCATGCTCCTTTATTTTTAATTTCAAACTTACCATTAAATCTCATTGCCATATTGATTTCTTTTTCCAGGGTCATCCTGTCATTGCTGTTGGTGTCGGGCAAAGCACATTTGACAAAGCTTCTGTAAGGATGATATTATTTGTTCTGTTTAATCTTCTTCGGCATAGATAACTTTATATTTCTGGTTTTGATATGTAATGATGGAAACCATGAACAAGAAATCATATAAGTTTATGTTCGGCTTTAAGCTGTGGGCCATATCCGAGATTACTTACACATTAGAAATGCATAATACTTCTGAGTCGTCTGATGTGAGAGAGGGCACTAGAATTTATGGGCATAATGCTCTATATTTAGCTGGTACTGAGCTTTCCAATGCTAAGAAAATGAGTCATTTAAGTATACCATGGAGTTTTGAGATGATATAACATTGGTTGTGCATTTAACATGCATATACGGAGATTCATATACTTTCTAAAATACTGAGCTTTATGTACCGATGTGTATTTTCTTAAAACATAGAGTTAGGTGCATGTTTGTACGACATTATGCTATATTTTATTCTCGCGGTAATATTTACTGCTTTGATTCACTGTCATTGTAGGTAAATTACTATGTCCAGTCTCACATCCAAATGAACGAGTACAGAGATCGTGTTGTGTTGGTGAGTGCTTGAGAATGTTTAATTTCATCTTTCTAACGGGTAACTCTATTAGGAGCCTTATTTTTCCCGCCTTCTGTGGTAGCCTTCTGCAACAAAGAAGTATGGACAATATATTGGGACGTGTGTGAAGGTTTTGGATATGACTGGTTTAAGGCTCTCAGCACTTAACCAGATAAAGGTATCTCTTGCTATTAGCACGAGCCTCTGTTTTTTTGCCTTTTATTTTTTTATTTTATGTATTTTGAAGAATATCCATATTCGCACATAATTAGCTCGACTTGTTTAGTTCTTTTTCTGAGGACCCATGAGATTGATACTTGGTATGATCTGTTGATGCAGCTATTGACTGTTATCTCTACAATAGATGACTTAAACTATCCAGAGAAGACGGATACATACTATATTGTCAATGTCCCATACATATTTTCGGCATGTTGGAAGGTTTGTGTCATAACAACTCGCACTTTGAAATTATGCATCAGAAAACAGGGGAAAAGTATTTGGTGGGTATTCGATCTTGAGACAGAAGTCCTAATGTGAACTCTTGACAGGTGGTAAAGCCTCTTTTGCAAGAAAGAACAAGGAAGAAAATCCAGGTTCTTCAAGGTTGTGGCAGAGACGAATTACTGAAAGTAAGCATGTTCTTATAACTTATTTTAGTCTTGTTTCCTACGTAATTTTTGCCAAGTTTCGAACTCCCTTCAACTATAGGTCAAAAATCTCGTTCTTTGCCGGCTGCATTTGTTCATCTGTGTTTTGCTCATCTGTGTTATGCAGATCATGGATTATGCATCCCTCCCACATTTTTGTAGAAAAGAGGGATCCGGGTCATCTCGGCATTCTGACAACGGACGCACTAACAATTGTTTCTCCTTGGACCATCCATTCCATCAAGAGCTCTACAATTTCGTCAAGCAACAAGCCGTCTTGAGGGAGTCCATTGCACCAATCAAGCAGGGATCCTTCCATGTTAATTTCCCGGAAGCTGCCCCAGAAGGCGCCGAGATTGCAAGGAAAATAGAATCTGAGTTCCACAAGTTCGGAAATCAAAATCAAAATGGTCTCACCAAGTCACTAAGTGGCCTAAGAGTTCATGGTGCCTGAAAATTTTATAGCAATTTATTAGCATCTGATCCTTTTACATGCCAATGTACCCGACACTCTTCCATTGCCATGATGCAGGAATGAATGTTGTTCTGAAATTAATTTCTATGTATTAGTGTAATCCTTGCATCAGCTCGATGCAGGTTTTTTATTACAAGTTAATAGATTGTATGACGGTTTTTGTAGAACTTTGCAAAGCCGATTAAAACCCGAGTTTTAGTAGTAGATCCTATGACGGGTTACGAAAATGTGTTATAGTATTTTGTTTTTACTATTACACAAGGTGATTTGTTACCTACCTGTTGGGAGCGGGGCATATCCTACTAAGTTGAGAGCTTAGGACGTGCTTAATTTAACCTTAAAATGAGGTGACAATGAAATACTCACCAACTTGATTCATCCATCATATAACCAATTACTTTAACGTATTGCTTAATTACAAGTTTACGTTACAAGACTCGGCGTTATAGTAATGACTAGAATGCTGTAAAAATAGGTTTTACGAATAGGCGATTGTTGAATTTGCGCAAGATCTTAACGAGCAAATATTTTGCATTAACTAGGAGGCTTATGGTCCGACCAAAATGCACGAAAATATGCTTTGTGATGGTTTTAACATAATTTTGGTGACAATTTAAAAACCGTGACAAATTGTCCATATTTTTTGTGAAAAATGCAATTCTTGAGTTTTCCCGATATAATTTACATGCGCACTAAGAGCAACTCCAGCGTGGGAGCCCTCCACCCAGACTACACTTCAATAGCCACCGTTACACTTCAATAGCCCTGGTAATAGGCAATAAAATATTAGTATTTTATTTATTTATAAAATAATACAAAATAATTTTAATTGTAATTTCGGATAAGATTTTTAATCGTTCTCGTTGCGCCACTTGTCATAAAATCCGAAAAGACAATTATTGGGGATGGATTTCCGATAAGATTTTTAATCGTAGTCGTTGCATCACGTGTCATTATCCAAAAATACAATTATTAGTGATGGATTTCTGATAAGATTATTAACCAATCACGTCGCGCCACGTGTCATAATCTGTTTATAATCTTTGAGGATAGATTTTCATCATATTTTTAACGAATGACGGCATGCCACGTGTCATTATCCAAAAATACAATTATTGGTGATGGATTTCTGATAAGATTATTAACCAATCACGTCGCGCCACGTGTCATAATCTGTTTACAATCTTTGAGGATAAATTTCCATCAAATTTTTAACGAATGATGGCATGCCACGTGGTATTATCTACAACCTAATCCTTTCTGAATCCTCCATATAATCCACCATCCATCCTCACAAATCTCACACCAATTTTCTCAAGATCTCTATCATTATTCATAGTTTCTGGACTGATAGGCACAACTCTAAATTTAGGACAATCTTTGACAATATTCCAACATTCCCACCGGTTGAATGATTTATTTTTGCTTTTGGTTTTGGCACCGTACCAAGCTTGTACTTGAAGTTCCTACACAATGCGGGAGAAGAAATAATTATAATGAAAATAGGTAACAAATATATAATGCAAACAAATAATTATAATGTAAATTTGGGTATAGTACAAACAAATAAATAATATATTGTTACCAGATCCGAGTAATTTTCCCCACTTCGAATATTAGTACTAGCTTGTGCCAAGGCGTCTGTCCACGTACTAAACGATTGGCTAAGTAATTTCCAATGACTGGATATCGATTCTTTGGTTCTTTTCCCACCAATTTTCTCAAGATAATTGGTATGAATAAGACTCCACATTGCTTGCAATTGCATCTCATTAACCGTAAGCGAACTATGAGTAACTTCAACCTAACTAGTACCCAACGCAACATCTTCAAAAAGTGACCAATTCATACCTGCATCAGTAGTCATTTTGTTGAAAAAAAATGGATTCAAACTTTGAGAGAAAGAAAGGAATGTGATTGAAAGTAGTTGAGAAAATATGAAATTGTGGTGTAAGGAAGATGATAATGAGAAGGTATTTATAGAAAAGTAAAAACAATTATTTTAAAAAAAATTTCAGATTTTTTTTCGAATTTTTTACAATTTTTTTTAAAATTTTTATTCAACTAATTAATCTCTGCCGTTGGATATAAAAAAATTCGAATTCCAACACTTCAGATTGTGCCACGTGTACTTTTCTTAATTTTAAAACTATTTTTTCTTTTATTTATTTATTTATAAAGCATATTAATATCGACTGTTGATCTTAGATCAAACGGTGGATATTAAATAAGACTTTTTTTATTTTTTTTACCGTTGAGATTGAACGGTCCAAGTTAATGAGCCATTGAGATCGAACAGACCGTGGGAAGCCACGTGGCTTCCCAACGGTAACATTTGAATCTGAAAAAGTGGGCTGATTTTTCTGAAAATGTGTCGGTGACGCGCTCCCCACGCGCGAGTGGGGTGCACGCACCTGACAGAAAAAAAATAAAAAAAGGCCCGACGCCAGGCAGACATCAGCCCTGGCGTCACATCCACTCGGGCTCTCGGGCTGGCAATTCTTCACAGGCCCAGAGCTTGAGCCTCCACCTCCACTCGAGCTCCTTCACCCCGGAGCTGATCCACAGGGCCTCGGGCCCTTTTCTCTGGGCTGTCCCCTAAGCAATCCACCACGGTGGAGTTGCTCTAAGGGAAATGTTAACGCATATTTTTTGCGTCATTAACATATTCTTTTTGTGAAACGAAGGCCTACAGACACTTCAGTTAGGAGATGCAATTACGAGATAGGTTCGGGGCCGAAAGGGTAGAGGCAAACCTAGGAAGACTAGGAAAAGACTTGGAGTACTTGAATCTAACGGAAGACGTGACACAAAACCAAGTGCAATGATGTTCTAGGATTCATAGAGCCAACCTCACTTAGTGGAATAAGACTTTGTTGTTGTTTGTTGTAACGTATTTTTTGTTGAATTCTTAAACTAGAAATTAAAAAAACTCAATAATAAGTAGTGAAAATGCTTTGCTTCCAATTAAGATTGATGGGCATCCAAAATATACCGAAAGTGTTGATATATATGCACAAGTACAAATTATATCCAAACCAAAGATAATTCAAGTATCCTGCCTGCGCGTTCTTATACATATGCACAAACGTATCCAAACCCTTTCGCTTTCTGTAAGCACATCACAGATCATTCGGTAAGGGCATCACGGTTAGAACTGGAAGCGAAAACTAACGTTTCGAAGAAAAGAGGGGTTGACAATAACCTGTAACATGAACAAACAACACTGATTGGATCCGCGGTTTCAGCTCAACTGTTTGTAGCACTTGTAAGCAACGGCAACTGACACTGCGGCACAAACAACAGCTAAAGCTGCAAACGTATCTTCATGCTCCCAGCTCTGAAACCACGTTGGCATTGCACAAACCTTGCGCGTGGATGCCCCTTTGCCACTATTCTTTCGTGAAAGTAGTTTCCTGCTGCTTTTTTTCTTTTCAGCTGTTGCCTTCGCTGCAATCTCATTCAAGTCAGGACTATCTATCATAGCATTCTGACAGCAAGACTTTCCATTTTCCTGGCAAAAGCCCCCGTTCTCAACTTGAGATCTACATACACTAGCATTCCCCCTATCCTTTGGTTGTGTCAACTCTGTAGTGGTTTTTCCCACATTTCTCTCACCGTTAAGCTGGAGCCTTCGTTCTTGAGATTCCTTCTGCTGTTCTTCCGATAAACCCATCTGACCCCTGAAATCAAACCATAGATTCCATCAGTAATCACAGTTACACAATGCATGCACACACTAGGAACAAAAAATCTCAAACAACTTCTAGAAAATAATCTACTTCTAATTTTGCATGGCTTGAACTTGAACCAACCATTTCGTCTATATTTTCAACTTCCTGCGCCAATCAGAATAAATTTGCATAGCCAACCACTCTGACTGCTGGCAAAAGAGGACCTTCCTCTAAGACCAATTTACAGCTAAACAGTGTTTCACTGATAGAGCAAGCATAGATATGTGCAAAATTGCTTCAAAAGCCAGCCTATGAATTAATTTAAACGGATTACCTCCATAGCCAGTCTACAATTTCTCCTTTCCCAACATGCTGTTCAAGCAATACGGTTACGTCTTCTGGAGCAACATATCCATACCTATCAGAAATACAATCAGATTGCCAATATCATTAACCAAGTAAAAGCATCGGAAAAGAGTGAAAAGATATACCTTGTAGCAATAATAACAGAAAAGAGTGCTAAAACTAATACAAATGAAGAGAATAACAAATCTCCTTACCAGTGGCCAGAGACTTCTCTGTTGCAATTTGATCCATATATGATAACATTTCCAGCATACTTATGCCCCCCAATGTGTGAACATGGACTAACGGACACTTTACCTTGAAACCCATGCAATTCTATCTCTTCTCTGAATCTAGTGACCAATGGAGGGCCACAGACTCCACAACGGCGATCCCGGGACCCATGAGAACATACAAAAACATATGAACCCTTCAGAGTTTCAGGAGTTCCAGGTTGCCATTCACCATCCTTCACAAGAACTTCTTCAACGAATGTATCAACATCAAAATGTGTCAATCTCCTGCATTTCATCGTTAGGTTTATGTTAGTATCAAATTTTAAGGGGAATCAAGAAAGTATCGAAAGGAAATCCCAATGGAACTTGTAGCTTACCTGTATCGGATCATGTCGGGGAAAATTAATACATCGCCATTTGATGTTTCAGTTCCATCATGCCCTTCACATATTGTTAAGCGGGTCTAGAAGAGGAAAGACACAAAAGAGTTATTACATCCACTTACCAAAAAAGCTAATACATCCAACTGCTAACAATGAACGGTAAACAACCACCCCCCAAGGAAACACCAATATCACGTTTCCCTGCCTACGTAACTTATCTGCAAGTGGATACTCATTTCATCCCATTCATTGTGAAAATTGCGTAGAGAATAGTTGTGTAGCAGAAATAGCATGAAAAATAAATAATTTCCACCACACGATTCCCATAATCATCATATGTAAATATGATTGTCATGTTATATGTCAAATCATTCGATACCATAGAACTTTGTTATAGACACAATCTCCAGCTTCTCATATTATGTTGTACAATGCCAAGAGCTTAATCAGTTTAGTTTATTTCTGAAATCATATTGTTCACATTATTCCACGCTCCCAAACTAAATCCTGCACCCACAAGTACACAGCAAATACCCCATCAATCAACCTCAAGTTTAGCCATATCCCAACCCCTTTAACACTACCCAATTTAGAATTCTCTGAATTCTACACCTTGGGATTCCGAAATTACTCCAAAAGGACACCAAAAACAAACCCACTGAACAGCACTAAAAGCAAAAGTTACTCCCTTCATGTTCAAGCTAGACCCTAAATCGCATGCTTCCAAATCAAAACTTAGATTACAAGCAAACCTAACATGCAGCCAAGATCCATTTCCATTTGCCACATTCAAAAGCAACCCGCATTAAACCCGAAAGCGGAAACCTACCAAATCATACAGAAATAAAACACAAGCAATCCACTTGGAGTGATCAGAATTCGTATTCAACCCACTAAAAGCTCGTTTGGATGTGCTTTTAAAATGACTGAAAGTGCTTTTGGTGAAAATATTTTTGGAAACAATCCTTAGTAAAAATGTTAGTAAATCTTGGAAAAGCACTTAAAGTTCTTGCTGCACATAACTAGTGCTTCTTGTAATAAGCAGTTAAAGTTCTTTTGAAACTCAAAAATATTTTCAGTCATTTTAAAAGAAAATCCAAACGAGCAGTAAGTCACACACCTTGAAATCACTACTTAAAGAACAAGCAATCCACAAAGCAACCAAAACCCATTTCAACAAGCGAATTCGAATTCGATAAAAACCGAAATACCACCAATTGTCAATCCAATTCATTCCTAAAAAGACTCAGATTTTTCACCAAATTAAGCACCAACAGCCATCAAATCACAAAGCAAAAAAACAAAGCATACCTCTTTCTTCATATCACCCCTCCTAGCCATGACAGCGGCGTAGAGCAACCGAGGCAGCCTATCAAACTCGGCGGCCTCGATCCTCGGCGGCCAAACCTGCGGGTTCTTGTAGCACAAAAACACATGCCTTTGGTAAAACTCCACCGTCCCGGCGAGTTGGCTCGTCCGGAACTCGGGGCGGTTGAACCCGAACTCGGCGTCGCTGCTGCTCCCGCTGGTGTCGGCGAGCAAGCCATCGTTCTGGAAGCTTCCGGAGGTGCTACCGATATGAGAATTGGGGTCGGAGAGGAAGCTTTCGAGCGAGTCGGAGATAACAATTGGGGAGGAGGAGGTGGATGGGTTGGTGAATGCGAGTGAGTCGTCTCGGTCTCGGGCGCTCCCCATGGGATTGGAGACTGAGTCGAGTCCGAGTGGAAACCGAGTTGGGTCAGATTTGGGTTGAGTTTTGGTTTTCCAGTGCAATGGGAAGTGGAGAGTGGGGGAGTGAAGAGACTTCGGTCTACCGAATGGGCAATTACGACACGTGCATTTTGCTTGGAGTGTCTTCCCTTTGAGGTACGTGTGTGTATATATATACATATTTATTTATATATATAAGAAACCTAAAGATTTAGATTTGAAAGAATATAAAATGTTTACTTGTTTGGAACGAGGAATCAGAAGAGTGGGGAATGAGTTCAATGAGTGTGAGATCAACTACTCTCTACTCTGCTTAATCAATTTAGTTACTTATTTTACAAAGATTGCATAATGGATTCTCCTGTAAAATTTACGTACTTTTTTTATTTTTTATGGGTTAAACGTAAGAAAAGTCAATCGTGACTTTATAAGTAAGCATACCAAGATAAGACGTAATGTGTACGTAACTTTCAAGTAAAAACGGGAGAAGTTAAGAATCGAAATGATTTTACTTTTCAGTTCCAAGTAAACTTAGAGAAAGTCAGGAATCAAAGTAATTCTAATACATATTTAAGGCAAGTATACGTGTCATAAGTAGAAGTGTGATGTACATAATTCTGTCGTAAAAGCAAGAGAAGTTCAGAACCAGAGTGATTTCAGTATTTGTGTTGTGCAGTAGCAGTTTTAGGTGGTTGTACATAGTGGACCAAAAGCTGCAGCCAACAAGAATATGATGAAAGCAAAAGGCTATAAATACTAGACACTTCATTTCCACAGAAAATCTTCAACCGATTATCCGAGAATTGTTCGTCTCAATATACAAAATCACACCTTCCCTGGAGTTACATCCAAATCTCATTAATCTAACATCACTCTTTTTTCTCTTTCTGCCCAAACATACTAGGATCATAGACTTTCACAAAATGCCGACGCAACCAAACTTGTTCGTAATTCGACACAGGTGTGGCAAACGCAAACATCAAAGGGGTTTCTCACCAGGGAGATAAGAGGGGGAGCCGCCCTCGACCTGGTTCTTTTTTCTGTTGAACATGCCGCTAAGAGTAGGCAAGAGTGTCTTTTTCGTAATGGATGTATTATCTTTGTTCAACTTCCGGGCCTCAATAGTTTTCGTGTGAGGGTTCTGCTTTTGAATTCTGTAATGCCGTGGGGATGATTCCACTGACGTCTCTGTTTCTGCCAGTATCCGCAGTGCAGCATCAGCTGCTTTCTTCTGCTCCCTTTCTCGCCACCTTCGGAGCTCTCCTTCCACTGCCTTTTTCGCGGCTTCAGCTATTTCGGCCCTCTTTTTGGCCTCCTCAGTTGCAGCCTTCATTTCCTCCATTTCCTTCTGGGTTGCCTCTAACCTCTTCAAGGCCTCGTTTTCACTAGCCTTCACAGCTTCCACCTGAGCCATGGCAGCAGCCACTTTCATTTCTGCTAATGTATCAGACTCCTCAACCTTTCGGCTCAAAGACTCGTACTCATCCCTTGATATGGTGATCTTGGCACCAGACTCGGAAGTTGATGCCCTAGCAGCGTTTGTTCTCTCAGATATAACTCTAATCTGTTCAAGGGCCCTTTCTTCTGCGGCTTTAGCCTCTTCGGCTTCTACCAAGGCAAGTCTCAACTTCTTTTCTGCTTCTTTTACAGCAAGTTTAATGGTTTCTGCTTCCTTCTTCAACTCCTCTGCTTTTATCTTCATCTCTTCTGCTTCTCGTCTTGCATTCTTGGTTTCCGAAGAAAGCTGGTTTAGTGTGGCTATCATTTCATTGGACGCACCTCTTGCTTTAGATTCTTCTGATAGGCATGCTTCAAGCTCAGACTTAGTTTTCCGCAGTTTGACATGTAAATTCCCGGCAAGTGATTCTGTTTCTGCTTCCTTCTCCTTCAGTTCAACATGCTTTTTCCTCACATTCTCAAGCTCCACCTTGAGGGCTTCAACTAAGTTTCTGAGGCTGCTTTCTTCTTCGGCTACTTTATTCAGTGATTCCTTAGCATCATCTATCTCCAAAGTGACACTTCTGAGAGAATCTAAATCCGAAGCCTTTGCTTTCTCCATTTGCTTTTGCAATGCTCCAACTTCATTCAAAGTTTCAGAAAGTTGTGCTTCAAGATTTCTAGAAAGTTCTGGATCAAACTCTTTTTTCAGAGAAAGCAATTTCTTTTCTGACTCTTCCAGTGTACCTTTATAGGACTGCCTCAAAACATCCTTTTCAGCAAACTTCTTTGCTTGCTCCTGCTGGGCTTCCATAGACGCGAGCTTCACTTCCCCAATTGATTCTTGTACAGCCGAAATTTCCATCGAGATCTCATTAACCCTCTCCGCATTGGCCTTGGCTGCATCTTCAGCATCTGCTACCTGCTTGATGGCAGCAGCTTTTGCTTCCAAGGATGCATCACAGTCTTGACGGATTTTCTGTAACTCTTGCTTTGCAGAATTAAGTTCAGTAATCACACTCTTGTACTGTGCTCTTGCAGATTCCAAGTCTTGTTTCCAAGCACCATCAGTTCCTGCAAGGTTGCCACAGTTTGCTTCATCAAGTTGCTTTGCCTGACTTTTTGCAGCTTCTGTCGCCTTTCTTGCAAACTCCTTACTTTCACCGAGGGCTTTCACCTTGTTTGACAAATCCTCAAGAATTGCCTTGGATTTTTCAAGCTCCACATGTGCTTGGGCTTTAGTAGTTTCAGCATTCTTCAGTTGTTCCTTCAACTTGTACAGCTCTTTTTGGGCCAGATGAAGCTGTGTCTCGTTGGCTAGCACCCTCTGCATCAAAACAACAAAAAATTGTAAACAACATCACCTCAAGATAAATTTGGTTACTAGAAGAGCATGCATTAACCAAGCAGTTGCATTACAACGAGTAGAACTTCTGTATGGTTAATCATCTCACAAGGACAAAGAATTTCAATTAATCTATAGACTGAATGGAGGAAAAGAATGCATGATTTACACATGAGCAAGACTAAACCATTCACATCCATAGCTACAAATATAAAACTTACTTCAAAAGAAGCTTTGTTACTAAAATAAATTCTCATGATAGGTGGACATATTATGAGTTATCAACATCTGAAGAATAACTTCAAGAGTAACGTATGTGAAGTTTTTCAAAAATATACATACAACATAAATGTGGTTCCTAAACGGAAGGGTAAAGGAATTAGAAATACCTCTGCCGAATGAGCTTTTGTCTTCTTAATAGCAGGTTTCTCCCCCGAGAATGCGCCTTCCCCAAATAGTGAAACGGCATCTTTAACAGATTGGAAAGGTGCCCTGGTGTCAATCTCTCCCACCTCCACTTTAGGACTAGGAGAACTTGTAGCACTTTTTGCAACCATACTGGTCTACTATTTTCTTAAACTTCGACTGCTTGCTGAAAATAATAAATAAATTTTTTAACAAATATACTAGAGGAAGGAGAAAGGAGGATAGCCAAATGCTGCCAACACCAAATCTCGCAGAAACTCACATGAAATTCAACCAAATGCTCATTAGATTTCATACAAACAGTACAGGAAAGACAAACAGCCTCACAGGACACGGTTACAAGGATAAAAAACAGTAGAGTAATAGAGAAACGACCTAAATTTCTGACAACATTCGCGCTCTGAAAATTCACCAACGCCAAGGTATAAGACGGTCCACACCATAGGTGAAACATGTCTTTAAATTCAGAAAAGACCACAAATTTCCATGGATGCACCAAATTTATCGTTTCATTAACGGCATTGGATTCACACACGATTATACGTAACTGAATGGGGCGATTTCAATTCACCTTTTACATGATGAATCAATTTTCATTAACTAGTTTCAATTTGACATTTTATACCAGAAAGTTCGATTTCATAATACAGTCTAAAAGGCCTCCACAATGATGCTTCGCCGCAACGAGTTCAAAGACTAACAACAAAATTCATAAACATTCACATAATCATAAGACATCATTACATTATTTTAATTCTTCAAGAAAATGGGACCATGTAATCACCAACACACATCTTTAACACTGAAACAGTCCTTACAAAATTCAAGTCTTTAAAAAAAAAATCAAAACAAATTCAAAAGAAATCTAAACAATTGAAAATTCCAACATTTCTTTACAATTATTCGGTAAAATATCAAAACATCATGCCATCGGACAAATTGGAAAGAAAAAAGAAAAAAAGGAGCAAAATTTAAGCTTGAAAATATCTGAGAGTTGCTTACCCAGAAACCTAATCAAATCCCCACAAATTTACGCACCATAAACCCTAGAAATCACCGGAGTCCGGAAACCCAAGCGCAACTTGGATCATCCGCGCAACGATGAACTCCGACCATCTTCCCCGATCTTCATTTCCTTCCGAAGCCGAAACCCTTTCAAATTATCGAACAAAGAACCAAAACCCACCAAGAAAAATCTCTAAGTTGGGCGAGAATTCCCGAGAAAAATTCAAACTTTCTCAGCAAAGACGGTGTTTTTCCTGGAAAATAAAAACAGAGAAAAAGGGGGAAAAGAACCGATCTTTGGGTTTGAAATATAATCGGGTTTTTGTTTTCTTGGACGTTAGAAACGGATTGAGAGAGAGAGAGAGAGAGAGGTTTGAAAATTCGAAAGCTGGTTGAAGACAAATATTACATCAGAAGGTCAGTTTGCGAAAGAGGAGAGAGAGAGAGGGAGAAGTATCCCGTGGGATATCTCTCTTGTCCTTGCCTGTCTTTTAACTGCATAACGAATTGTACGCGTCGGACGATTTTACCCTTGTGATTTTAAAATTGAAATGGTCAGCTGGTAAAAGGAACAATGCTCTAAAGCAAATCAGTCAGCAAGAGTGTAGGGGCAAGTGAGTGTGATGACGTGGCACCGTCCAAGGGAGAAAGAGATGGGTTTGGTTAGATTGTGAATTGTGAAAGGAATAGTTTGCCTTTTAGTTGTTTGTTTGCTAAAATGTCAAACCAATGAGGCAATGGTAAAGGATCCTGGATTCTTTTCCTAGGATTTTAGGAATTAAATGATCCAGACTGTCTATTGTATATCTTACGATCGATTTTCGTTAAATACTATTTATATTTAATTTTAAAATTTAAATTTTAAAATAATTTTTGACCACACGATATTTGATGAACGGTCTGGATCACGGAATCTCTAAGGCGAGGATCATTTTCCTCCAATGCATATGATGATGTGATGTGGGATAATGGATAATGGATAATGGTGTTTGCTTTACCTCTTTTCAATCCCATTTCATTTTGTTCCATTCCTTATCGTCCACGCCCATTGACCTAAGTTTCATTCTATCTTATTTCGTCTCGTTCACGTACTAAATGTTCTCCTATTAAATATTTTACAAGCATAAATGGTGTGAATAATAAATGATTCATCATGAATTTTGAATCGGAATTTTACCCAAATAGTAAGGATAGTCAAAATAGACCATGAGATTGACGTAACTCTTTATTTTGGTCTCCGAGATTTAAAATCGATAAGTGGTTCTTAAATTTGTTCATCATCAATCATTTTAATTATTCCATGAAAAATCTCTGTTCAATAAGGTAAAATGACAAAAATATCCCAATTTTTGTCGTATTATTTTGGTTCATTATTTATTAAACTGAAGTATTTTTGTCATCTTGGTCTTTATTTAACAAACATTTTACACGGAATGACCAAAGAATTGATGACGGACAAACTTAAAGATCACTTCTCATAGACCATTTTGAATAAATTTAAAAAAAAGATTGTTTAATTCTTAGTGGGAAAACTACATATATAGATCAAATTATAATTACATTAGCAATGATCTTGTAATTCAAATGATTGAGAGCATAACTTTTAACTCAAATAATTGAGAGCATTTATTTCCGAACCGAAAGTCCATATGTTCTATTCCCCAATCCGAAACCTAAACTTAGAGATGGGTCATCCTTTTCGCTTTCTTGAAGAGCAATAAACCTACTTTGTTGACCCAAATTTTAATAGGTATGCATTGGCGATGGCCTGTATATCTAACTCATGGGACATGAAGCAACATCAAGCCCATCGGCTTAATCCATGCGCCACATTTTGTTTGGTACTCTTGAAACCTAATTAAAGTGACAACGCAGAACAAGGTTGAAGCTCCATTTTTGTATCTTTTTTTTTTTTTTTTTTTTTTAAATTTTACTATTATATGTTAAGGGGAGGAGGGAGAGTTCAAAACTATTATATCAATTTAGGGAGGGGGAATTTTCGGACCGGAAAAACATAGGTAGAAACTCAACACCCTATCTACTAAGATATTGGACCACATGCGTCATATATCTTCACAATACCATAAAGTTGCTCAAATTGAAAGATGGAACAATAAACGTCATATTGAGGTGAAGCCATAAAGAACATTGGTTATTACTTAACAACTGCCATACATGCTTTTATCCAAGTGATACATTAATCAATCTAGTTTAATAGTAAAGGGCACACTATTGTAACCAACTTCGCTACGAACACTAGTAAGCAAATGAAACCGTTGTGTTGATGCTCGTCTTATTTCTTCACTACCCTTTTCTTTCCCCAAATCTTTAGATTTGGCTACAAACACCAAAGTATGATATCCTGCATTTACTGGCCAAATTGATAAGATAGCTCAGAGCATACATGATACACAGCTAAACAGAAACCTTGTGTTCGTGTTCGTTATATGGATCATAGCATACGATGCATGGACATGGACACATATATGATACGAGAATAGGACACAGCACGACATGATGAATAGAGGAGATATCACCGTATCCATGCATCGAAGATCATATCGATCATACAATGCCGTTGAAATTTTCAGGTGAAGGGACCTTCCGGTGACCAGATTCATGATTTTTTCGTGACAAAGACTACTGAAAAGTTTGAGTTTTTCGCTCATTGCATAGGAGTCCATCAGTTTTGCTTCACCAACAAGTCTCCCTATCATGAAACCATAGATTTCGATATACATGTTAGCCATTTTACCGTGTACTACGGTCAACATGCAAAAGATGGTGAGCGATTGATATGCAGAGCACTTTAACCCATTGTTAGAACAGGTACCAAAACTCGGACCAAAACTATATAATTCACATTCTATCAGCCGAGAAGGTGAGAAGGGCTAAGAGCGAGGAGCGGTCCGCTTGGGTGGACGGAAAAACAAAGTTCCCCTGAATCCAAGGCCTTCCCGGCACTAGATTGTAGGACTGTGTCCTAGGGAGCCTTTATAACGTTCATTTGAGCAGCATTGGCTAGAGGCTCAGACCGAACGACAGGCAATCGGTATTTGATCAACTCTATTTACCTTGATGATTGAACTAATATTGATCCGTGCATTTAACAACAACAAAGTTTTATTTCACTAAGTAGCATCGACTGTATCAATTTTAGATGCCATTGCACTCAATTTTGCGCCAAGTCTTTCTTTAGCTCCAAGTATTCCTGTCGTTTCTTAAAATCTCTTTCTAAGTCATCCTAGGTCTTCCGCTATCCTTTTGTCCTGAGTTTGTCTCGTAATTGTATTTTCTAACTGGAGCATCTGTAGATTTTTGTTTCACATATCCAAACCACCTTAACCGATTTTTTCTCATCTTATCTTCAATAGTAACCACTTCTACTTTACATCAGATATCTTCATTCTTAATCCTCCATTGTGTGCATAAACAGCTATAATTCTCTAGCACCGTGTAAGCATAGTTTCTTTCTCAATCTTTTCGTAATATAAATTGTTTCTTGCAATCGTTGATGCAGCAAACGAAGCAACGGGTCAGAGGGCGATCCATAAGGCTTTTTTTCGAGTCAGCAGCGCTTGTCGGTGCCAGAGTTCCCCAAGTTTTCCTTCTTCGCTGCCTTTTTGGACAGAAGCTTGGGGTGACCAGAGTCTAACCTTGACACAGCCACAATACTTAATCACAGTAGAAGAATTTTACACTTCAATTCTTACTCCATGCTTATGATTTTGGGCATATACGTTAAACTGCGATTTGCAAGTAAAGCGGAATGACTCCTCTAGCATTGCTCATACATTCAAATCTAGCAAGAATTCATTTCCCTTCGTCTTCTTTTTATTGAAATGTAGACCTTATTTACCGAAACTAGTTACACATGGAAAAGAAGAAAGTTTTTCGGAATTTGAAATCGGAAACAAAATAATTTCACACACTGGAGTGGTTTGATAATACAATTAGGGAAGAAGGAAAGAATGTCATAAGCAAAGCTCTAAAGCTTGAAGCAAAGATAAGATGAAGAAACAGATCGGTATATTCTAATACCGATCATCACATCGAAATGACAATATAGATACAATAAGTAGTTTTTTTGTTTTGGTTTTATACGCCACACGGTAAATTCCATCCATCATTGCTATACAGCTCCCTATCTTCTTTGGAAATATATGGTGGAGCCAGTTACAGAACACCATGCTCCTCCATTGGAGCACTTAGGAGAACAACAGTGTCAAGGCCTGTGGTTGATGAATGCAGCAAAACCATTTTTTCTGTGCACCAGGAAATCAAACCAAGTCAAATCATCCGCAAAGAGTGAGGAATTCAAGCCTATTAGATTTTGGCAGCAGAAATAATCACCCTCCAGTTATTTGTTCTATTATTCTACTAATTGGAAATGCAGCAGATAGAGAAAACGAAAAGCCGACACAATGATCAATTGATAAGAGCAAATATTTCCAGGGCCATTAGTTCTTTCTATTATTCACAATAAAACAAACAAATTTTCCAATTAGGCTACATCTGTCAAAAAGGAGACAGAACCCGAGTTAAGTTAACGCATGCCAATTCCACTCGAATGGAATAATGCAGATAAAACAGCCGAATCATCTTCTGTTCTTTTATTTTCCAAGTATCTTGGCCCTAACATTAGATCTGTCTTTTGCCACATTTCGTTAATAGAGTTCTGTATAAGTCAGTTGCATTGATTTTCACATCAAATGGTACGCTGAGTTTGACAGATAAGGCAGTGTTACATATAGTTGAATATTGTACTACTGACGTAACTTGAAAAGCAATAACTTGCACCTAAGAGAACCGCAAATAATACATTGCCATTGGCTGACTCATGTATATATCAAATCATTAGAGAAAGAAACGAGACAACAGTTAAATGAGAAAAAATCTTACAGACGAAGGCCTGCCAGTGCCAGGATCCACTCCTCCTCCATGCCTGATATTAGGATCAACCTTTCCTGGTGACTGGTTTTCCACCTGTCTTTTTCTCATCCCTAGCCTTGTTAAAGATCACAGTAAACCCCTCAGCCGAAGCAGGATCATTGACGTCCCATTCACCAAATTTTGGGAGTGGCCTGCATTTTTCCTGTTAGAATTCAGTAATATATTCTCATTGTTATTCAGCATGGCAAGGCAAAGGGCACCCAAGTAATAAGTTTACAAATCTAATGATTGCGAGGCAATTACATATTCTCTTAACTACAAAAACAAAAGTATAGACAAGCACTCCGTTACATCCCGAACCTATCTAGGTTGTCTTCAAGCTTACAGGTACTGGCCCCATATACCTAAAAACGTATCCCAATATCATACCACTAGTCTTTACATGCCAAACACCAATCTAACAATTCTAACCTGGTCTCAACCTTGGGCCTAGTGCTATATCGTTTCAACTTTCAAAAAAACTTCGGTAAGGATCTGAGTCGGAATATAAGTGCTTACAAACTTTCTATTGGTAGTAAGTTTTTGCGACACTGAGTTGAAGTCCTAACTCTTGTTCAGTGCTGCATCATTTGGATAATCCTAGACATAGAGTAAAATAAAGGAGGGATTTCCTCCCTCATTGTTGTGATAGGAATCACTCAAAGACTATGGGAACCACTCCACTTCATAATAGCATTTCACTGAGTTCAACACTGTAATGGAAAAACGCAAGAATATACAAACATAAGGCAACCAGCACACCATGGAGCTAATGTCCTATGAAAAGGATAGAAAATAGATATCAGACGGGAAGGAAGAAGCTCAGCGAAGGCAACTGAAACACAACTATTTAGACAACATAAATCCATTTTCACGAAGCACTTAGCACAGATGTCGAAAGATACACCAATTGACTGAAATACGAAAAAGGATAAAGAACTCTAACCTTCCCCGACGACATAAGAACCCAATTAAAAAAAAATCTATTTAGCCCTCAATGAAATCCTTGTTTTGGGCAAGGTAATAACAACAAAACCTCTTCATCCAGCTAGTTTATGCATTCAAAGTCCGGATGAAGATCACACACATACATACAGAACCATACAAACACATGACCATGAAAACTTAGGAATCACGCGATGCCATTAATATACTAAGCATTAAAGGTAAATACAGAAACCAGTCATAAACACCATCAGGAAGCAATTTGTATAAAGATTATATTCCCCACTCAAACAACGAAAGATAATAAAAAACCAACAATACCTTTTATTCTATTACAATTCGGGCATCCAACCCGAAACCAATTGGCAACAGGTGGAGACGCTCGAGATCATTCAAACTATTTACGTAACACTTCAATTCCCGACATGGGATTCACACTCTCGAAACAATACCTGCTCCAAGAAGCAATATACTCTCAAAAATTTCAACTTACCAACTTTGTAATAAACACAAAGAAAACTTGTCATTTTCTCACTAACCCTTTTCTGTTCATTTTCATTTTGACCATATTCCTAATCAAACAAAACCATAAATCAAACTGAAAAACTATAATCTGCTCCTCTGAAGAATCCAAATTTTGCATCAAGTATATGTATTTACTTTAATAATGATAAAAACATAAAAATTAAAACTAAAAACATGAATTTTGCTAAGAAGTTAATGAGAATTACACTCAAGTCAATACAAATTAACGAATAAATCTAACTGAATTAGAGCTCAACCCAATCAGAAACCCAGCAAACAAGCATCGCAAAGATTAAATTTAAACAAAAACCAAATAAAGCCATACAAAAGATTAAGAATTTATATTTGGATTGAAGAAAGAGATTACGTACCGACATGAATTCGATCAAAGAAGAAAGAACTTTTTTATTTTCCGAGAAAATGAAATGACTCGGAAAGCACAGAGAGAGAGAGAGAGAGAGAGAGAGAGAGAGAGAGAGATGTTGGGCCTAAATCGCATTGTGAAATCTGGGAAAGAATACGAGGCTTTAACGGTTTTTGTTTCGGGTTGAACGGCGTTATTTTGCTGACTGGAACGGAAAGATGATTCGTATCGCCGTTAAGTCGGCGTCAACCCTGACGTGGTTTGTGCGTTTGGAATAAAATTGAGACTCCAAAAAAATGGAAAATTGCACAATCACTATCCTACATTAAATCCATGAATAAAATCGAACCAGCTTATTCAAGTTTTAGTACTGATGTATTACCACGCTTAATTTTCCTTAGAACTCAGTTAAAACGCATAATTGTTATCAATTTATCACTTGTTAATTAGATAAATAGTGCACTTTTAATAAATGACGAAAGTTTGGTATAAAGATTTGATTGACCAAAATTCTTTGGCACGTATTTTGTACTTTTAGGAAGACAAGTCATAGTAAAGGAAGTCATTTAGTGGTCATCATTCCACATTGAGAAACTAATTCCCACATCAAAAAATAGTCAAGTTAGCATATCGAAAGCTAACGCAACTTTTTGAGAGTCCAATAATCATTTAGATGCTAGGGACAACACAACTTGAGCAACGAGCCCCTTGCATTTCCATTTCTTTGTTGATTGCTTATTCTCGATGCATTAAATAAAAGAGAGTTTTAACGATAAGCTCACGGTATTGTTCATTTTAACGAAAAATCATATTTTTACACTAAAAAGTCAAACTTGATACTATTCACTTTACCCTTTATTTTGTCGTTATTGTTAAAACTCAAAATTTTCAAATTATTTTCTTTAGTTTTCCTTAAATAAAATGCATTACTAGCTCATAAGTTAAAATTTGCTAAAATAAATTAAAAGATTCTGTTTAAGTGGCCTGGTTAAAATCTTGCAGGGAGAAAACTGAATGGGAAAAACTCCAAACTTAGGAGAAAGAGTAGCACATTTATAAAGTTATAATACAAATCAGTTTAAAAGGGACCAAGCAAACACAGCAATCGTTTACCCCCAAAAAAAAAAAAATGCAAATATAGGAATCCGGGAGAAGAAACGTCGGCCGAGAAATATTGTGGATTACTTTACTAGTTTACTTTACAAGAATAAACATGATTAATAATAATAATAATAATATTATTATTATTATTATTAAAACATTCCTCGAGAAAATGATACCCGGACCATCAGCTTCATATCTGTATGGAAGGGATGTGGGATATTTTGTGCCAGTAGCGTCCTTTTCCTGGTTGGCATCTCTCTTTTAGCACTGGACACCCATTGATGAACAGTGTCTCTAGTGAAGGAGGCAGACCCTCCTCTGGAATGGATGCTAGCTTTGGACAATTGTAGAGCCACAGAGATTGAAGAGAGGTGAGGAATTGAAAGCCCTTGCTGCTCAGTTTCTTCAGATTCGGGAAGCCTTTTATTGAGAGGTTAGTGAGAGATTTGGGGAGGAGCGTCTCCGTCCGTACCATGTCGGGTGGAAACGACACCGTATCCGGGTCTTCACCACTTATCCACAAATTTCTAAGAGAGGTGAGTCTGTGCAACCCCCACTCCAACTCCCACAATGACTTACAGCTCTTGACCTTATAAATTGAAAGCCACGTGAGGTTGGGAGGAAAAGTCAAACCTTCACAGTAGTCGATCCTCAAATCCTCAAGAGAGTTGAGATTGTGCATGTCTGCGGGCAACGCCTCCAATTTCTCGCAATTTCTGATAATGATCTTTCTCAGGTTGGAGGGTATTCTCCCCCCACTAAGTCTCGGGATGGAAACAAGACTTCCACAGTTCCCAATAATTAGAGTTTGAAGATTGCTGAGGTGGCATAAGCCATCCGGTAAGGATTTCAGATTTTGGCAATTCCAGATCTCAATACGTTCAAGGCAGTGATTGGTGTTGTCGCTGAAGAACCCGTTCGGTGCTATTAAACCCACTCGTTCACATTCCTCCTCATCTACTAGTGATTTCAAACTTTTGCAATTTCCTATACTTATTCTTCTGAGATTTTGGGGAATCTGGAATTTTGCAAAATATATCAACGAATGGCACTCTCTAATGTCGATGTCTTTAAGAGAAGGTGGCAGACCAACATCTGGAAAAGAAACTAGAGATGAACATTCGTATATGCGAAGCTCTTGAAGAGACGACAGCTGATTTAACCCTTTTGGTAGCTTCAAAAGATTTTCGCACTTTTTTAACCGCAGAAATTCAAGCTTGCACTCCAATATTTCCAATTGCAGCAACTCCTCTGCTTCTTCTCCCAATTCTTCAACCAGACGAGAGTTGTCTTCAATTTCCAAACGGCCAAGACTAGTCAACCGCCGCAATAATCTACCCTCATTCTTCCATGAGGACGTCAGCTTCTCACATCCATTAATCTTCAAATCTCTAACCTTCTTTAATCCCTTCCTGAACAATTCCCCTGCTTCCAGAGACATCACCTCCGAAATGTTTGAAAGCCACAAGGACTCTAATAACTCAAACTCAACCTTAGCATCTGTATGTTTCAACACTTTACAATCGTCAATGTTTATTTGACGAAGTTGTTTGTAGTTGGCAATCGAAACCACCAATTCCTCACATTTAACAATTTCAAGTTTGGCTAACAAATCGAGCTTCTCTGGCAGGTTACCTTCCAACTTAGAACATTTTATTATTGAAAGCCTTTTCAGGCAAGGGAAAACACCACTTCCGTGATCTAGTTGGAAAGGAAGCCACACCTTCCAATGTTGCATATCCACAAACTCGAGAATCTCTAACAGCGGAAAAGCCAAGACACACTCGCCATAAAACTCAGCACCAACACTTTCCACTGCATTCATTCCTCTAATATAAAGCTCTTTGAGATGAGGCAATTGTCCGAGAGGTGGCAACAACAAACAATTGTTACATTCCTCTAAGCGCATAAGCACCATATTAGACAAGAAAGAATCTCCAACCCATGATGAAAATTCCTTGCCGGCGTACCTCTTGATGGTGAGCTCCTTGATCTTTGTATGAGGCTGCAACATGTCAAGCATAGCAGATTCCATTTCTCTTATGTTGCTTGAATGAGACCATTCTAGAACCAACGAATCAAGCCTCTCCTTGCATTTCAAGTTGGCCGTCCTGGCATCCTCGACATCAGTCACATTCTCCAATTTTGAGAGGCACAATGTCCCTCGGAGATGCAATAGGGGCCCTATCTCTCTTATCCCAGATTGATCACTACCTTCGCTCGCCACAAAATTAGTCAATGATTGGAGATTCGTCAATCTACCTAGTTGCGAAGGCATTCCTTCCAACGAAGATGCACCTGAGTTGTTGAGATGGCGCAACTTAATTAGATTGCTCAAGTCCGCAGGCAATGACTTCAATTCATCACAACCTTCCAATATCAATGTTTGCAAGTAGTAAAGAATGCTTGTTGATTTAGGCAAACTGGTTATCAATGTGTAGGATAGGTCAAGATACTGTAACAACCTCAAATCACCGATTGACTTTGGCAGCTCAGTTATTTTGTAGCCATTGAAAGAGAGCACTCGTAAGTATTGCAACTGTGGTAATAACTCAAAAGTAACCTTACGAGACAAAGAATTAATGCCCCAACTGGAATCTGAGAGTGAAAGTGGCAGGAATGTTCGCAAACGTTCAGCTTTTGGAAAGTCCTCAAATCTCATAACTCCATCAAATCGACCAGCAATGAAAGACGAATGGCGAGCCCTTCGAAAGCAAGTGCTTTGCAAGTTATCACCTTGCTTATCTTCCAATCTAAAACATATTTCACCTGCTGCCCATCGTGCTAAATCATTAACGAGGTCATGCATTACATATCGTGAATTGTTTTTGCTTGATTCTTGA
Source organism: Pyrus communis (assembly GCF_041283825.1). Classification (NCBI taxonomy): domain Eukaryota; kingdom Viridiplantae; phylum Streptophyta; class Magnoliopsida; order Rosales; family Rosaceae; genus Pyrus; species Pyrus communis. Next base: position 2,223,048 of record NC_142575.1, on the reverse strand, counting down.
AACAGCGACCTTGCTAATAGCTCTCGAAAGTAGTCGCGGCCCAAATCCTCCATTTGTTTATTGTCGTCATGTTTTTGTTGAATCAAACCCTCTGCCATCAACAAAAGGACGAGCTGCTTCTCCCCAAATTCATAGTCATTTGGAAGTATTGAGCAATAGGCAAAACACCTCTTCAAATGTGATGGAAGATAGTGATAGCTCAACTTTAGTACAGGAAGAAGGCCACTCTTATCTGCTAGATTCCATAATTTGTTGTCCAATATTTCTCCCCACTCTTCTTTTTCTTGGCGACGTAAAAGACCACCGAGAGTTCTTGCAGCTAATGGTAATCCACAACATTTTCCAACAATTTTCGTCCGAATTACCTCATAATTTACTGGTTTTCCGTTATTAATTTCCCCGAACGCGTGTCGCTCAAATATTTCCATACAATCATCATCTGCCATACACTCCAAATTATGAACTCCAGCGGCTCCCGTAATCTTTGCAACATTCCTGTCACGGGTTGTCACAATTATGTTGCTTCCTCCTGCTCCGACGCCAAAAGGGGATTGAAGTCTTGTCCAGAGATCGTATAGATCATAGTCATCTTTGTCCCAGATATCATCTAAAACAATTAAAAACTTTTTTCCTCTTAATTGCTCACTCAAATCATGCTGCATTTTACTAAACTCCTCCACTTGAACGGGTCGGGATGTGATTGATTCAAGAATTGCCTTTGTCACTCGCACCACATCAAAGTCATCGGACACAGATACCCAGATCTTGAGCTCAAAATCCTTCATGGCATCATCTTTGTTGTTGAATACAAGTTGAGCAAGTGTCGTCTTCCCAACTCCGGCCATGCCAACTATAGCAACTACACCAAAATTGACAGCACCTGCACGCTCGTATTTTCTGGACAACAATTCAATAATCTCCCCTTTGTCACCATCTCTTCCAACAACAAGCTTTTCATCTAATACGCCTGAACTTGGTAGACTTTGCGATTCCTTAGCAGACGTCCCAGTATCTTTCAAGCAAAACTTGTCTTTCCGTTCAGATATGTCTTGCAACCGCTTCGTAATCTTCTTCATTTCAGAGTTCATATCAAAACTCAATTTAACTTTATAAAATGATCTCCGTACCTTCCTGCTTGGGCTGGCTTGATCACGTCCCTCTATCATGCGCTTCAACATTTGAGTGGCAAATTTGTCCAACATGTCTTCGATATCATAAGCCAGGTCTCTGAGATCATCCAGCCACAGTTTCACACCACCTTCAGTCAGTTGCCTTTCCTCAGCGTCGCTCAGCACCGCTCCAATTGTAGACAACGTGGTCCTCCACTTCTCCAGCTTCTGTCCAACGCCCCGGAAATTGCCCAAGTACTCAAGAATCTCGCTAGGGGTCAACCTGTCGAGCAGCAACTGTAGAAACGCCGCAAGAAAAACCTCTCCGAGTGCCATGTTAAGAGCGAGGATTACTCCGAGCAATCAACGAAAGACCGAACCGCTTTTGAGCAATATTGAGGTGCAGAACTATACAAATTAAGTGAACAAACAAATGAATAAAAAGTGGTTCAAATAAAATGAAAAACAACTAATGTATTATTCAAATAAATAATAAGAACTTACATGGAAGTTCAAATCTAACTCTGCTTGTGATCAACAAATACAGACTCAACGAAGGGAAGATCAACGGTCAAAGACTTGTTCCTTGGAAATTTGGAAGCTTGACCCGTTGAGACTCAGAAATAGTCACAACTGCACAAATTAAAATGATGAGAACTAATTATTGATGCCAGTGCAATTATATACAAATTTATAGTAAAAGTGAAATAATCAATTAATGGACTCCAATAAAAAATAAAATAAAAAACTTGATATTGCATGTATAAAGCACAATAAAACACACCACATAATATTACTTACTAGGAAAATGTTAGGAAGATCACATATTTTTGTGTCATATTTATGTATATTTATGTACCATTTGATGTGACAAGTAAGGGATACATGTCACGTCAATTTATGAATCTATCTTATGTTGATTGTGTCCATCACTTACCATATGAGATGATACTAATATATTATATAAATATGTGATTTTTCTAGCACTACCCTTTAAATAATAAAGCACAATAAAACATACTATATACGATTGCAAAAATCATATATTAGTATACATTGTTTTTCTTAAATTTTAACATGTTGAACAAATAAACGGGCAGTTAGTTCTAAAGGGTTTAGGGTTTTGAGAGTTGAGGAGTTTGGGCTTAAGGCCCGGCCCAAGTATTGGGTCAAGGGCCCGTGTGACTTGGCCCGAAGGCCTGTGTAGTTACAAGGGTTGGGTGTAGGTTGTAGCGGGCCAAAGGCCCGAAGTTGGGACACGGCCCGCAGGGCCTGGGTTTGTTTCCCGCCGGGAAAAGGAGGCCGGAGCTTCCTAGCTCCGGACGACGCCACCCCGACGCCACCCTAGTCTACGATTTAAGTGCCAAAACGAAGGTAGAGGTGAGAGGAAGAGATTGGTACCTGTTTCACGACGAGTGGTGGCCGGATTTTCGCTGGAGAGTCACGGGGTTTCGCCGGAGATCTCCTGGGTTTCTGGGCTTCACCGAGCTTCACTGAGACGGGGAAGAGGGAGGGGAGATCCTCGCGAGGGTGAGGGTCGTGGTGGTGTTGCCGGGGTGCCACTTTGGATGTCCGTGGGTGTGTGCGACGAGTGGTGGCCGGATTTTCGCTGGAGAGTCACGGGGTTTCGCCGGAGATCTCCTGGGTTTCTGGGCTTCACCGAGCTTCACTGAGACGGGGAAGAGGGAGGGGAGATCCTCGCGAGGGTGAGGGTCGTGGTGGTGTTGCCGGGGTGCCACTTTGGATGTCCGTGGGTGTGTGCGGGTTCGATCGGGGAGAGAGTCCGAGAGAGAGAGAGAGAGTTGAGCTGAGAGAGAAGAGAGTGGGTGCTGAGGGAGAGAGTATAGGGGAAAGACTGGAGATAAGGAGAGTGAGTTGAGAGACTGCCACGTGGCAGGCAGTGATGGGTGAGGATTTAAGGGAAAATCTGAAAAGTGATCCGGATGGGGCAAATGGATGGGGACTAAAATGTAAACTTCACGAACTTTTTAGGGAAACAAAAGAAATTACGATAATTTGGGGGTGGGGTTTTACAAAAAGTGCACAAATTATGTAGCTGGTTATTGCTGCGATAATTAGGTGTTGAAAGACCATAACGAAGTCTCCCTCTTTCTGCCCAAAAGGAAAGTTAGATTCCTCTTTACCTCTCTCTTTATTTTTCGTGGGGTCATATTGTTTTAGGAATATGCTATCTACACACTTTATTTTTCTTCTCATACAATTTTTGATAATTTTTGTTTGTTGATCTTCTTCAATTCATCTTATCCGACGATTGAAAATTAAAAAAATATGTGAGAAGTAAAATAAGATATGTAAATATCACTTCTACTTTACATCAGATATCCTCATTCTTAATCCTCCATTGTGTGCATAAACAGCTATAATTCTCTAGCACCGTGTAAGCATAGTTTCTTTCTCAATCTTTTCGTAATATAAATTGTTTCTTGCAATCGTTGATGCAGCAAACGAAGCAACGGGCCAGAGGGCGATCCATAAGGGATTTTTTCGAGTCAGCAGCGCTTGTCGGTGCCAGAGTTCCCCAAGTTTTCCTACTTCGCGGCCTTTTTGGACAGAAGCTTGGGGTGACCAGAGTCTAACCTTGACACAGCCACAATACTTAATCACAGTAGAAGAACTTTACACTTCAATTCTTACTCCATGCGTATGATTTTGTGCATATGCGTTAAACTGCGATTTGCAAGTAAAGCGGAATGACTCCTCCGGTATTGCTCATACATTCAAATCTAGCAAGAAATCATTTCCCTTCGTCTTCTTTTTATTGAAATGTAGACTTTATTTACCGAAACTAGATACACATGGAAAAGAAGAAAGTTTTTTCGGAATTTGAAATCGGAAACAAAATAATTTCACACACTGGAGTGGTTTGATAATACAATTAGGGAAGAAGGAAAGAATGTCATAAGCAAAGCTCTAAAGCTTGGAGCAAAGATAAGACGAAGAAACAGATCGGTATATTCTAATACCGATCATCACATCGAACGGACAATATAGATACAATAAGTAGTTGTCGTTCTTACTTCTCCCATCACCAAGTTTTTTTGTTTTGGTTTTATACGCCACATGGTAAATTCCATCCATCATTGCTATACAGCTCCCTATCTTCTTTGGAAATATATGGTGGAGCCAGTTACAGAACACCATGCTCCTCCATTGGAGCACTTAGGAGAACAACATTGTCAAGACTCTGCCTGTGGTTGATAAATGCAGCAAAACCATTTTTTCTGTGCACCAGGAAATCAAACCAAACCAAATCAAATCATCCGCAAAGAGTGAGGAATTCAAGCATATTAGATTTTGGCAGCAGAAATAATCACCCTCCAGTTATTTGTTCTATTATTCAACTAATTGGAAATGCAGCAGATACAGAAAACGCATATAGAGAAAACGAAAAGCCGACACAATGATCAATTGACAAGAGCAAATATTTCCAGGGCCATTAGTTCTTTCTATTATTCACAATAAAACAAACAAATTTTCCAATTAGGCTACATCTGTCAAAAAGGAGACAGAACCCGAGTTAAGTTAACGCATGCCAATTCCACTCGAATGGAATAATGCAGATAAAACAGCCGAATCATCTTCTATTCTTTTATTTTCCAAGTATCTTGGCCCTAACATTAGATCTGTCTTTTGCCACATTTCGTTAATAGAGTTCTGTATAAGTCAGTTGCATTGATTTTCACATCAAATGGTACGCTGAGTTTGACAGATAAGGCAGTGTTACATATAGTTGAATATTGTACTACTGACGTCACTTGAAAAGCAATAACTTGCACCTAAGAGAACCGCAAATAATACATTGCCATTGGCTGACTCATGTATATATCAAATCATTAGAGAAAGAAACGAGACAACAGTTAAATGAGAAAAAAATCTTACAGACGAAGGCCTGCCAGTGCCAGGATCCACTCCTCCATGCCTGATATTAGGATCAACCTTTCCTGGTGACTCTGGTTTTCCACCTGTCTTCTTCTCATCCCTAGCCTTGTTAAAGATCACAGTAAACCCCTCAGCCGAAGCAGGATCATTGACGTCCCATTCACCAAATTTTGGGAGTGGCCTGCCTTTTTCCTGTTAGAATTCAGTAATATATTCTCATTGTTATTCAGCATAGCAAGGCAAAGGGCACCCAAGTAATAAGTTTACAAATCTAATGATTGCGAGGCAATTACATATTCTCTTAACTACAAAAACAAAAGTATAGACAAGCACTCTGTTATATCCCGAACCTATCTAGGTTGTCTTCAAGCTTACAGGTACTGGCCCCATATACCTAAAAACGTATCCCAATATCATACCACTAGTCTTTACATGCCAAACACCAATCTAACAATTCTAACCTGGTCTCAACCTTGGGCCTAGTGCTATGTCGTTTCAACTTTCAAAAAAACTTCGGTAAGGATCTGAGTCGGAATATAAGTGCTTACAAACATTCTATTAGTAGTAAGTTTTTGCGACACTGAGTTGAAGTCCTAACTCTTGTTCAGTGCTGCATCATTTGGATAATCCTAGACATAGAGTAAAATAAGGGAGGGATTTCCTCCCTCATTGTTGTGATAGGAATCACTCAAAGACTATGGGAACCACTCCACTTCATAATAGCATTTCACTGAGTTCAACACTGTAATGGAAAAACGCAAGAATATACAAACATAGGGCAACCAGCACACCATGGAGCTAATGTCCTATGAAAAGGATAGAAAATAGATATCAGACGAGAAGGAAGAAGCTCAGCGAAGGCAACTGAAACACAACTATTTAGACAACATAAATCCATTTTCACGAAGCACTTAGCACAGATGTCGAAAGATACACCAATTGACTGAAATACGAAAAAGGATAAAGAACTCAAACCTTCCCCGACGACATAAGAACCCAGTTAAAAAAAATCTATTTAGCCCCCAATGAAATCCTTGTTTTGGGCAAGGTAATAACAACAAAACCTCTTCATCCAGCTAGTTTATGCAATCAAAGTCGGGATGAAGATCACACACATACATACAGAACCATACAAACACATGACCATGAAAACTTAGGAATTACGCGATGCCATTAATATACTAAACATTAAAAGTAAATACAGAAACCAGTCATAAACACCATCAGGAAGCAATTTGTATAAAGATTATATTCCCCACTCAAACAACGAAAGATAATAAAAAACCAACAATACCTTTTATTCTATTACAATTCGAGCATCCAACCCGAAACTAATTGGCAACGGGTGGAGACGCCTAAGATCATTCAAACTATTTACGTAACACTTCAATTCCCGACATGGGATTCACACTCTCGAAACAATACCTGCTCCAAGAAGCAATATACTCTCAAAAATTTCAACTTACTAACTTTGTAATAAACACAAAGAAAACTTGTCATTTTCTCACTAACCCTTTTCTGTTCATTTTCATTTTCACCATATTCCTAATCAAACAAAACCATAAATCAAACTGAAAAACTATAATTTGCTCCTCTGAAGAATCCAAATTTTGCATCAAGTATATGTATTTACTTTAATAATGATAAAAACATAAAAATTAAAACTAAAAACATGAATTTTGCTAAGAAATTAATATAAAACCAATGCATCTGAGAGAATTACACTCAAGTCAATACAAATTAACGAATAAATCTAACTGAATTAGAGCTCAACCCAATCAGAAACCCAGCAAATAAGCATCGCAAAGATTAAATTTAAACAAAAACCAAATAAAGCCATACAAAAGATTAAGAATTTATATTCGGATTGAAGAAAGAGATTACGTACCGACATGAATTCGATCAAAGAGGAAAGAACCTTTCTATTTTCCGGGAAAATGAAATGACTCGGAAAGCAGAGAGAGAGAGAGAGAGAGACGTTGGGCCAGAAATGGGCCTAAATCGCATTGTGAAATCTGGGAAAGAATACGAGGCTTTAACGGTTTTTGTTTCGGGTTGAACGGCGTTATTTTGCTGACGGGAACGGAAAGATGATTCGTATCGCCGTTAAGTCGACGTCAGCCCTGACGTGGTTTGTGCGTTTGGAATAAAATTGAGACTCCAATAAAAAAACGGAAAATTGCACAATCACTATACTATATTAAATCCATGAATAAAATCGAACCAGCTTATTCGAGTTTTAGTACTGATGTATTACTACGCTTAATTTTTCTTAGAACTCAGTTAAAACACATAATTATCATCAATTTATCACTTATTAATTAGATGAATAGTGTATTTTTTTAATAAATGATGAAAGTTTGGTATAAAGATTTGATTGATCAAAATTCTTTGGCACGTATTTTGTACTTTCAGGAAAACAAGTCATAGTAAAGGAAGTCATTTAGTGGTCATCATTCCACATTGGGAAACTAATTCCCACATCAAAAACTAGTCAAGTTAGCAAATCGAAGCTATCGCAACTTTTTGAAAGTCCAACCATCATTTAGATGCTAGAGACAACACAACTTGAGCAACGAGCCCCTTGCATTTCCATTTCTTTGTTGATTGCTTATTCTCGATGCATTAAATAAAAGAGCGTTTTAACGAAAAGTTCACGGTACTGTTCATTTTAACAAAAAATCACATTTTTACATCAAAAAGTCAAACCTGGTATTATTCACTTTACCTTTTATTTTGTCCTTGTTGTTAAAATTCAAAGTTTTGAAGTCATTTTCATTAGTTTTCCTTAAATAAAATGCATTACTAGCTCATAAGTTAAAATTTGCTAAAATAAATTAAAAGATTGGGTTTAAGTGGCCTGGTTAAAATATTGTTGGGAGAAAACTGAATGGGAAAAACTCCAAACTTAGGAGAAAGAGTAGCACATTTATAAAGTTATAATACAAATCAGTTTAGAAGGGACCAAGCAAACACATCAATCGTTTACCCCCCAAAAAAAAGAGCAAATATAGGAATCTGGGAGAAGAAACGTCGGCCGAGAAATATTGTGGATTACTTTACTTTACAAGAATAAACATGATTATTAATAATAATAATATTAATATTAAAACATTCCTCGAGAAAATGATACCTGGACCATCAGCTTCATATCTCCCTGCCATCTATCTCTATGGAAGGGATGTGGGATATTTTGTGCCAGTAGCGTCCTTTTACTGGTTGGCATCTCTTTTTTAGCACTGGACACCTATAGATGTGAAGTTGCTCTAGTGAAGGAGGCAGACCCTCCTCTGGAATGGATGCTAGCTTTGGACAATTCAAGAGTTGAAGAGATTGAAGGGAGGTGAGGCATTGAAAGCCCTTGCTGCTCAGTTCCTTCAGATTCGGGAAGCCTTCTATTATGAGTTCAGTGAGAGATTTGGGGAGGAGCGTCTCCATGCGGACCATGTCGGGTGGAAACGACACCGTATCCGGGTCTTCACCATCGATTAAAAGAAAGGTGAGTCTCTGCAACCCCCACTCCAACTCCCACAATGACTTACAGCTCTTTACCTCATTAATTGAAAGCAACGTGAGGTTGGGAGGAAAAGTCAAACCTTCACAGTAATCGATCCTCAATTCCTCAAGAGAGTTGAGATTGTGCATGTCTTCGGGCAACGCCTCCAATTTCTCGCATTCTCTGATCCAGATATATCTCAGGTTGGAGGGTCTTCTCCCCCCACTCAGTCTCGGGATGGAAACAAGACTTTCACATTCTTGAATGTATAGCTCTTGAAGATTGCTGAGGTGGCATAAGCCATCCGGTAAGGATTTCAGATTTGGGCAATTCCAGATCATAATATATTCAAGGCAGTGATTGGTGTTGTCGTTGAAGAACCCGTTCGGTGCTATTAAACCCATTCGTTCACATTCCTCCTCATCTACTAATGATTTCAAACTTTTGCAATCTTTAATCCTTATTCCTCTGAGATTTTGGGGAATCGGGAATTTTGCAAAATATATCAACGAATGGCACGATGCAATCTCGATGTTTTTAAGAGAAGGTGGCAGACCAACATCTGGAAAAGAAACTAGAGATGAACATTTGTATATGCGAAGCTCTTGAAGAGACGACAGCTGATTTAACCGAAGCTTCAAAAGATTTTCGCACTTTTTTAACTCCAGGCATTCAAGCTTGCACTCCAATATTTGCAATTGCAGCAACTCATCTGCTTCTTCTCCCAATTCTTCAACTAGACGAGAGTTGTCTTCAATTTCCAAACGGCCAAGACAAGTCAACCGCTGCAATAATCTACCCTCATTCTTCAATGACGACGTCAGCTTCTCACATCCATTAATCCTCAAATCTCTAACCTTGCTTAATCCCTTCCTCAACAATTCCCCTGTTTCCAGAGACATCACCTCCGAAATGTTTGAAAGCCACAAGGACTCTAATAACTCAAACTCAACCTTAGCATCTGTATGTACCAATACTTTACAACCGTCAATGTTTATTTGACGAAGTTGTTTGTAGTTGGCAATCGAAACCACCAATTCCTCACATTCAACAATTTCAAGTTTGGCTAATAAATTGAGCTTCTCTGGCAGCTTACCTTCCAACTTAGAACAATTTTTTATTGAAAGCCTTCTCAGGCAAGGGAAAACACCACTTCCGTGATCCAGTTGGAAAGGAAGCCACACCTTCCAATGCTGCATATCCACAAACTCGAGAATCTCTAACAGCGGAAAAGCCAAGACACACTCGCCATAAAACTCAGGACCAACACTTTCCACTGCATTCATTCCTCTAATATAAAGCTCCATGAGATGAGGCAATTGTCCGAGAGGTGGCAACGATAAACAATTGTTACATTCCTCTAAGCGCACAAGCACCATATTAAAGAAGAAGGAACCTTCAACCCATGATGAAAATTCCTTTCCGGCGTAACTCTTGATAGTGAACTCCTTGAGCTTTGTATGAGGATGTAACATGTCGAGCACAACAGATTCCATTTCTCTTGTGTTGCTTGAACGAGACCATTCTAGAACCAATGAATCAAGCCTCTCTTTCCATTTCAAGTTGGCCCTCCTGGCATCCTCGACATCAGTCACATTCTCCAATTTTGAGAGGCACAATGTCCTTCGAAGATGCAATAAGGGCCCTATCTCTCTTATCCCTGATTGATCACTATCTTCGCTCGCCACAAAAAGAGGCAGTGATTGTAGATTCGTCAATCGACCTAGTTGCGAAGGCATTCCTTCCAACGAATATGCACCTGAGTTGTTGAGATGGCGCAAATTAATTAGATTACTCATGTTCATGGGCAATGACTTCAATTTAGAACAACCTTCCAATATCAATGTTTGCAAGTAGTAAAGAGCGCTTGTTGATTTAGGCAAACTGGTTATCAATGTGTAGGATAGGTTAAGATACTGTAACAACCTCAAATCACCGATTGACTTTGGCAGCCCAGTTATTTTGTAGCCATTGAAAGAGAACACTCGTAAGTATTACAACTCTGGTAATAGCTCAAAAGTAACCTTACGAGACAAAGATTTACTCCGCCAACTGGAATCTGAAAGTGAAAGTGAAAGTGGCAGGAATGTTCGCAAACGTTCAGCTTTTGGAAAGTCCTTAAATCTCATAACTCCATCAAATTGACCAGCAATGAAAGACGAATGGCGAGCCCTTCGAAAGCAAGTGTTTTGCAAGTTATCACCTTGCTTATCTTCTAATCTAAAACATATTTCACCTACTGCCCATCGTGCTAAATCATTAATGAGGCCATACATTACATATCGTGAATTTTTTTTACTTGATTCTTGAAACAGCGACCTTGCTAATAGCTCTCGAAAGTAGTCACAACTGCACAAATTAAAATGATGAGAACTAATTATTGATGCCTGTGCAATTATATACAAATTTATAGTAAAAGTGAAATAATCAATTAATGGACTCCTAGTAAGCATTTCTAGAGGTGACAATTAATGGACTCCAATAAAAAATAAAATAAAAAACTTGATATTGCATGTATAAAGCACAATAAAACACACCACATAATATTAATTACTAGGAAAATGTTAGGAAGATCACATATTTTTGTGTCATATTTATGTACATCTGATGTGGCAAGCAAGGTATATATGTCACGTCAATTTATGAATCTATCTAACTGGATGTTGATTGTGTCCATCACTTACCATATGAGATGATACTAATATATTATATAAATATGTCATTTTTCTAGCACTACCCTTTAAATAAAAAAGCACAATAAAACATACTATATACGATTGCAAAAATCATATATTAGTATACATTGTTTTTCTTAAATTTTAACATGTTGAACAAATAAACGGGCAGTTAGTTCTAAAGGGTTTAGGGTTTAGGGTTTAGAGAGTTGAAGAGTTTGGGCTTAAGGCCCGGCGCAAGTATTGGGACAAGGGCCCGTGTGACTTGGCCCGAAGGCCTGTGTAGTTACAAGGGTTGGGTGTAGGTTGTAGCGGGCCGAAGGCCCGAAGTTGGGACACGGCCCGCAGGGCCTGGGTTTGTTTCTCGCCGGGAAAAGGAGGCCGGAGCTTCCTAGCTCCGGACGACGCCACCCTAGTCTACGATTTAAGTGCCAAAACGAAGGTAGAAGTGAGAGGAAGAGATTGGTACCTGTTTCACGACGAGTGGTGGCCGGGAAGTGGCCGGATTTTCGCTGGAGAGCCACGGGGTTTCGCCGGAGATCTCCTGGGTTTCTGGGCTTCACCGAGCTTCACTGAGACGGGGAAGAGGGAGGGGAGATCCTCGCGAGGGTGAGGGTGGTGGTGGTGTTGCCAGGGTGCCACTTTGGGTGTGCGTGGGTGTGTGCGGGTTCGATCGGGGAGAGAGTCCGAGAGAGAGAGAGAGAGAGAGAGAGAGAGAGAGAGTTGAGCTGAGAGAGAAGAGAGTGAGTGCTGAGGGAGAGAGCGTAGGGGAAAGAATGGAGATAGGGAGAGTGAGTTGAGAGACTGCCACGTGGCAGGCAGTGATGGGTGAGGATTTAAGGGAAAATCTGAAAAGTGATCCGGATGGGGCAAATGGATGGGGACTAAAATGTAAACTTCACGAACTTTTTAGGGAAAAAAAAGAAATTACGATTATTTGGGAGTGGGGTTTTACAAAAAGTGCACAAATTATGTAGCTGGTTATTGCTGCGATAATTAGGTGTTGAAAGACCATAACGAAGTCTCCTTCTTTCTGCCCAAAAGGAAAGTTAGATTCCTCTTTACCTCTCTCTTTATTTTTCGTGGGGTCATATTGTTTTAGGAATATGCTATCCACATATCTTATTTTCCTTCTCATACAATCTTTGATAATTTTTGTTTATTGATCTTCTTTAATTCATCCGATTCGACGGCCGAAAATTAAAAAAATGTGTGAGAAGTAAAATAAAGTGTGTGAATATCACATCCCTTGTTTTATCATTTTGATTGCTTTCTTATCTCCTACGTCTTACACGGTTATATTTTTTTTTTTTCATTTGGAGAAAATTGTGGTAATGGTTTCTCAACTTTAACCAAATTATAATAATGATCTTTTAATTAAAAATTCATGATTATTTGTCTCTTAACTCATTAAAATATGCAGCTATAATCTTTATTTTTTCATGGGGTCATGCTGTTTTATCTTTTTAATTGCTTTCTTATCTCCTTTGTCCCACACGGTTATACTTTTTCTTTTCCTTTATACGAACGATTTTGGGAGATGAGGGACCAAACACGCAACTCAGGGTGGAGGAGTGATTGCTCGTAGACAACTAAGTTGCATTTCCTTGCAACACCGATTATTTTATTTTGAGAGGGTGATTGGTTCAATTTTATAGGTCATTGTAGATAATGTTGAGACTCAAACACCTTGAGCCACACAACACAAAGAAGAAGAAAATGATCCTGCAAAAAGTTACTATGGATTATTGTTTACCATCTTGTAGTTATACTACTTAATTAGTCACAGAGCCATATTTAGATCAATTGAAGATGAAGAGCAAGTTTTATTAGCATATAATTAATGGACATCTAGCTATTAAAGAAAGGAAACAAGTCAAACAACATTGAGCAAGTAATTTTAGACTTATGTCCTGCCGTGTGAATTTGCTTTTTACTAATAAGTTGCCCAGCAACTTGACTTTTTCACTACCCAAAAGCTGAAAATGCATGAACCCGAATATGCTAGGAAAGTACAAAAACTAAATTAACATGATGCACGTGGAGAGAAACTTAAACACAAATTGTATTGTTAACCTATGGTGTTATGATGACACCCCTACATATGTCTAATCATTCCCTAAATATGGTCATTACCTGCTGAGAACTCTACCGGATGATTTACAAAAGATACCATATTCGTTGTTGATATATTTGAAGGAGTTATACAATTTAGGATTTAGTAAATGGGTGTGATATTTATACATCCCTTTTCACTTCTCATATACTTTTTAAAATTTTGGCCGTCAGATTAGATAAATTGAAATAAATCAAATGACAGAAGTTAATAAGTAGTATGTGAGAAGTAAAAAAAAAGTGTGAGAACTAAAAATAGATGTGTAAATGGTACATCCCTTTAGTAAAATAGGTAGTTTAAATGGAATTAGGCGTTGACTTGAAAGACTGCAACAAGTCTTCCTCTTTCGACGACAACTACTTCAGAGCTCTTCAATTTGCCATGACGATTACGTGTTGAAAGACTATAACAAGTCTTATCTTTCTGCCCATAAAGAAAGAAAGATTCCTCTTTTTTTATCTCTGTCTTTATATTTAGTGGGGTCATATTGTTTTCTTTTTTATTGCTTTCTTATTGTCAATATCCTACACGGTTATATTTTAAGAAAATTAATAAAAATAATTTAAAATTGTTGAGTTTTAACGATAAAGGTAAAATAAATAGTACTAGGTTTGACTTTTTAGTGTAAAAATGTGATTTTTCGTTAAAATAAACAGTACCGCGGATTTTTCGTTAAAACTCCCTTATACTTTTTCTTTTCCTTTATATGAACGATTTTGGGGGGAACTGAAACTTCGGCTGGAAGAGTGACTGCGAGTAACTTATAATTTTTAAAGTAGATCCGTGTTTTTAGTCGTTGGATCAAATTTTAAGGATACATATTATTTAATAAGGAGGATTAGGTGAAAGGGATCCGGAGAGGACCCCTTTCTTTTTGTGAGGGTGTTTGGTTCAATGTTTTTGTAGGCCATTGAAGATAATATAGAGAATCAATTTAAAACAGTAAAAGACTTTGAAACAACCTGAGCCACACAACACAAAGAAGAAGAAAATGATCCTGCCAACACCAGATTTACAAAAGTTATCATGGATTATGCTTTACCATTTTGGAGTTATACTACTTAATTAGTCATAGATCTATATTAATTTATGATCCACTTGAAGATGAACAGCAAGTATTATTAGCATATAATTAACGAACAACTCGATGTCTAGGAAGGGAAACAAGTCAAACAACATTGAGCAAGATTTTCATGAAGTGAAATTACTAGCTTATTATGACAATTTTGTAGGTTAAGAGAGACCAATTAAGCTTGGTAAATTGAATTAGTGACAATGAATTTTAGACTTACGTCTTCGCCGTGTCAATCTGCTACCAACTTGACATTTTCACTATCCAAAAATTGAAAATGCATGAACCAGAACATGCTAGGAAAATAGAAAAACAAAGTGAACGCGATGTATGTGGAGAGAAACTTAAATGCGAAATTTTATTGTTCACCCATGAAGTCATGATGGCGCCCCAACATGCGTTTAGTCATTCCTCAAATATGATCACTGTCTGCCGAGAGCTCTAATGAATGGTTTACAGAAGATAACAAAAAAGGAATTTGAGTTCTTGTAGTCTATAGGTCATATTGAACCATTCTCCATCGGGAATGATTGGAATTTCTAGTCTACATTACCCATCAAAATCATGGTTATTTATCATAATGCAAAAATAGTAATGCTTCTCCCTTGGCTCGTGTATGCGTTTATAACGCAGTACAAGGAGGTTAGTCGAAACCTCGTTATTAAGATTGATTGTAAGGGTTAGGTGGTTGCGAACAGTTGGCTGGTCGGAAAACGCGGCAATTATATAATTATTTTGAATTATAATAGTATTTATAAAATTGTTTTAGTTGATTTTTTCATTGGTACCTAAACTGAAAATTATGTTACTTAAACTAATAGTTGTATTGAAATTGGTATTTAAAAGATCCCAATTCCCAAACACTTAAACAGCCTGAGCCACACAACTTGTTCTGATACCTAAACTGAAAATTATGTTACTTAAACTAATAGTTTTTGGAGGATGAGGAACCAAACACGCAATTTAGGGTGGAAGGGTGATTGGTCGTAAACAACTGAGTTGCCTTTCTTGCAATATCGATTATATTATTTTGAGAAGGTGATTGGTTCAAATTTTTAGGCCATTGTAGATAATGTTGAGACTCTCAAACAACCTGAGCCACAC
Source organism: Pyrus communis (assembly GCF_041283825.1). Classification (NCBI taxonomy): domain Eukaryota; kingdom Viridiplantae; phylum Streptophyta; class Magnoliopsida; order Rosales; family Rosaceae; genus Pyrus; species Pyrus communis. The sequence goes on along the minus strand of NC_142575.1, from coordinate 2,207,576 downwards.
AATTTATAAAATAGCTTGTATTGATGTATTTTGTATATCATAGCAGCTGTACATAGGTAGTGATTTATACAAGGATGCGAAGCTATTCTAGGTAAAAAGAAAGCTAATTACAATCAATCACTACAATTACTCCAATCTCTTATTGTGTCCTACAATCACTCCAAGCCATATATGTTAGTTGACTATTTTATTTCCTTTAACACTCCCCCTCAAGTTGGAGTGTGGATATCAATAACACCCAACTTGCCAAGATGTGAATGGAAGATAGGTGCTCTCAGTGGCTTTGTAAACATGTCTGCTATTTGACGTCCCGTCTGCACATGAGAGGTCTTGATCTCTCCCCTCTGAATCTTTTCACGAATAGTATGACAATCCAGCTCTATGTGTTTGGTTCGTTCATGATACACAGGGTTCGCTGCAATATGTAGAGCAGCTTGATTGTCGCAAAACAACCTTACTGGCTCAGGATGGTTTACACGCAAATCATTCAACAAATTCCTCAGCCAAGTAAGCTCACAAGTGGTTGCAGCCATAGAGCGATACTCGGCTTCTGCTGAAGATCTTGCCACCATGACTTGCTTTTTACTTTTCCATGACACAAGTGATTTACCGAGGAAGATACAAAAACCTGTCACTGATCGACGTGTGATCGGACATCTAGCCCAATCCGCATCACAGTAGCCAATCAAATTAAGTTGATTCTCCGTAGGAAATAGTAACCCTTGTCCTGGTGCTTCTTGCAGATATTGGAGAAGATGATGTGCTGCCTTAAGGTGATGAAGTGTTGGTTCTTGCGTGAACTGACTGAGATTATTCACTGCATATGTAATATCTGGCCTTGTAATGGTAAGATATATTAATTTTCCAACCAAACGTCGATATCGAGTCGGGTCCTTGAGGGCATCACCACCTGTTGTCGTCAACACTAAATCTGGTTCCATAGGTACCTTGGCAGGTCTTACGCCAAGCAAGCCAGCTTCCTCCAATATGTCCAGGGTATACTTTTGTTGGCAAATAGAGATCCTAGCTTTGGACCGTGCAACTTCGACACCAAGAAAATATTTTAATGGTCCGAGGTCTTTAATTCGAAAACATCCACTAAGAAATTGCTTGAGTTGACTAATGGCTTCCTCATTATTTCTTGCAATGATCATGTCGTCGACATAGAGCAACACTACAGTAATAGAGTGTCCATAAACCTTAGTGAATAATGAGTAGTCCGCATGAGACTGTTAAAAGCCAATTTCTTGAATGGTTGATGAAAAACGTTGGAACCAGCTGCGAGATGCCTGCTTGAGTCCGTATAATGACTTGTGAAGTCGACAAACCATAGTCTCCCCCTGTTGACGATAACCAGGAGGTGGTAACATATAGACTTCCTCATGCAGTGCACCGTGAAGGAAAGCGTTTTGGACATCCATTTGGTGAAGAGACCAGCTGCGAACAACAGCAATGGTCAAGAGACAGCAGACAGTAATGAGCTTAGCAACGGGGGCGAACGTCTCTTTGTAATCAATACCTTCGCGCTGCGTGAACCCTTTGGCGACAAGGCGAGCCTTGTAGCGTTCGATGGTACCGTCAGAATGGTACTTGATTTTGAAGACCCATTTACATCTAATGGGGCGTTGGTGGGGGGTAAAGGAACCAAAGTCCAGGTGTGATTTGCTTCAAAGGCTTCAAGCTCAGAATTCATAGCTGCAAGCCAGTGAGGGTCATGGCGTGCCTGCTCATAAGAGGCTGGTTCAACTAAGTGAGAGACATTGTGAACAAAGGAGCGATGAGCAGGAGAGAGACGAGCATAAGAAATATACTGGTGAAGAGGATATCGCGTGCCGGACATGGTGGAAGAGATGGCGCTGGGCTGAAGCAAAGCAGCATGATGGGTCTGATAGTCACGAAGGTGGGCAGGTGGTTGTTTAATGCATTCGGAGCGACGAATGGGAAGAAGAGGCAGCGAAGGAGACGAGGGCGCAGGAGTTGGCGAGGTAGTGGTGTCTGGGGTTGGAGGAGGGATGTCAGAATGAAGTGAGGGAGTGGATGAGGAAGGTAGATCAATAGTGGGAAGGAGGTCTGAAGGTGCAGGAGTGGGGTCGTCATGGGGAACAGGTAAGACTGGGGAATTGTGGTCAGGTTCTGGTGGTGAGTTAGCAAGAGGGAAAAGGTGTTCATGGAAGGTGACATCGCGGGAGGTGAAAATGCACTTGCTATTAAGGTCATAAACACGATAGCCCTTCTGACCAAGGGGATATCCCAGGAAAATGCAGCGACGAGCACGAGCATCAAATTTGTGTGAGGGAGTAAGGTTGGTAGCATAGCATAAACACCCAAAAACCCGAAGATGAAAGTAGACAGGTAGTGTCCCATGCAAGATTTCATAGGGAGATTGATGGGAAAGCAGGGGTGTTGAAAGGCGATTGATAAGGTAACAGGCAGTTTGTACACTCTCCCCCCAGAACTTTAAGGGTAGGTTAGCTTGAAATCGTAAGGCACAGGCAACATTCAAAAGGTGACGGTGTTTGCGTTCAACGACCCCGTTCTGTTGAGGGGTGTGGGCACAGGTGTGTTGAAAAAGGGTGCCATGAGTGTCTAAGAATGATTGCAGAGATATGAATCCCCCCCCATTGTCTGCACGAAGGGTTTTAATGTCACGATTAAACTGTGTTTTGACCCAAGAAAAGAACGAGTGTATTATGGTTTGTGTGTCGGATTTAAATCGCATGAGATGAACCCATGTGAATCGAGTAAAGTCGTCTACAATGGTGAGGAAGTAACGTGCCCCAAAGGGTGTATGGGTTTGGTGCGACCACCAAATATCACAGTGGATCAAATCAAAAGGTGCAACTGATTTTATTGAACTGGAAACAAAAGATGAACGAGTTTGCTTTGCTAAAGGACAAATATCACAAACATGTGTAGAATCAAAAATAATTTCTGGAATGGTCTGGGATAAAGAGTGAAGAGGAGCCGAGGATGGGTGCCCAAGACGTTGGTGCCACAGTGTCGAGGTATGGTTGACATGGTTGGCGAGATGAGGGTTTTGTGTTGGAGTGAGGTAGTAGAGTCCATTAAACTGCTTGCCCAGGCCAATCATCTTCTTCGTAGCCATGTCCTGCACAACACAAAAACCGGGGTAGAAAATCACAACACACTTCAATGCCCAAGTTAACTTACTCACAGACAATAGGTTCACACGAAATTGTGGTACATGCAAAACTCCATCAAGGGTTATCTTGGGTGACAGTTTAATAGACCCAATGGATTCAATCGCAGCATGTCCGCCATTTGGTAACCCAACAAAATCATGTTGGGTTCTAGTGTTATTATGGCTGGGTGATAAGTGAGAAATATGATCTGTGGCCCCGCTATCCACGATCCAATACAATGTTGAATGCGGAGAATGTTGTGTAAAATTGCAATTGGGTGTATAGATACCTGTTGCATGTACAAGTGGCAGATTGGTACCATTCTTATTGCGAAGAAGGGCCATGAGTTGATGGTATTCCTCGGTTGTGAACGTTGTTTGATTGCTGGAGATGGGTGCTTTGGTTGTGTCAATCTGAGCAGTTGGCAATGGTAGTGTCTCAACATTGTTGGAGGCTGGAGATGCACGCCTATTTCTGGGCTGCACATTCTTTTTGTGCCATTTGTGTCCTTCAGGGAAGCCAATAAGGAAAAAACAACATTCAACTGGATGTCCTCCGTCACAGTAACTGCATTTGAAAGTCTTTCGTGAATTAGGGTTGTGGGCGCCATAGCCTCCTTTTGGTGCTGTTGAACGACTGGTTTGCATTGCATGGGCAGTGGGTTCACGACGATTCACCACATCCAATTGGCGTTCGTGTTGAAGAACCAATCCATGGACTCGTCGTGTATCCGGGAGTGGGCTCATCATCAATATAGAGCCTCGTATGGTTGAGTAGTTCTCGATCAGTCCCATTAAGAACTGCATGACTCTCTCTTTCTCTTCCCTGTCTGCATGTGCCTTGGATCCTTCGCATTCACAAGCAATGGGCTCATGGTATAATACTAATTCATCCCAAAGAGCTTTTAATTTTGTGTAATAATCTGAAACAGATAGCTATCCTTGTCGGTGTTCGACAATCTCTTGTCGAATCTGATAGATCCTGGAATCGTTGCCTTGCGAGAATCAATCTTCAAGGTCCCTCCATGCTGCTGTCGCAGTTTTGCAGTAGAGTATACTGTGAGCAATGTTGCCCTGCACGGATTGCCAAATCCAAGACAAGACCATGTCATTGCATCTCTGCCAAATTGAATATTTAGCATCAGTGGTTGCAGGGTTCTTGATTGATCCATCAACGAACCCTAGTTTGTTTTTGGCGCTGAGAGCAATTCGCATAGAGCGGCTCCATTGTCCATAGTTGTGTCCATCAAGAAGTTGTGAGACTAAGACAAGACTTGGTGAGTCTGAATGATGCAGAATGAGAGGATCAGATACATGAGGTATCATCTCAGTTGATTTTTCGTCGCCTATGGTGGCTGGGTTTGATGAAGAGGAACTGGTTGTGTTTGTGGCGGAAGCAAAAATAAGCCTTCTAGAGTCACCAAGATCGGTGCTCTGATGCCATATAAAATAGCTTGTATTGATGTATTTTGTATATCATAGCAGCTGTACATAGGTAGTGATTTATACAAGGATGCGAAGCTATTCTAGGTAAAAAGAAAGCTAATTACAATCAATCACTACAATTACTCCAATCTCTTATTGTGTCCTACAATCACTCCAAGCCATATATGTTAGTTGACTATTTTATTTCCTTTAACACAATTTGTTCTGATATCATAAAAAAGATTGAAATTTCACTATAAAAATAATTGACAATAGGGTGAGTACCTCAACTACTTATTATAAGAACATACAAAGTCTCTCATTTCATTAAATATGAGATTTATTCTTAACAAAAAAATGACTGTTTGCGCCACTTAGTACTACGATCTAATGATATTCCTCTTCACTTAAAAGTAGAGGTCTTAGGTTCGAATCTCGTGGATGACGAATTTGATATCAAATTAAACTATTCATTGTATGACTCAGCCAAACTTCTTTTATTCCTTTATATAAAAAATATTGATGTACTAAAAAAAAAAAATATCGATGTACTAAAAAAAAAAAATAAATAAATCTGCTTGTAAACAACTAAACCTACAATCCCCTGCAACACCGATCATATTACTTTGGGAGGGTGATTGTTTCAATTGTTTGTAGGCCGTAGCAGATAATGTAGAGACAATCAATTTAAAATTGTAAAAGACTCTGAAAAAACCTGAGCCACACAACACAAAGAAGAAGAAAATGATCCTACCGACACTTGGTTTACCAAAGTTACCGTGGATTATGCTTTGCCATCTTGTAGACTTGTAGTCATGATACTTAATTAGTAACAGAGCTGTATTAATTGGATTGTGAACCATTTGAAGATGAAGAGCAAGTTTTATTAGCATATAATTAATGAGCATCCAAATGTTTAAGAAAGAAAACAAGTCAAACAACATTGAGCAATATTTTCATGAGGTGAAATTACTAGCTTATTGTGTTAATTTTGAAGATTAAGAGAGACGACATAAGCTTGGTGACTGAATTAGTGACAAGTAATTTTAGACTTATGTATTCGTCATGTGATTTGCTTTTTCACTAATAAGTCAATATTCAAAAGCTGAAAATGCACGAAAAAGAACATGCTAGAAAGGTAGAAAAAACTAAGTTAACGTGATGTATGTGCAGAGAAACTTAAATCTGAAATTGTATTCTTAGCCACGATGTCATGATTGACCCATTCTCCCTTGGGAATGATTGGAAATTCTAGTCTGCAATATTCATAAAAAATCATGGTTATTTATCAGAATGCAAATAGTAATGCTCCTCCCTTTGGCTCATGTATGCGAACACAATGGAGTACAAGGAGGTTAGTGGAAATCTGGTTATTAAGATTGATTGTACGGGTAAGGTCGTTGGGAATACAGTTGCCCGGTCGAAAAAAAAAATGGCAATCGTATAATTATTTTGAATTCTATATAGTAATATTTGTAGATTTATTTTGGTTAACTTTTTCATTAGTATGTAAACTAAAAATCTTGTTACTTACACTGAAAGTTTTATTGGAATTGGTATTTAAAAGACCTCAAAACCTTCGTTTTTAATAGTACTCTTTAATAAAAGGGGAAATAATAGTTTATTGCCCTATCGATCATAAAAAGAAAAAAAAAAAAAGACGAAGCAACAGGTTAATATAGATTATTTTATCATTCGTAAAAATAAAAAAAAACAAAAAAAATTAGTTTGCCATTATTTTAAGGAGGATAATGCTAGGGAGACCAAGTTATTCAAGTATTAATTAAAGTACTTGTTTTCTATTGGTGACATATCATTTTATTTACAAAATTTAGTTTAAAAATTTGTTCTCTTTACTCTTACACATAAAGTGGGTTGAAACTCAAGGGTTGCAGAGGAAAATAACCAAAAAAATTCTTTGAGAAAAAATAAAATAAAAAGGTATTGTTTTCGCTGCCTTCAATTGCACAAAATTTATGGTAATAGATAGTCTCTACTGAAATATTATTATTTTGATAGACCATGGGAGGAAAACTTATTGTAAAAGTTTCGTAACAAAAGAGATATAAATCTTATTAGAGCTATAAAACCGAGATATGCAATTTTCTTCTCAACCTATGGAGATGTGAGAAGAAAGCACAATAAGAGATGAAAGGTTTGCAATTAAGCAAAGCAACGTTGATAGTTGGAGGGCAACTAGAAATTAAGGCTAGAACAAATAGATGATGCACTCAACATGTGGCACGAAAATATCAACAACATTTTCATAGAAACTCATTAAGTTAACTGTACATATCCATGAACATTGGCAACATGTTGCGATAAGCAACTTTTTCTAGGACGGTAAATTAGTAGACAAACTGAAGGAAAAGTGTTTACTCTTTATTTTTTCGTGGGGTCATGCTTTTTTTTTATTTTAATTGCTTTCTTATCTTCCATGTCCTACACTTTTTATTTTCCTTTATATGAACGATTTTGCAAACACGTAATTTAGGGTGGAAGGATGATTGCTCGTAAACAACTTAGTTGCATTTCTTGCAATACCGATTATATTATAGGGGTATGATATCTACATTTTTTTTTTACTTCTCACACACTCTTATAAATTTCGGCCGTCGGATCGGATGGATTGAAGAATATCAAATGATATAAATTAACAAGAGATGTGTAAGAAGTAAAAATGGGTGTATGGATAGGGTTTAGCACACCCTATATTATAATGAGAGGGTGATTCGTTCAAATTTTTAGGCCATTGTAGATAATGTTGAGACAACAAATTTAAAATAGTAAAAGACTCAAACAGCTTGAGCCACACAACACAAAGAAGAAGAACTTGATCCTACAAAAAGTTACCATGGATTATTGTTTACCATCTTGTAGTTATGCTACTTAATTAGTCAGAGCTATATTAGATCAATTGAAGATGAAGAGCATGTTTTATTAACATATAATTAATGAACATCTAGCTGTTAAAGAAAGGAAACAAGTCAAACAACAATGAGCAAGATTTTCATGAAGTGAAATGACTAGTTTATTATGTTAAGTTTGAAGATTAAGAGAGACAAACTAAACTCGGTAGAATTGAATTAGTGACAAGTAATTTTAGACTTATGTATTGCCGTGTGAATCTGCTTTTTTGCTAATAAGTCTCCCAGCAACTTGATCCTTCTACTATCCAAAAGCTGAAAATGCACGAACCCGAACTTGCTAGGAAAGTAGAAAAACTAAGTTAACGCGATATATGTGAAGAGAAATTTAAACTCAAATTGCATTGTTAACCCATGATGTCGCGATAACGTCTTAACATGTGTCTAGTCATTTCTTAAATATGGTCATTGCTTGTTGAGAGCTCTACCGGATGATTTACAGAAGAAACCATATTCGCCCTTGATATATTTGAAGGAGTTATACAATTTAGTATTTAGTAAAGGGGTGTGATATTCACACACTTCTTTTACTTCTCACACATCCCTTTAATTTTCGACCGTCGGATCAGATGAATTGAAGTATATCAAGGGATAAAAGTTAACAAAGAATGTGGAGAAGTAAAAATCTGAAATTGTATTCTTAGCCACGATGTCATGATTGACCCATTCTCCCTTGAGAATGATTGGAAATTCTAGTCTGCAATATTCATAAAAAATCATGGTTATTTATCAGAATGCAAATAGTAATGCTCCTCCCTTTGGCTCATGTATGCGCACACAATGGAGTACAAGGAGGTTAGTGGAAATCTGGTTATTAAGATTGACTGTTCGGGTAAGGTCGTTGGGAATACAGTTGCCCGGTCGAAAAAAAATGGCAATCGTATAATTATTTTGAATTCTATATGGTAATATTTGTAGATTTATTTTGGTTAACTTTTTCATTAGTATGCAAACTAAAAATCTTGTTACTTACACTGAAAGTTTTATTGGAATTGGTATTTAAAAGACCTCAAAAACTTCGTTTACTCTTTAATAAAAGGCGAAATAATAGTTTATTGCCTTATCGATCATAAAAAGAAAAAAAAAAGATAAAACAACAGGTTAATATAGATTATTTTATCATTCGTAAAAAAAAAAAAAACAAAAAAACAAAAAAAATAGTTTGCCATTATTTTAAGGAGGATAATGCTAGGGAGACCAAGTTATTCAAGTATTAATTAAAGTACTTGTTTTCTATTGGTGACATATCATTTTATTTACAAAATTTAGTTTAAAAATTTGTTCTCCTTACTCTTACAAATAAAGTGGGTTGAAACTCAAGGGTTGTAGATGAAAATAACCAAAAAAATTCTTTGAGAAAAAATAAAATAAAAAGGTATTGTTTTCGCTGCCTTCAATTGCACAAAATTTATGGTAATAGATAGTCTCTACTGAAATATTATTATTTTGATAGACCATGGGAGGAAAATTTATTGTAAAAGTTTCGAAACAAGAGAGATATAAATTTTATTAGATCTATAAAACCGAGATATGCAATTTTCTTCTCAACCTATGGAGATGTGAGAAGAAAGCACAATAAGAGATGAAAGGTTTGCAATTAAGCAAAGCAACGTTGATAGTTGGAGGGCACCTAGAAATTAAGGCTAGAACAAATAGATGATGCACTCAACATGTGGCACGAAAATATCAACAGCATTTTCATAGAAACTCATTAGGTTAACTGTACATATCCATGAACATTGGCAACATGTTGCGATAAGCAACTTTTTCTAGTACGGTAAATTAGTAGACAAACTGAAGGAAAAATGTTTACTCTTTATTTTTTTATGGGGTCATGTTGTTTTATCTTTTTTTAATTGCTTTCTTATCTTCCATGTCCTACACGGTTATACTTTTTATTTTCCTTTATACAACGATTTTGGGAGATGAGGAACCGAACACGTAATTTAGGGTGGAAGGATGATTCCTCGTAAACAACTGAGTTGCTTTTTTTTTTTTTTGCAATACCAATTATATTATAGGGGTATGATATCTACATATTTTTTTTTACTTTTCACACACCTTTATAAATTTCGGCCGTCGGATCGGATGAATTGAAGAAAATCAAATGATATAAATTAACAAGAGGTGTGTAAGAAGTAAAAATGGGTGTATGGATATCACATCTTATATTATATTGAGAGGATGATTGGTTCAAATTTTTAGGCCATTGTAGATAATGTTGAGACAACAAATTTAAAATAGTAAAAGACTCAAACAGCCTGAACCGAACAACACAAGGAAGAAGAACTTGATCCTACAAAAAGTTACCATGGATTATTGTTTACCATCTTGTAGTTATACTTAATTAGTCACAGAGCTATATTAGATCAATTGAAGATGAAGAGCAAGTTTTATTAACATATAATTAATGAACATCTAGCTGTTAAAGAAACGAAACAAGCCAAACAACATTGAGCAAGTAATTTTAGATTTATGTCCTGCCGTGTGAATTTACTTTTTACTAATAAGTCTCCCAGCAACTTGACTTTTCCACTACCCAAAAGCTGAAAATGCACGAACCCGAAAATGATAGGAAAGTACAAAAACTAAGTTAACACGATGTACGTGGAGAGAAACTTAAACACAAATTGTATTGTTAACCCATGGTGTCATGATGACACCCCTATATGTGTCTAGTCATTCCCTAAATATGGTCATTGTCTGCTGAGAGCTCTCCCGGATGGTTTATAGAATGTACCATATTCGCCGTTGATATATTTGATAGCTAACATCCTATGAAAAATGATAGAAAATAGATATCAGACAGGAAGGAAGAAGCTCAGAAAAGGCAATTGAAACACAACTATTTAGACAACATAAATCCATATTTCACAAAGCACTTGGCCGGCCACATAAGAACTCTAACCTTCCCCGACCACATAATAACCCAGTTAAAAGAAATCTATTTAGCCCTCAATGAAATCCTTGTTTTGGGCAAGGCAATAACAACAAAACCTCTCCATCCAGCTAGTTTATGCATTCAAAGTCGGGATGAAGATCGCACACATACATACAGAACCATAGAAACACATGACCATGAAATCTTAGGAAGTACGCGATGCCATTAATATACTAAGCATTAAAAGTAAATACTGAAACCAGTCATAAACACCATCAGGAAGCAATTTGTATAAAGATTATATTCCCCACTCAAACAACGAACGACAATAAAAAAACAACAATACCTTTTATTCTATTACAATTCGAGCATCCAACCCGAAACCAATTGGCAACGGGTGGAGACGTCCGAGATCTTTCAAACTATTTACGTAACACTTCAATTCCCGACATGGGATTCACACTGTCGAAACAATACCTGCTCCAAGAAGCAATATACTCTCAAAATTTTCAACTTGCTAATTTTGTAATAAACACAAAGAAAACTTGTCATTTTCTCACTAACCCTTTTCTGTTCATTTTCATTTTCACTATATTCCTAATCAAACAAAACCATAAATCAAACCGAAAAATTGTAATCTCCTTTGAAGAATCCAAATTTTGCATCAAGTATATGTATTTACTTTAATAATGATAAAAACATAAAAATTAAAACTAAAAACATGAATTTTGCTAAGAAATTAATATAAAACCAATGCATCTGAGAGAATTACAATCAAGTCAATACAAATTAACGAATAAATCTAAATGAATTAGAGCTCAATCCAATCAGAAACCCAGCAAATAAGCATCGCAAAGATTAAATTTAAACAAAAACCGAATAAAGCCATACAAAAGATTAAGAATTTATATTCGGATTGAAGAAAGAGATTACGTACCGACATGAATTTGGTCAAAGAAGAAAGAACTTTTTTATTTTCCTGGAAAATGAAATGACTCGGAAGGCAGAGAGAGAGAGAGACGTTGGGCCAGAAATGGGCCTAAATTGTATTGTGAAATCTGGGAAAGAATATGAGGCTTTAACGGTTTTTGTTTCGGGATGAACGGTGTTATTTTGCTGACGGGAACGGAAAGATGATTCGTATCGCCGTTAAGTCGGCGTCAGCCCTGACGTGGTTTGTGCGTTTGGAAGAAAATTGAGAGTCCGATAAAAAAATGGAAAATTGCAGAGACACAATCCTACATTAAATCCATGAATAAAATCGAACCCGTTTTTTCACAAATTCAATTTTTAGTACTAATATATTACTACCCTCTATTTTCCTTAGAACTCAATTAAAACGCATAATCATCACCAATGAATAGTGCACTTTTTGAATAAGTGACGAAAGCTTGGTATAACGATTTGATTTACCAAAATTCGTTGGCACATATTTTCTACTTTCAGGAAGACAAGACATAGTAAAGGAAGTCATTTGGTGGTCATCATTCCACATCGGGAAACTAATTCCCACGTCAAAAAGTGGTCAAGTCAGTATACCGAAACCAACGCAACTTTTTGAGAATCTAATCATCATTTAGAGACTAGAGACAACACAACTTCAACAACGAGCCCCTTGCATTTCCATTTCTTTATTGATTGCTTATTCTCGATGCATTAAATAAAATGCAATAGTAGCTCATAAGTCAAAATTTGCTAAAATAAAATAAAAGATCAGGTTTAGGTGGCCTGGTTAAAATCTTGCTGGGAAAAAACTGAATGGGAAAAACTCCATACTTAGGAGAAAAGGTAGCACATTTATAAAGTTATAATACAAATTAGCGAAAAGGGACCAAGCAAACATAGCAATTGTTTACCCAAAAAAAAAAAAGAAAAAAAGTAAATATAGGAATCCATGAGAATAAATGTTGGCCGAGAAATATCCAAGTTGTCGCCAATTGAAGGCCTCCCAAAGCAGCCACTCCTCAACCTCCAAAACCTTGACCCAAACCAAATATTGTGGATTACTTTACTTTACAAGAATAAACATGATTATTAATAATAATAATATTAATATTAAAACATTCCTCGAGAAAATGATACCTGGACCATCAGCTTCATATCTCGTTAAAATCTATCTTTATGCAAGGGATGTGGGATATTTTGTGCCAGTAGCGTCCATTTCCTGGTTGGCATCTCTCTTTTAGCACTGGACATCTATGGATGACAAGTCTCTCTAGTGAAGGAGGCAGACCCTCCTCTGGAATGGATGCTAGCTTTGGACAATCCACGAGTCTAAGAGATTGAAGGGAGGTGAGGAATTGAAAGCCCTTGCTGCTCAGTTTCTTCAGATTCGGGAAGCCTTCTATTGAGAGGTTAGTGAGAGATTTGGGGAAAAGCGTCTCCGTCTGTACCATGTCGGGTGGAAACGACACCGTATCTGGGTCTTCACCATTGATTGCCAAGTATGCAAGAGAGGTGAGTCTGTGCAAGCCCCACTCCAACTCCCACAATGACTTACAGCTCTTGACCTTCCAAATTACAAGCAACGTGAGGTTGGGAGGAAAAGTCAAACCTTCACGGTAGTCGATCCTCAAATCCTCAAGAGAGTTGAGATTGTGCATGTCTTCGGGCAACGCCTCCAATTTCTCGCATTCATAGATCTCCATCTCTCTCAGGTTGGAGGGTCTTCTCCCCCCACTCAGTCTCGGGATGGAAACAAGACTTCCACAGCTCACAATACTTAGGGTTTGAAGATTGTTGAGGTGGCATAAGCCATCCGGTAAGGATTTCAGATTTTGGCAATTCCAGATCATAATACGTTCAAGGCAGTGATTGGTGTTGTCCCTGAAGAACCCGTTCGGTGCTATTAAACCCACTCGTTCACATTCCTCCTCATCTACTAGTGATTTCAAACTTTTGCAATCTTCAATCCTTATTCTTCTGAGATTTTGGGGAATCTGGAATTTTGCAAAATATATCAACGAATGGCACTCTCTAATGTCGATGTCTTTAAGAGAAGGTGGCAGACCAACATCTGGAAAAGAAAATAAACGTGAACATTCGTGTATGCGAAGCTCTTGAAGAGACGACAGCTGATTTAAACCTTTTGGTAGCTTCAAAAGATTGTCGCACTTTTTTAACTGCAGAAATTCAAGCTTGCACCCCAATATTTGCAATTGCAGCAACTCCTCTGCTTCTTCTCCCAATTCTTCAACTAGACGAGAGTTGTCTTCAATTTTCAAACGGCCAAGACAAGTCAACCGCTGCAATAATCTACCCTCATTCTTCCATGAAGACGTCAGCTTCTCACAACCACTGATCTTCAAATCTCTAACCTTGCTTAATCCCTTCCTCAACAATTCCCCTGTTTGCAAAGACATCACCTCCGAAATGTTTGAAAGCCACAAGGACTCTAATAACTCAAACTCAACCTTAGCATCTGTATGTACCAATACTTTACAACCGTCAATGTTTATTTGACGAAGTTGTTTGTAGTTGGCAATCGAAACCACCAATTCCTCACATTTAACAATTTCAAGTTTGGCTAACAAATCGAGCTTTTCTGGCAGCTTGCCTTCCAACTTACAACATTTTTTGATTGAAAGCCTTTTCAGGCAAGGGAAAACACCACTTCCGTGATCCAGTTGGAAAGGAAGCCACACCTTCCAATGCTGCATATCCACAAACTCGAGAATCTCTAACAGCGGAAAAGCCAAGACACACTCGCCATAAAACTCAGGACCAACACTTTCCACTGCATTCATTCCTCTAATATAAAGCTCTTTGAGATGAGGCAATTGTCCGAGAGGTGGCAACAACAAACAATTGTTACATTCCTCTAAGCGCACAAGCACCATATTAGAGAAGAAAGAATCTCCAACCCATGATGAAAATTCCTTGCCGGCGTACCTCTTGATGGTGAGCTCCTTGATCTTTGTATGAGGCTGCAACATGTCAAGCACAGCGGATTCAGTTTCTCCTGTGTCGCTTAAATAAGACCATTTTAGGACCAACGAATCAAGCCTCTCCTTGCATTTCAAGTTGGCCCTCCTGGCATCCTCGACATTAGTCACACTCTCCAATCTTGAGAGGCACAATGCCCCTCGGAGATGCAATAGGGGCCCTATCTCTCTTATCCCTGATTGATCACTACCTTCGCTCGCCACAAAAAGAGGCAATGATTGTAGATTCGTCAATCGACCTAGTTGCGAAGGCATTCCTTCCAACGAAGATGCACCTGAGTTGTTGAGATGGCGCAACTTAATTAGATTGCTCAAGTCCGCAGGCAATGACTCCAATTTAGAACAACGTTCCAATATCAATGTTTGCAAGTAGTAAAGAGTGCTTGTTGATTTGGGCAAACTGGTTATATCTGTGTAGGAAAGGTCAAGATACTGTAACAACCTCAAACCACCGATTGACTCTGGCAGCTCAGTTATTTTGTAGCCATTGAAAGAGAGCACTCTAAGTATTGCAACTCTTGTAATAGCTCAAAAGTAACCTTACGAGACAAATATTTGTACCATCCCCTGGGATCTGGAAATGAAAGTGGCAGGAAAGTTCGCAAGCGTTCAACTTTTGGAAAGTCCTCAAATCTCATAACTCCATCAAATCGACCAGCAATGAAAGACGAATGGCGAGCCCTTCGAAAGCAAGTGCTTTGCAAGTTATTACCTTGCTTATCTTCCAACCTAAAACATATTTCTCCTGCTGCCCATTGTGCTAAATCATTAACGAGGTCATGCATTACATATCGTGAATTGTTTTTGCTTGATTCTTGAAACAGCGACCTTGCTAATAGCTCTCGAAAGAAGTCGCGGCCCAAATCCTCCATTTGTTTATTGTCGTCAGGTTTTTGTTGAATCAAACCCTCTGCCATCCACAAAAGGACGAGCTGCTTCTCCCCAAATTCGTAGTCATTTGGAAGTATTGAGCAATAGGCAAAACACCTCTTCAAATGTGATGGAAGATAGTGATAGCTCAACTGTAGTACAGGAAGAAGGCCACTCTTATCTGCTAGATTCCATAATTTGTTGTCCAATATTTCTCCCCACTCTTCTTTTTCTTGGCGACGTAAAAGACCACCGAGAGTTCTTGCAGCTAGTGGTAATCCACAACATTTTCCAACAATTTTCGTCCGAATTACCTCATAATTTACTGGTTTTCCGTTATTAATTTCCCCGAACGCGTGTCGCTCAAATATTTCCATACAATCATCATCTGCCATACACTCCAAATTATGAACTCCAGCGGCTCCCGTAATCTTTGCAACATTCCTGTCACGGGTTGTCACAATTATCTTACTTCCTCCTGCTCCGACGTCAAAAGGGGATTGAAGTCTTGTCCAGAGATCGTACAGATCATACTCATCTTTGTCCCAAATATCATCTAAAACAATTAAAAACTTTTTTCCTCTTAATTGCTCACTCAAATCATGTTGCATTTTACTAAACTCCTCCACTTGAACGGGTCGGGATGTGATTGATTGAAGAATTGCCTTTGTCACTCGCACCACATCGAAGTCATCGGACACAGATACCCAGACCTTGAGCTCAAACTCCTTCATGGCTTCATCTTTGTTGTTGAATACAAGTTGAGCAAGTGTCGTCTTCCCAACTCCTGGCAGGCCAACTATAGCAACTACACCAAAATTGACAGCACATGCACGCTCGTATTTTCTGGACAACAATTCAATAATCTCCCCTTTGTCACCATCTCTTCCAACAACAAGCTTTTCATCTAATACGCCTGAACTTGGTAGACTTTGCGATTCCTTAGCAGATGTCCCAGTATATTTCAAGCCAAACTTGTCTTTCCGTTCAAATATGTCTTGCAACCGCTTCGTAATCTTCTTCATTTCGGAGTTCATATCAAAACTCAATTTAACTTTATAAAATGATCTCCGTACCTTCCTGCTTGGGCTGGCTTGATCACGTCCCTCTATCATGCGCTTCAACATTTGAGTGGCAAATTTGTCCAACATGTCTTCGATATCATAAGCCAGGTCTCTGAGATCATCCAGCCACAGTTTCACACCACCTTCAGTCAGTTGCCTTTCCTCAGCGTCGCTCAGCACCTCTCCAATTGTAGACAACGTGGTCCTCCACTTCTCCAACTTCTGTCCGACGCCCCGGAAATTGCCCAAGTACTCAAGAATCTCGCGAGGGGTCAACCTGTCGAGCAGCAACTGTAGAAACGCCGCAAGAAAAACCTCTCCGAGTGCCATGTTAAGAGCGAGGATTACTCCGAGCAATCAATGAAAGACCGAACCGCTTTTGAGCAATATTGAGGTGCAGAACTGGACAAATTAAGTGAACAAACAAATGAATAAAAAGTGGTTCAAATAAAATGAAAAACAACTAATGTATTATTCAAATAAATAATAAGAACTTACATGGAAGTTCAAATCTAACTCTGCTTGTGATCAACAAATACAGACTCAACGAAGGGAAGATCAACGGTCAAAGACTTGTTCCTTGGAAATTTGGAAGCTTGACCCGTTGAGACTCAGAAACAGTCACAACTGCACAAATTAAAATGAAGAGAACTAATTATTGATGCCTGTGCAATTATATACAAATTTATAGTAAAAGTGAAATAATCAATTAATGGACTCGTAGTAAGCATTTCTAGAGGTGACAATTAATGGACTCCAATAAAAAATAAAATAAAAAACTTGATATTGCATGTATAAAGCACAATAAAACACACCACATAATATTACTTACTAGGAAAATGTTAGGAAGATCACATATTTTTGTGTCATATTTATGTACCATCTGATGTCGCAAGTAAGGTATACATGTCACGTCAATTTATGAATATATCTCACTGGATGTTGATTGTGTCCATCACTTACCATATGAGATGATACTAATATATTATATAAATATGTGATTTTTCTAGCACTACCCTTTAAATAATAAAGCACAATAAAACATACTATATACGATTGCAAAAATCATATATTAGTATACATTGTTTTTCTTAAATTTTAACATGTTGAACAAATAAACGGGCAGTTAGTTCTAAAGCGTTTAGGGTTTAGAGAGTTGAGGAGTTTGGACTTAAGGCCCGGCCCAAGTATTGGGCCAAGGGCCCGTGTGACTTGGCCCGAAGGCCTGTGTAGTTACAAGGGTTGGGTGTAGGTTGTAGTGGGCCAAAGGGCCGAAGTTGGGACACGGCCCGCAGGGCCTGGGTTTGTTTCTCGCCGGGAAAAGGAGGCCGGAGCTTCCTAGCTCCGGACGACGCCACCCTAGTCTACGATTTAAGTGCCAAAACGAAGGTAGAGGTGAGAGGAAGAGATTGGTACCTGTTTCACGACGAGTGGTGGCCGGGAAGTGGCCGGATTTTCGCTGGAGAGCCACGGGGTTTCGCCGGAGATCTCCTGGGTTTCTGGGCTTCACCGAGCTTCACTGAGACGGGGAAGAGGGAGGGGAGATCCTCGCGAGGGTGAGGGTGGTGGTGGTGTTGCCGGGGTGCCACTTTGGGTGTGCGTGGGTGTGTGCGGGTTCGATCGGGGAGAGAGTCCGAGAGAGAGAGAGAGAGAGAGAGTTGAGCTGAGAGAGAAGAGAGTGGGTGCTGACTGCTGAGGGAGAGTATAGGGGAAAGAATGGAGATAGGGAGAGTGAGTTGAGAGACTGCCACGTGGCAGGCAGTGATGGGTGAGGATTTAAGGGAAAATCTGAAAAGTGATCCGGATGGGGCAAATGGATGGGGACTAAAATGTAAACTTCACGAACTTTTTAGAGAAACAAAAGAAATTACAATAATTTGGGGGTGGGGTTTTACAAAAAGTGCACAAATTATGTAGCTGGTTATTGCTGCGATAATTAGGTGTTGAAAGACCATAACGAAGTCTCCTTCTTTCTGCCCAAAAGAAAGTTAGATTCCTCTTTACCTCTCTCTTTATTTTTCGTGGGGTCATATTGTTTTAGGAATATGCTATACACACATCTTATTTTTCTTCTTATACAATCTTTGATAATTTTTGTTTGTTGATCTTCTTGAATTCATCCGATCCAACGGTCGAAAATTAAAAAAATGTGTGAGAAGTAAAATAAGGTGTGTGAATATCACATCCCTTGTTTTATCATTTTGATTGCTTTCTTATCTCCTACGTCTTACACGGTTATATTTTTTTTTTATTTGAAGAAAATTGTGGTAATGGTTTCTCAACTTTAACCAAATTATAATAATGATCTTTTAATTAAAAATTCATGATTATTTACCTCTAAACTCATTGAAATATGCAGCTATAATCTTTATTTTTTTCATGGGGTTATGCTGTTTTATCTTTTTAATTGCTTTCTTATCTCCTTTGTCCCACACGGTTATACTTTTTCTTTTCCTTTATACGAACGATTTTGGGAGATGAGGAACCAAACACGCAACTCAGGGTGGAGGAGTGATTGCTCGTAGACAACTAAGTTGCATTTCCTTGCAACACCGATTATTTTATTTTGAGAGGGTGATTGGTTCAATTTTATAGGCCATTGTAGATAATGTTGAGACTCAAACACCCTGAGCCACACAACACAAAGAAGAAGAAAATGATCCTGCAAAAAGTTACCATGGATTATTGTTTACCATCTTGTAGTTATACTACTTAATTAGTCACAGAGCCATATTTAGATCAATTGAAGATGAAGAGCAAGTTTTATTAGCATATAATTAATGGACATCTGGCTATTAAAGAAAGGAAACAAGTCAAACAACATTAAGCAAGTAATTTTAGATTTATGTCTTGCCGTATGAATTTGCTTTTTACTAATAAGTTGCCCAGCAACTTGACTTTTTCACTACCCAAAAGCTGAAAATGCATGAACCCGAATATGCTAGGAAAGTACAAAAACTAAATTAACACGATGCACGTGAAGAGAAACTTAAACACAAATTGTATTGTTAACCCATGATGTTATGATGACACCCCTACATATGTCTAGTCATTCCCTAAATATGGTCATTACCTGCTGAGAACTCTACCGAATGATTTACAAAAGATACCATATTCGCCGTTGATATATTTGAAGGAGTTATACAATTTAGGATTTAGTAAAAGGGTGTGATATTTATACATCCATTTTCACTTCTCATATACTTTTTTAATTTTTGGTTGTCAGATTAGATAAATTGAAGTAGATCAAATAACAGAAGTTAACAAGTAGTATGTGAGAAGTAAAAAAAAAAGTGTGAGAACTAAGAATAGATGTGTAAATGGTACATCCCTTTAGTAAAATAGGTAGTTTAAATGGAATTAGGTGTTGACTTGAAAGACCGCAACAAGTCTTCCTCTTTCGACGAAAACTACTTCAGAGCTCTTCAATTTGCCATGACGATTACGTGTTGAAAGACTATAGCAAGTCTTATCTTTCTGCCCATAAAGAAAGAAAGATTCCTCTTTTTTTCTCTCTCTCTCTCTTTATTTTTAGTGGGGTCATAGTGTTTTCTTTTTTATTGCTTTCTTATCGTCAATATCTTATATTTTAAGAAAACTAATAAAAATAATTTAAAATTGTTAAGTTTTAACGATAAAGATAAAATAAAGGGCAAAATAAATAGTACTAGGTTTGATTTTTTAGTGTAAAAATGTGATTTTTCGTTAAAATGAACAGTACCGCGGATTTTTCGTTAAAACTCCCTTATACTTTTTCTTTTCCTTTATATGAACGATTTTGGGGGGAACTGAAACTTCGGCTGGAAGAGTGACTGCGGTAACTTATAACTTTTAAAGTAGATCCGTGTTTTTAGCCATTAGATCAAATTTAAAGGATACATATTATTTAATAAGGAGGATTAGGTGGAAGGGATCCGGAGAGGACCCCTTTCTTTTTGTGAGGGTGTTTGGTTCAGTGTTTTTGTAGGCCATTGAAGATAATATAGAGAATCAATTTAAAACAGTAAAAGACTTTGAAACAACCTGAGCCACAAAACACAAAGAAGAAGAACATGATCCTGCCAACACCAGATTTACAAAAGTTATCATGGATTATGCTTTACCATTTTGGAGTTATACTACTTAATTAGTCACAGATCTATATTAATTTATGATCCATTTGAAGATGAACAGCAAGTATTATTAGCATATAATTAACGAACAACTCGATGTCTAGGAAGGGAAACAAGTCAAACAACATCGAGCAAGATTTTCATGAAGTGAAATTACTAGCTTATTATGACAATTTTGTAGGTTAAGAGAGACCAATTAAGCTTGGTAAATTGAATTAGTGACAATGAATTTTAGACTTACGTTTTCGCCGTGTCAATCTGCTACCAACTTGACATTTTCACTATCCAAAAATTGAAAATGCACGAACCAGAACATGCTAGGAAAATAGAAAAACAAAGTGAACGCGATGTATGTGGAGAGAAACTTAAACGCGAAATTTTATTGTTCACCCATGAAGTCATGATGGCGCCCCAACATGCGTCTAGTCATTCCTCAAATATGATCACTGTCTGCCGAGAGCTCTAATGAATGGTTTACAGAAGATAACAAAAAAGGAATTTGAGTTTTTGTAGTCTATAGGTCATATTGAACCATTCTCCATTGGGAATGATTGGAATTTCTAGTCTACATTACCCATCAAAATCATGGTTATTTATCATAATGCAAAAATAGTAATGCTTCTCCCTTGGCTCATGTATGCGTTTATAACGCAGTACAAGGAGGTTAGTCGAAACCTCGTTATTAAGATTGATTGTAAGGGTTAGGTGGTTGCGAACAGTTGGCTGGTCGGAAAACGCGGCAATTATATAATTATTTTGAATTATAATAGTATTTATAAAATTATTTTAGTTGATTTTTTCATTGGTACCTAAACTGAAAATTATGTTACTTAAACTAATCGTTGTATTGAAATTGGTATTTAAAAGATCCCAATTCCTAAACACTTAAACAGCCTGAGCCACACAACTTGTTCTGATACCTAAACTGAAAATTATGTTACTTAAACTAATAGTTTTTGGAAGATGAGGAACCAAACACGCAATTTAGGGTGGAAGGGTGATTGGTCGTAAACAACTGAGTTGCCTTTCTTGCAATACCGATTATATTATTTTGAGAAGGTGATTGGTTCAAATTTTTAGGCCATTGTAGATAATGTTGAGACTCTCAAACAGCCTGAGCCACATAATTTGTTCTGATATCATAAAAAAGATTGACATTTCACTATAAAAATAATTGACAATAGGGTGAGTACCTCAACTACTTATTATAAGAACATACAAAGTCTCTCATTTCATTAAATATGAGATTTATTCTTAACAAAAAAATGACTGCTTGCGCCACTTAATACTACGATCTAACGATATTCCTCTTCACTTAAAAGTAGAGGTCTTAGGTTTGAATCTCGTGGATGACGATTTTGATATCAAATTAAACTATTCATTGTGTGGCTCAGCCAAACTTCTTTTATTCTTTAATATAAAAAATATTGATGTCCTAAAAAAAATAAAAAAATATCGATGTACTAAAAAAAATAAAACATATCTGCTTGTAAACAACTAAACCTACAATCCCCTGCAACACCGATCATATTACTTTGGGAGGGTGACTGTATCAATTGTTTGTAGGCCGTAGCAGATAATGTAGAGACAATCAATTTAAAATTGTAAAAGACTCTGAAAAAACCTGAGCCACACAACACAAAGAAGAAGACAATGATCCTACCGACACTTGGTTTACCAAAGTTACCGTGGATTATGCTTTGCCATCTTGTAGACTTGTAGTCATGCTACTTAATTAGTAACAGAGCTGTATTGGATTATGAACCATTTGAAGATAAAGAGCAAGTTTTATTAGCATATAATTAATGAGCATCCAAATGTTTAAGAAAGAAAACAAGTCAAACAACATTGAGCAATATTTTCATGAGGTGAAATTACTAGCTTATTGTGTTAATTTTGAAGATTAAGATAGACGACTTAAGCTTGGTGACTGAATTAGTGACAAGTAATTTTAGACTTATGTATTCGTCATGTGATTTGCTTTTTCACTAATAAGTCAATTCAAAAGCTAAAAATGCACGAAAAAGAACATGCTAGAAAGGTAGAAAAAAATAAGTTAACGTGATGTATGTGCAGAGAAACTTAAATCTGAAATTGTATTCTTAGCCACGATGGCATGACTGACCCATTCTCCCTTGGGAATGATTGGAAATTCTAGTCTGCAATATTCATAAAAAATCATGGTTATTTATCAGAATGCAAATAGTAATGCTCCTCCCTTTGGCTCATGTATGCGAACACAATGGAGTACAAGTAGGTTAGTGGAAATCTGGTTATGAAGATTGATTGTACGGGTAAGGTCGTTGGGAATACAGTTGCCCGGTCCAAAAAAAATGGCAATCGTATAATTATTTTGAATTCTATATAGTAATATTTGTAGATTTATTTTGGTTAACTTTTTCATTAGTATGTAAACTAAAAATCTTGTTACTTACACTAAAAGTTTTATTGGAATTGGTATTTAAAAGACCTCAAAACCTTCGTTTTTTTTAGTACTCTTTAATAAAAGGGGAAATAATAGTTTATTTCGATCATAAAAAGAAAAAGAAAAAAAAGACGAAGCAACAGGTTAATATAGATTATTTTATCATTCGTAAAAATAAAAAAAACAAAAAAATTAGTTTGCCATTATTTTAAGGAGGATAATGCTAGGGAGACCAAGTTATTCAAGTATTAATTAAAGTACTAGTTTTCTATTGGTGACATATCATTTTATTTACAAAATTTAGTTTAAAAATTTGTTCTCCTTACTCTTACACATAAAGTGGGTTGAAACTCAAGGGTTGCAGAGGAAAATAACCAAAAAAATGCTTTGAGAAAAAATAAAATAAAAAGGTATTGTTTTCGCTGCCTTCAATTGCACAAAATTTATGGTAATAGATAGTCTCTACTGAAATATTATTATTTTGATAGACCATGGGAGGAAAACTTATTGTAAAAGTTTCGTAACAAGAGAGATATAAATCTAATTAGAGCTATAAAACCGAGATATGCAATTTTCTTCTCAACCTATGGAGATGTGAGAATACTGAGAAGAAAGCACAATAAGAGATGAAAGGTTTGCAATTAAGCAAAGCAACGTTGATAGTTGGAGGGCAACTAGAAATTAAGGCTAGAACAAATAGATGATGCACTCAACATGTGGCACGAAAATATCAACAACATTTTCATAGAAACTCATTAAGTTAACTGTACATATCCATGAACATTGGCAACATGTTGCAATAAGCAACTTTTTCTAGGACGGTAAATTAGTAGACAAACTGAAGGAAAAATGTTTACTCTTTATTTTTTCGTGGGGTCATGTTTTTTTTTTTAAAATTGCTTTCTTATCTTCCATGTCCTACACTTTTTATTTTCCTTTATATGAACGATTTTGGGAGATGAGGAACCGAACACGTAATTTAGGGTGGAAGGATGATTGCTCGTAAACAACTTAGTTGCATTTCTTGCAATACCGATTATATTATAGGGGTATGATATCTACATTTTTTTTTACTTCTCACACACTCTTATAAATTTCGGCCGTCGGATCAGATGGATTGAAGAATATCAAATGATATAAATTAACAAGAGATGTGTAAGAAGTAAAAATGGGTGTATGGATAGGGTTTAGCACACCCTATATTATAATGAGAGGGTGATTCGTTCAAATTTTTAGGCCATTGTAGATAATGTTGAGACAACAAATTTAAAATAGTAAAAGACTCAAACAGCCTGAGCCACACAACACAAAGAAGAAGAACTTGATCCTACAAAAAGTTACCATGGATTATTGTTTACCATCTTGTAGTTATGCTACTTAATTAGTCAGAGCTATATTAGATCAATTGAAGATGAAGAGCAAGTTTTATTAACATATAATTAATGAACATCTAGCTGTTAAAGAAAGGAAACAAGTCAAACAACAATGAGCAAGATTTTCATGAAGTGAAATTACTAGTTTATTATGTTAAGTTTGAATATTAAGAGAGACAAACTAAACTCGGTAGAATTGAATTAGTGACAAGTAATTTTAGACTTATGTATTGCCGTGTGAATCTGCTTTTTTGCTAATAAGTCTCCCAGCAACTTGACCCTTCTACTATCCAAAAGCTGAAAATGCACGAACCCGAACTTGCTAGGAAAGTAGAAAAACTAAGTTAACGCGATATATGTGAAGAGAAATTTAAACTCAAATTGCATTGTTAACCCATGATGTCACGATAACGTCTTAACATGTGTCTAGTCATTTCTTAAATATGGTCATTGCTTGTTGAGAGCTCTACCGGATGATTTACAGAAGATACCATATTCGCCCTTGATATATTTGAAGGAGTTATACAATTTAGGATTTAGTAAAGGGGTGTGATATTCACACACTTCTTTTACTTCTCACACATCCTTTTAATTTTCGACCGTCGGATCGGATGAATTGAAATATATCAAGGGATAAAAGTTAACAAAGAATGTGCGAGAAGTAAAAATCTGAAATTGTATTCTTAGCCACGATGTCATGATTGACCCATTCTCCCCTGAGAATGATTGGAAATTCTAGTCTGCAATATTCATAAAAAATCATGGTTATTTATCAGAATGCAAATAGTAATGCTCCTCCCTTTGGCTCATGTATGCGCACACAATGGAGTACAAGGAGGTTAGTGGAAATCTGGTTATTAAGATTGACTGTTCGGGTAAGGTCGTTGGGAATACAGTTGCCCGGTCGAAAGAAAATGGCAATCGTATAATTATTTTGAATTCTATATGGTAATATTTGTAGATTTATTTTGGTTAACTTTTTCATTAGTATGCAAACTAAAAATCTTGTTACTTACACTGAAAGTTTTATTGGAATTGGTATTTAAAAGACCTCAAAAACTTCGTTTACTCTTTAATAAAAGGTGAAATAATAGTTTATTGCCCTATCGATCATAAAAAGAAGAAAAAAAAAGACAAAACAACAGGTTAATATAGATTATTTTATCATTCGTAAAAAATAAAAATAAAACAAAAAAAATAGTTTGCCATTATTTTAAGGAGGATAATGCTTGGGAGACCAAGTTATTCAAGTATTAATTAAAGTACTTGTTTTCTATTGGTGACATATCATTTTATTTACAAAATTTAGTTTAAAAATTTGTTCTCCTTACTCTTACAAATAAAGTGGGTTGAAACTCAAGGGTTGTAGAGGAAAATAACCAAAAAAATTCTTTGAGAAAAAATAAAATAAAAAGGTATTGTTTTCGCTGCCTTCAATTGCACAAAAATTTATGGTAATAGATAGTCTCTAGTGAAATATTATTATTTTGATAGACCATGGGAGGAAAACTTATTGTAAAAGTTTCGTAACAAGAGAAATATAAATTTTATTAGAGCTATAAAACCGAGATATGCAATTTTCTTCTCAACCTATGGAGATGTGAGAAGAAAGCACAATAAGAGATGAAAGGTTTGCAATTAAGCAAAGCAACGTTGATAGTTGGAGGGCACCTAGAAATTAAGGCTAGAACAAATAGATGATGCACTCAACATTTGGCACGAAAATATCAACCACATTTTCATAGAAACTCATTAAGTTTACTGTATATATCCATGAACACCGGTAACATGTTGTGATAAGCAACTTTTTCTAATATCAACCACATTTTCATAGAAACTCATTAAGTTTACTGTATATATTGTTAGAAACAATCAAATGTCAAGTATATAATATACAACAATTGCACAGTTTATTTCGAATAGAAATTTCACAATGATACAATATATATCTCACAATTAAACAATTAATAAAACTGAATTAATAAACCACAAAACATTGACTTGGTTAGGAAGATAGAAGCTTGCAGTAGCAATCTCATAAGACATAAATACGCCCCTACACTAGTGCAATAGTTCAAATGGACATTTATCTTGCAGGATACAACTATCTAATCCAAGTTCTTGCACACGAACTTGGATTCTTGGCGAATTGATTGAGTGTTTCTCTGTGAAATATGAAGAAAGGAAAAAATGAAATTGATTATGGAGTTTATGATTTTATTGCCATATATATAAAGGCATAACTTGAACAAATATAACTGTTCATGCTTATCAGTTTTTAAAACCAAATGCAACTGTTCAATCAGTTTTATCTTTTCGAAAAAAACTGAATCCAAAAAATCAAAAACGTAACTTGTGTTTTTTGTCCATCCGAGCCCAAAAGTTCTTGCACACGAACTTGGATTATTGGCGAATTGATTGAGTGTTTCTCTGTGAAATATGGAGAAAGGAAAAAATGAAATTGATTATGGAGTTTATGATTTTATTGCCATATATATAAAAGCATAACTTTAACAAATATAACTATTCATGCTTATCAGTTTTTAAAACCAAATGCAACTGTTCAATCAGTTTTATCTTTTCGGAAAAAACTGAATCCAAAAAATCAAAAATGTAACTTGTGTTTTTTGTCAATCCGAGCCCAAAATGCCCAAAAGCCCATCTTTAACATTTAATATGTACACCCAAACCCTCCAACTCTAAAGTCTATAACTTTGACTCAATTCATTTCAAATTATAAGTGAGTTCACTCAGTTATTAAGGTGAAGAAAAACAAAAGTTTGGGCGATGTGGGACTTGGAGTCCCACATAAAACACAAGTGCCAACATATATCCATGAACACCGGTAACATGTTGTGATAAGCAACTTTTTCTAGGACGGTAAATTAGCACACAAACTGAAGTAAAAATGTCTACATCTTTCTGCAATTTGCTATGATGATTAAGCGTTGAAAGACGATAACAAGTCTACATCTTTCTGCCCACAAAGGACTCCTCTTTTTTCTCTCTTTACTTTTCGTGGGGTCATATTGTTTGTCTTTTTTTTTTTTTTTTAATTTCTTATCTCTAAAGTCCTACACGTACGTTATACTTTTTCTTTTTCTTTATAGGAGCGATTTTGGGGATGGGGAATCAAATATAGAACTTTGGATGGAAATAGAAGAAAGTTGAGATTTCAAAGTCTTCCTTTTTTTTTTTTTTTTTTTAATATGAAATTTATTCTTAATATGTTCCATTACATATGACGAATTTTAAGTTTAACATATGGATAACACAACTCGAAAGATGTGGATCACGTGAGGCCGTTATGCTTCATACATGAGACAACTTGTTTTGATAGCATGAAAAAGAGGTTGAAGTTCCATCATAAAAACGATCAATACTAGGAAGAGTACCTCAACTACTTATTATAAGCACATATAAAGTCTCTTATTTCATTAATATGAGATTTATTCTAAACAAATAAATGACTGCTTGCGCCACTTAGTACCACGATCTAGTGATATTTTTCTTCACTTAGAAGTAGAGACCTTAGGTTCGAATCTCGTAGATGACGAATTCGATATCAAATTAGGTTATTCATTGTGTGGCTCAACCAAACTTCTTCTCTTCCTTAATATAAAAAAATATCGATATACTAAAAAAATAAAAAAAGTATCTGTTGTAAACAACTAAAGCTACAATCCCTTGCAACACCGATCATATTATTTTGGGAGGGTGATTGTTTCAATTGTTTGTAGGCCATAGTAGATAATGTAGAGACAATCAATTTAAAATTGTAAAAGACTTTGAAAAAGCCTGAGCCACACAACACAAAGAAGAAGAAAATGATCATGCTGACACCGAATTTAGAAGAAAATGATCCTGCCGACACCAGATTTACCAAAGTTGTCTTGGAGACTTGTAGTTATGCTAGTTAATTAGTAACAGAGCTATATTGGATTATGATCCATTTGAAGATGAAGGGCAAGTTTTATTAGCATATAATTAATGAGCATCTAAATGTTTAAGAAAGGAAACAAGTCAAACAACATTGAGCAAGATTTTCATGAAGTGAAATTACTAGCTTATTGTGTTAATTTTGAAGATTAAGATAGATGACTTAAGCTTGGTGACTGAATTCGTGACAAGGAGTTTTAGACTTATGTCTTCGCCATGTGAATCTGCTTTTTCACTAATAAGTCACTATTCAAAAGCTGAAAATGCACGAAATGGAACATGTTAGGGAAGTAGAAAAAATTAAGTTAACGTGATGTATGTGGAGAGACACTTAAACCTAAAATTGTATTCTTAGCCCATGATGTCATGGTTGAACCATTCTCCTTAGGGGTGGGTTCAAAAAATCGAAAACCGAAAAAAACCGACAACCGAACTGGACCAAGGCCGAAAACAACCGAACCGCAAAAAAACCAAACCGAAATTGTCAAACCGAACCGAACCAAATCTGGCCAGTTCGGTTTCAATTTTTGAGGTTCGGAAACCGAACCGATATATATATATATATATATATATATATATATATATATATTTTAATATTTATAAATAGTTTAGTCATACAATCATAACAAAACAGAACATGTTGCCAAGTTGGTTTTAGTGAAACTTTACAAGCTGGAGGCATGGGTTCGAACCCTCATGCCTCTAGGATTTGTGAGATTTTTTTAAATTTTTATGGGGAAATTAACAAAACCCTGTAACGGTGTAACCCTCATCCTCCTTATTTTTCATTCCCCTGGCCTCTTCTATCTCGTTCCCTACCTTCAGTTCAGAGTTCTTTCATGAACCCTAGGGCTTAAACCCAGTAGTAACCCTCTCGCGCAGCCTGAGCCCCCTCTCTCTCTTGCTCTGTCTCTCTCAATCTCTCAGGCGACTTGCGACGGTGCGACCCTTTTCATTCTCAATCTCTCACACCTCGCCCTCGTCGTCAGTCTCTCTCTCATCTCGCCGTCAGATTTTTCTTGCCGTTTCAAGTCTCGATAGCAAAAGGTTAGCCTCCTCTCTCTCTCGGTATTTAACTTCAATCACTCTCTGTCTCTCTCAAACTCTCAGTCTCTCTCAGTCTTGAATCCCAAGCGACCCGCGAGTACGCGACCCGCAGACCTTTCTCACTCTCAATCTCTCACATTTTGCCCTCGCCGCTAGTCTTTGATCTCGCCGTGAGCTTCTTCTTGCCATTTCGACTTCGAGTCTCGACTGCAAAAGGTTGGTCTCATACTCTCATATCTGGGCTTCTGCTTCTGCTTACCGATTCTGGGCTTCTGCTTCTGCTTCTGCTTACCAATCATTAAAACTGCATGCAGAATTAGAGAATACCCATGTTTCAGAAATTGTAATATTTGATTAATTATTCTTTGTCGTGATTGAAGATTTTGATGGTTTTCTAGGATTTTGAGAACCTGTTTGTGGTTGTGGGTATTGCTTTGAATTTCATAGAATACCCATGTTTCAGAAATTGTAATATTCGATATGTTCTTTCCTTGTTGGTTATACATGTTGATTTTGATTTGATGTTAAAGTTATTAACTGCATCAGAATGAATGGTTGGTTTGGGATAAACTAAGGTGCAGTTTGGGATTGAGGTGATTAAAAAAAAAGCTACTATGAAAAAAAGCTATGAGAATTTTTGGTGTTTGGTAAACTTTGAAAAGCAGCTTTGTTTCAAAGTTTGGGGTGAAAAAAAGCCCAAAACCTGAAGCTGAGAAGAAGCTGCAAATAGCAGCTTCCAAAAACAGCTTATTTTCAAAACACACGGGTGAACAGTGTACGTTTAATGAAATATTGAATAACCCAAAACTGCCCTCCTTTCCCTTCAGCTACGCTCTCACCTTTCAGAGCTCTCGCACATAACCCGAACCAGGAGAAAACCACTTTCTTGTTCGCTCGTTCTCTCGTTCCAAACACTAGCGATCTCTCTCGTTCTCCAGGTTTCTCCAGGTAAGCTTCTCTTGTAAAAATTTGTTATTTATTTGTTTGGATTTTTCAAATTGGGGATGGGGAGGAATGGGAACTTCAGTTCAGGTGACGCCGCTGTGCGGCGTATATAACGAGAATCCGCTGTCGTATTTGGTCTCAATCGACGGCTTCAACTTCCTCATCGACTGCGGCTGGAACGACCACTTCGACCCCTCCTTCCTTCAACCCCTCTCCAGGTCTCTCTCTCCAGTTCAGTCTCTTTCTCGCATTCCTGCTTCTGTTCGGAGCTTCAATGGCGGAAATGCGGTGTTTGCAGGGTAGCTTCGACGGTGGATGCAGTCTTGTTGTCGCATCCGGATACACTTCACCTCGGCGCGCTTCCGTACGCCATGAAGCAGCTCGGCCTGTCAGCTCCCGTCTTCTCCACCGAGCCGGTTTACAGATTAGGTCTCCTCACTATGTATGATCAGTTCCCCTCTCGCAAGGTAGCTCCACATTCAATTCACAAATCACAATTGATGCTAATTTAAAGTTTGTATGTATTTTTTATTCATACAATCGATATTGGGGAAGGGGGACTCGAACTCGGAAGCGACGGGTGTAAGGGTGAATGCTCTTAATAAACGGAGCTACAAGCCGCTTTCAAAGATTGGATGTATTTGGATTTTTATTTTTGTTTTAATTTTTGTTTAATTTTGCAGCAAGTATCGGACTTTGAGCTTTTTACACTAGATGACATTGATTCTGCATTCCAAAATGTCACCAAATTAACCTATGCACAAAATCACCATCTTTCTGGTATGCCCATAAACCCTAATTATTAGTATACATTGTTCATAATTAATATATAAGTATTGGTGGAGTGGATATGATTGTATTAATGTATATAGTTTGTAGGCAAATGAGAGGGCATTGTGATTTCTTCCCATGTATCTGGACATCTCTTGGGTGGTACCGTCTGGAAGATAACAAAGGATGGAGAGGATGTTATATATGCCGTGGACTTCAACCATCGAAAAGAGAAGTAATTTTCGCTCTTTTTTTTTCAACTGCCAGTGGAAATTTGGTTAGTTGTATGTGTAGATGATGTTTTGGAATAGAGATTGATGATTTTGAACTGCTTACTGCTGTGATTTTCATCAGGCATTTGAATGGAATTAATCAATCAGCCTTCGTACGCCCTGCTGTTCTGATAACAGATGCCTACAATGCTTTGAACAATCAGCCTTATAGACGCCAAAAGGACAAGGAATTTACAGGTCTCTTAACTACTCTTACGAACCAGGAATTGAAGTTTTTTCTTCTCTTCATTATTTCTGTTTTTCCTGTTGCAGAACATGTATGGAACAAACAACTATCTATATGAGGTTCTTTTATTCTTTAACTGTTAGTTTCTGGTTATTATTTCAGATACTATAAAGAAGACTCTGCGATCTGATGGGAATGTGCTATTACCTGTTGATACTGCCGGGCGGGTTATGGAACTTGTCCAGATATTGGAATCGGTAGGGGAGATGAGTGTTGTTTTCTATCCTTATTACAGCAACAGAACAGTTTTCTCTTGTCATGTATGTTGCATTTATTAATTTTGGTTCTTCCCATCAATTGCAGTGTTGGACAGAGGAAAATTTGAACTATCCCATCTTCTTCCTAACATACGTTGCATCAAGCACAATCGATTACGTAAAAAGTTTCCTTGAGTGGATGAGTGATGCTATAGCAAAGTCCTTTGAGAAGACACGTGAGAATGTTTTTAATTTGAAGTAAGTGGTCTTTTTTATATATGTTCACTCTTGACTATTTGAAATTTTGATTCACTAAGTGGAATATTATTGTTTCTGAACAATTTACCATGTATGTTTGCGAACATTTGCGGGCAAATCAGACTTTTAGTTAACAAGAGTGAACTTGACAATGCTCTTGATGGTCCCAAGGTTTGCCATATAGGCATATATACATTAGTATTTTATCTCTAGTTTGCCTACCCATTTGAATGACTATGACACATTCTTCCAATACAGGTTGTTTTAGCATCCATGGCCAGTTTAGAAGCTGGTTTCTCTCATGATATATTTGTTGAATGGGCAAATGATGCCAAGAATCTTGTGCTTTTTACGAACGAGCCCAGGTATCCTATCTGGACATAACTATCATTTTCAGGCGTTAAATGTTATGATTAGCATTCTAGATTCTTTGTTTCTTTTTTCTTTTTTTGCATTAATAGGCACCATATGTTGACACCTTCAGCTGTTTATGTAGTTTGGAAGTTTAGCTCGCATGCTTCAGGCAGATCCGCCTCCAAAAGCTGTTAAGGTTACCATATCCAAAAGGGTCCCTTTGGTTGGGGATGAACTAATTGCTTATGAAGAAGAGCAGAACAGAATCAGAAAGGAAGAAGCTCTAAAGGCTAGTTTGATAAAAGAGGAGGAATCAAAAGCTTTTCATGGGGCTGATGTCAACACGAGTGATCCAATGATCATTGATGCTAGCAATACACATCCTTTGCCGGATGGTAGGTTTGAAGACAATTTCTGTTTCCTGCCAATCTTTTGAACGATGCTTGTAAGCATCTGAGAAACTTTCTTTAAATGGACATGTTCTATTTGGAATGAGCGTCAAAGCATTTACTCATTCCTTTGACCTTTGTAATTTGAAGCTTTCAGCGCAAGTGATATGCCTAATTACCCGTTCAATAAGCAAGTGAAGATTGTCATTGCTACAATGACTCTTCATAACTACATACGGAGGTATTCTGAACGTGATCGTCATTTTGATGATCCCTGGGACTTTTGCGAAGAAAGCGAAAGTAGTGATGATGATGATGATGATGAATATCAAAATTATCAAGTTGAAGGATCATATGAGATAGAGGCATTAAGAAATAGAATAGCGACAAGTTTGATGAATGCATCTAATTAGACTACTTTCAAGTACATTAACAATATTGTACTAATGAATCCTAGCTATTCACTCTAAAATATTTTTATTAAAGTAGTTTATCATACTAATTAATATTTAAGATAAAGTTTATAAATATTTTTCTTCTAAAAATAAAATATATTTAGTAATTCACTTTTATTTGTTAAGAAAATTAAATTAATAGCACATTTAGTATTATACCCTTTTTGGTCATTTCACACAGTCACAGCTGTTTTACAAAAAAGTTTACCAAACACTATCATACTGTTTTTTTTTTCCAAAAGCACTTTTACAAAAAAGTTTACCAAACACTTTGCTGCTTTATTTCACAGCCGCTTATTCTCACAGCACAGCCGCTTATTCTCACAGCAGCTTTTTTTCAAAGCACAGCAATACCAAACCAGCCCTAAGTCATTAATTGCATTAGTAAAACTGTGCATCAGAAAGTGAATTCTTGTTCTCTGCTGCATCTGAATGGTTCTTTCCTCTTCATGTAAAACTGTGCTTTTTGTGTCTGTCTAGTAGATATGTTAAACTAGACTGATATTACAAATTCCACATAGAAAATTAAAAAGAACATAAATGTAAACCAGACTGGATATTACCATCCTCGTATATTGTAGAGTAGAAGATTGAGATGGAGAGAGAGATGGATGTTGGAGCCTGGAGATGCGGAGAAGATTGGGAGAAGACGCGGAAATGTTTTCATTGATTTGTGTACGGATGTACATGTCAATATTTGATGTTAGTTTCTGTTTGCAGTTATTTTTGGGTTAACGAGGTTTTGATAATGGTCAACGGTCAGATTTTGTGAGGCAGTTTTAGTGTTAAGTGGATTTTACATATCATTTGATATATGCTTGAATGGTTTATCACGGTATACACCTCATAAGCCTGTTCTGTCTTATTCTTGTTGCATTTTTGTATCATTGGCCTTGTTGCATTCTTGCTGCATTTTTTAACTTTTATACCAAGGGAACCGAATATGCACCAATTTACTTTTGTATAAGTTTGTAGTACTAACTACTATCCTCTTATTATTTTGTGTGAATTAGATGAAGTCAAAGGCGTCAAAGGTCTCAGGGGCCTCAAGCTCAAGTTCAAACTCAATGAGATCAAAATCAAATAGCCCTCAGGATCAAACAAACTCATCTTCGAGTATACCATCGGAAGTAAGTAGTCATATCTTTCTATTACTTTTACCCTTGTGTTTAATAATTAATTCATTAATTGTGATGAATCTCTTATTTGAAAAATTAATTGTATGATTCTCTTATTTTAGATGGACATTGTTGGTGAATCAACTCCGCCTCAAAACACCATGGTGGCACCTCGACAAACTCCTAGTTCTCTTGGTGGATCCGGAAATCCCGCCGATGCAACTCCAAAAGAAGGTGACCAACGTGACCAAGTAAGTAAAGAAGAAGCTCTTTTGGAATCATTAAAAAGTCATGAAAGGTCTACTGTTTGGGAGCATTTTGAAAGAAAAATTGAGGGTGGTAGAGTTAAGGGGTTGTGCAAGTATTGCGCTCAATCATATATGGCCGACCCAGATAAAAATGGTACAACTAATTTAAGAAACCATATAGCAAGATGTAGAAGCTACGGTCCTAATAAGGAAATATTTGCAGCAAATAGGCAAAAGATCTTAACCTTTGCCGGCACGAAAGATAAGTTGGAAGCTATAGGATTTTCTCAAGAGGAAGTAACTAAGGCTTGTGTTGAGATGATAATTATAGATGAGTTGTCTTTTACTTTTGTTGAAAGAGAAGGTTTTCACCGTTTTTGCATGCAAGCATGTCCTATGTGGAGAGTGCCTAGTCGTAAGACAATTGCTAAGGATGTACTTAGCTTGTTTTATTCCGAAAAGGATAAATTGAAGAGTCAATTGAAGACATTTAGGGTGTGTCTAACAACTGACACATGGACTTCTATTCAACAAACCAATTATATGGTTCTCACCACCCATTTTATTAATGATGATTGGATGTTACATAAAAAGATTTTGAATTTTTGTGTCATTCCAAATCATAGAGGAGAATCCATCGCTCAACTTTTGGAGGAATGTTTAGTGGAGTGGGATATAGAGAAGGTGTTAACCATTACGGTTGACAATGCTTCCGCAAATGATTCTGGTTTAAGGGGCTTGGTGCACCGAATAAGTGGGTGGGGGATTCCTAATGCACTCTTGCATGGTGAAAAATATTTGCATATGAGGTGTGTTGCTCATATCCTCAATTTGGTTGTGAATGATGAGATAAAATTGTTGAATACGGCTATACAAAGCATTTGAAATACGGTTAGGTACGTAAAATCTTCACCCCAAAGGTTGGAAAGCTTTAAAAGGTGTGTTGAGAAAGTGAGAATAGAGAGCAAAGGGCTTGTGATTTTGTATGTCCCTACTAGGTGGAATTCCACATTTTTAATGTTGGAATCGGCTTTAAAGTTCAAGATGGCTTTTGATAGATTAAAAGTAGATGATGGTCATTACCTTCCGTACTTTGTTAAAGACAATCATGATAATATGAGGGAGGGGCCACCTTCGATGAATGATTGGAGTGAGGCGGGGATATTTGCAATCTTTTTGAGACCATTTTATGAAGTCACTTTAAAAGTATGTTGTTCTAATACTCCAACCGTTCATACTACTTTTGGTGATTTGTTTAAGATCAAAAGTCTCTTGCATGAAAACAAAGATGATGAACTTTTGTCTATGATCTCCAAGTTGATGCAAGAAAAATATGACAAGTATTGGGGTTCACTTGAGGACATGAATCAACATATTTTTATAGCACTTGTGCTTGATCCTCGCCACAAATTAGAGAAAGTCGTTGATTATTTTGAGATACAATTTGGTGAGGATGAAGAAAAGGTTGAAAGTGCACAAATGGGGTGAAGGACTTGTTGATTGATCTTTACAAGATTCATGAAGACATGTCTTTGAGTACACAACAAAGTATAAGTGGTGGTGGTAGTTCTCAAACGACAAGAAGAGACTCTTCATCAAGCATGACCGAAATAGAAAGAAAGTTGAAAGAAAAAAGTGAAATGAAAAAAGCAAAG
The DNA here is from genome assembly GCF_041283825.1 of Pyrus communis. Classification (NCBI taxonomy): domain Eukaryota; kingdom Viridiplantae; phylum Streptophyta; class Magnoliopsida; order Rosales; family Rosaceae; genus Pyrus; species Pyrus communis. Next base: position 2,171,518 of record NC_142575.1, on the reverse strand, counting down.
AGAGCCCGGGTTGTGCATAATGATGTAGACAAGTATCTTTCCGATCCTAATGAAGGAGAAGAAGAGGAGAACTTTGATGTATTGAATTGGTGGAGAGTGAATGGGGTTTCTAAGTACCCAATTTTGGCACGTGTTGCAAGAGAGATCTTAGCTATTCCCGTATCAACCATTGCTTCGGAATCCTCCTTTAGTACAAGTGGACGGATAATTGATCCATATCGTAGTTCTTTAAGTCCAAAAATGGTGGAGGCTTTGATATGTACTCAAAATTGGCTTAGGTCCATTCATGTTGCATTACATCATGAGCCAACCATTGAGAAGATGGAGTTTTGTGAAGAAGTTGAGAAAGGTAATTTTATTTATTGCATTTGATTTTGTTAGATTAATTTAAATAACATTTTAATTAGTATCTTTTCTTTTATTATTTGTATGTAGAAATGGCAAGTGGAAGTTCAAAAAAAGGTGATATGTTGCCCCCTAGGCCACCCAAGCGTTAGCAAGCAAATTGTCATTGAAAAAGTACGTGGATCACTCTCATTGTGGGGCACCTTCCAAAATCACTTCAGCACATAAAGAATGCTATTTTAGGTGTGGAAGACTTGAAATTTGGAATGTTTATTTTAGATGTGGAATAGTTGAACCTTGATGTTTATTTTAAGTTTGGACTTTTGGAAGATTTAAACTTTGATGTTTATTTAACTTTGGACTTTGGAACACTTGATTATAATTGAACTTTGAATTGAATGTTTATTTGCATTGTCTTTGATTATATTAGAAATTTGGAATGCTTATTTTGATGATTATGTTGAAATAGGACTTATTACAAAATGGCTGCAAGTTGTTTTCATATACTTTTTTTAAGCTACTTGGAAAAAAAAAAAAAAAAAAAAAACCGAACTGGGCCGAAACCGAACCGAGAAAACCGAACTGAATACAAACCGATAGAAAACCGAACCGAACCGATCCGAACAGTAATTTCAGTTCGGTTTCCGGTTTTCGCAAAAAACTGAACCGAACCTACCCCTAATTCTCCTTTGGGAATGATTGGAAATTCTAGCCTGCAATATTCATAAAAAATCATGGTTATTTATCAGAATGCAAATAGTAATGCACCCACCTTGGCTCATGTCTGCGAACACAATTGAGTACAAGGAGGTTCGTGGAAACCTGGTTATTAAGATTGATTGTGCGGGGCAAGGTCGTTGGGAATACAGTTGACCGGTAAAAAAAAAATGGCAATCGTATAATTATTTTGAATTCTGTATAGTAATATCTGTAGATTTATTTTGGTTAACTTTTTCATTAGTATTTGTAGACTGAAAATCATGTTACTTACGCTGAAAGTTTTATTGGAATTGGTACCTAAAAGACCTCAAAAACTTCCTTTTTTCAGTACTCTTTAATAAAAAACGAAAGAATAGTTTATTGTCTTATCGTTCACAAAAAGAAAAAAGAAAAAACAAAACAATAGTTTAATATAAATTATTCTATCATTCGTAAAACTAAAAAACAAAAACAAAAACAAAAAAACAAAAACAAAAACAAAAAAACAAAAAAAATTAGTTTGTCATTATTTTAAGAATAATACTAAGAAGACCAAATTATTCAAGTATTAATTAACGTACTTATTTTATATTGGTGACATATCATTTTATTTACAAAATTTGGTTTAAAAATTTGTTCTCCTTACTCTTATAAATAAAGTGGGTTGAAACTCAAGGGTTGAAGAGGAAAATGACCAAAAAAATTCTTTGAGAAAAAATAAAATAAAAAGGTATTGTTCTCGTTGCTTTTAATTGCACCAAAATTTATGGTAATAGATAGTCTCTACTGAAATATTATTATTTTGATAGACCATGGGAGGAAAACTTATTGTAAAAGTTTCGTAACAAGAGAGATATAAATCTTATTAGAGCTATAAAACCGAGATATGCAATTTTCTTCTCAACCTATGGAGATGTGAGAATACTGAGAAGAAAGCACAATAAGAGATGAAAGGTTTGCAATTAAGCAAAGCAACGTTGATAGTTGGAGGGCAACTAGAAATTAAGGCTAGAACAAATAGATGATGCACTCAACATGTGGCACGAAAATATCAACAGCATTTTCATAGAAACTCATTAAGTTAACTGTACATATCCATGAACATTGGCAACATGTTGCGATAAGCAACTTTTTCTAGTACGGTAAATTAGTAGACAAACTGAAGGAAAAATGTTTACTCTTTATTTTTTTGTGGGGTCATGTTGTTTTATCTTTTTTTAATTGCTTTCTTATCTTCCATGTCCTACACGGTTATACTTTTTATTTTCCTTTATACGAAGGATTTTGGGAGATGAGGAACCGAACACGTAATTTAGGGTGGAAGGATGATTCCTCCTAAACCATTGAGTTGCTTTTTTTTTGCAATATCGATTATATTATAGGGGTATGATATCTACATTTTTTTTTTTTACTTCTCACACATCTTTATAAATTTCAGTCGTCGGATCAGATGGATTGAAGAATGTCAAATGATATAAATTAACAAGAGGTGTGTAAGAAGTAAAAATGAGTGTATGGATAGCACACCCTATATTATATTAAGAGGGTGATTGGTTCAAATTTTTAGGTCATTGTAGATAATGTTGAGACAACAAATTTAAAATGGTAAAAGACTCAAACAGCCTGAGCCACACAACACAAAGAAGAACTTGATCCTACAAAAAGTTACCATGGATTATTGTTTACCATCTTGTAGTTATACTTAATTAGTCACAGAGCTATATTAGATCAATTGAAGATGAAGAGCAAGTTTTATTAACATATAATTAATGAACATCTAGCTGTTAAAGAAAGGAAACAAGTCAAACAACATTGAGCAAGTGATTTTAGATTTATGTCCTGCCGTGTGAATTTGCTTTTTACTAATCAGTCTCCCAGCAACTTGACTTTTTCACTACCCAAAAGCTGAAAATGCACGAACCCGAAAATGCTAGGAAAGTACAAAAACTAAGTTAACACGATGTACGTGGAGAGAAACTTAAACATAAATTGTATTGTTAATCATGATGACACCCCTATATATGTCTAGTCATTCCCTAAATATGGTCATTGTTTGCTGAGAGCTCTCTCGGATGGTTTATAGAATATACCATATTCGCCGTTGATATATTTGAAGGAGTTATACAATTTAGGATTTAGTAAAAGGGTGTGATATCCACACATCTCTTTTTACTTCTCACACACTTTTTTAATTTTCGACCGTTGGATCACATGAAATGAAGTAGATCAAATGACAGAAGTTAATAAGAGGTGTGTGAGAAGTAAAAATAGATGTATGGATAGCACATCCCTTTAATAAAACAGGTAGTTTAAATGGAATTTGAGTTTTTGCAGACTACTTTACAGATCAATTTGCTATGATAATTAGGTGTTGACTTGAAAGACTATAACAAGTCTTCCTCTTTCGACGACAACTACTTCAGAACTCTTCAATTTGCTATGACGATTACGTGTTGAATATAACAAGCCTTCATCTTTCTGCCCATAAAGAAAGTTAGAATCCTCTTTTTTTTCTCTATCCTTAATTTTTACGGGGTAATATTGTTCTCCTTTTTATCGCTTTCTTATCGCCAATGTCCTACACGGTTATACGAATGATTTTGGGGGAACCAAACGTGAAACTTCGGGTGGAAAGGTGACTGCTCGTAAACAACTGAGCTATATTCCCTTTCAACACCAATGATATTATTTTGTGAGGGTGTTTGGTTCAGTTTTTTGTAGGCCATTGTAGATAATATCGAGAATCAATTTAAAACAGTAAAAGACACTGAAACAACCTGAGCCAAACAACACCAAGAAGAAGAACATGATCCTGCCGACACCAGATTTACCAAAGTTATCATGGATTATGCTTTACCATTTTGGAGTTATACTACTTAATTAGTCACAGAGCTATATTAATTTATGCTCTGAAACTCTTATTTTACTGCCAAACCAGCATGTAAGGATTGCAGAGGAAGAGGATAAAAAATTCTTTGGGAAAAAAGAAAAGAAAAACGTACACATTGTTCTTGCTGCTTTCAGTTGAACACAAAATTTACAGTAATAAACTACTAGTCTCTACTAAAATATTATTATTTTGATAGACTTTAGGAGCAAAAATTATTGTAAAAGTCTCGTGACGTGAGAGACATAAATCTTATGAGCTAAAAAACTGAGATATGAAATTTTCTTCTCGTCCTATTTGGCATGAAAATATCACAATCAATTTCAAAGAAACTCATTAAAATAACTGTATATATCCATGAACATTGGCAACATGTTGTGATAAGCAACTTCTTCTTGGACTGTAAGTTAGCAGACAAACTGAAGGAAAAATGTTCATCTGTAGCCAACATCCAGCAATGTTAGAATATCACAAGGCATCCCGGAGAAAATCCCGAGTACACGCGACGTTTTTTTCTAGTCGAGGCTCGAAGTACAAGTACTAGCATTTCACTGAGTTCAACATTGTAATGAAAAAACACGAGAATATACAAACATAAAGTAACCAGCACACCATGTCACCATGGAGCTAACATCCTATGAAAAAGGATAGAAAATAGATATCAGACAGGAAGGATGAAGCTCTATTTTCCTTAGAACTCAATTAAAACGCATAATCGTCATCAATGAATAGTGCACTTTTTGAATAAGTGACGAAAGCTTGGTATAACGATTTGATTTACCAAAATTCGTTGGCACATATTTTCTACTTTCAGGAAGACAAGTCGTAGTAAAGGAAGTCATTTAGCGGTCATCATTCCACATCGGGAAACTAATTCCCACGTCAAAAAGGGGTCAAGTCAGTATACCGAAACTAACGCAACTTTTTGAGAATCTAATCATCATTTAGAGACTAGAGACAACACAACTTCAACAACGAGCCCCTTGCATTTCCATTTCTTTATTGATTGCTTATTCTCGATGCATTAAATAAAATGCAATACTAGCTCATAAGTCAAAATTTGCTAAAATAAAATAAAAGATCAGGTTTAAGTGGCCTGGTTAAAATCTTGCTGGGAAAAACTCCATACTTAGGAGAAAAGGTAGCACATTTATAAAGTTATAATACAAATCAGTGAAAAGGGACCAAGCAAACATAGCAATTGTTGACCCAAAAAAAAAAAAAGAAAAAAAGCAAATATAGGAATCCATGAGAATAAACGTAGGCCGAGAAATATCCAAGTTGTCGCCAATTGAAGGCCTCCCAAAGCAGCCACTCCTCAACCCCCAAAACCTTGACCCAAACCAAATATTGTGGATTACTTTACTTTACAAGAATAAACATGATTATTAATAATAATAATATTAATATTAAAACATTCCTCGAGAAAATGATACCTGGACCATCAGCTTCATATACTTATGTAAGGGATGTGGGATATTTTGTGCCAGTAGCGTCCTTTTCCTGGTTGGCATCTCTCTTTTAGCACTGGACACCTATGGATGGCGAGTCTCTCTAGTGAAGAAGGCAGACCCTCCTCTGGAATGGATGCTAGCTTTGGACAATACCAGAGATCCAGAGATTTAAGGGAGGTGAGGAATTGAAAGCCCTTGCTGCTCAGTTTCTTCAGATTCGGGAAGCCTTCTATTGAGAGGCTAGTGAGAGATTTGGGGAAGAGCGTCTCCATCCGTACCATGTTGGGTGGAAACGACACCGTATCCGGGTCTTCACCATTGATTCCCAAGTCTGTAAGAGAGGTGAGTCTGTGCAACCCCGACTCCAACTCCCACAATGACTTACAGCTCTTGACCTTATTAATTTCAAGAAACGTGAGGTTGGGAGGAAAAGTCAAAGCTTCATGGTAGTCGATGCTCAAATCCTCAAGAGAGTTGAGATTGTGCATGTCTTCGGGCAACACCTCCAACTTGTGGCAACCCTTGATCCAGATCTCTCTCAGGTTGGAGGGTCTTCTCCCCCCACTCAGTCTCGGGATGGAAACAAGACTTCCACAGTACCTAATAATTAGAGTTTGAAGATTGCTGAGGTGGCATAAGCCATCCGGTAAGGATTTCAGATTTTGGCAATTCCAGATCTCAATACGTTCAAGGCAGTGATTGGTGTTGTCGCTGAAGAACCCGTTCGGTGCTATTAAACCCAGTCGTTCACATTCCTCCTCATCTACTAGTGATTTCAAACTTTTGCAATCTTCAATCCTTATTCTTCTGAGATTTTGGGGAATCTGGAATTTTGCAAAATATATCAACGAATCGCACTCTCTAATGTCGATGTCTTTAAGAGAAGGTGGCAGACCAACATCTGGAAAAGAAACTAGAGATGAACATTCGTATATGCGAAGCTCTTGAAGAGACGACAGCTGATTTAACCCTTTTGGTAGCTTCAAAAGATTTTCGCACTTTTTTAACTCCAGACATTCAAGCTTGCACTCCAATATTTCCAATTGCAGCAACTCCTCTGCTTCTTCTCCCAATTCTTCAACTAGACGAGAGTTGTCTTCAATTTCCAAACGGCCAAGACAAGTCAACCGCCGCAATAATCTACCCTCATTCTTCCATGAAGACGTCAGCTTCTCACATCCACTGATCTTCAAATCTCTAACCTTGCTTAATCCCTTCCTCAACAATTCCCCTGTTTGCAGAGACATCACCTCTGAAATGTTTGAAAGCCACAAGGACTCTAATAACTAAAACTCAACCTTAGCATCTGTATGTACCAATACTTTACAACCGTCAATGTTTATTTGACGAAGTTGTTTGTAGTTGGCAATCCAAACCACCAATTCCTCACATTTAACAATTTCAAGTTTGGCTAACAAATCGAGGTTCTCTGGCAGCTTACCTTCCAACTTGGAACATCTTTTGATTGAAAGCCTTTCCAGGCAAGGGAAAACACCACTTCCGTGATCCAGTTGGAAGGGAAGCCACACCTTCCAATGCTGCATATCCACAAACTCGAGAATCTCTAACAGCGGAAAAGCCAAGACACACTCGCCATAAAACTCAAGACCAACACTTTCCACTGCATTCATTCCTCTAATATAAAGCTCCTTGAGTTGAGGCAATTGTCCGAGAGGTGGCAACGATAAACAATTGTTACATTCCTCTAAGCGCACAAGCACCATATTAGAGAAGAAGGAACCTCCAACCCATGATGAAAATTCCTTGCCGGCGTACCTCTTGATGGTGAGCTCCTTGATCTTTGTATGAGGCTGCAACATATCAAGCACAGCGGATTCCATTTCTCTTGTGTTGCTTGAATGAGACCATTCTAGAACCAATGAATCAAGCCTCTCCTTGGATTTCAAGTTGGCCCTCCTGGCATCCTCGACATCAGTCACATTCTCCAATTTTGAGAGGCACAATGTCCCTCGGAGATGCAATAGGGGCCCTATCTCTCTTATCCCAGATTGATCACTACCTTTGCTCGCCACAAAAAGAGGTAGTGATTGTAGATTCGTCAATCGACCTAGTTGCAAAGGCATTCCTTCCAGCGAAGATGCACCCGAGTTGTTGAGATGGCGCAAATTAATTAGATTCCTCATGTTTACGGGCAATGAATTCAATTCATCACAACCTTCCAATATCAACGTTTGCAAGTTGTAAAGAGTGCTTATTGATTTGGGCAAACAGGTTATCAATGTGTAGGAAAGGTCAAGATACTGTAACAACCTCAAATCACCGATTGACTTCGGCAGCTCAGTTATTCTATAGCCATTGAAGGAGAGCACTCGTAAGTTTTGCAACTGTGGTAATAACTCAAAAGTAACCTTACGAGACAAAAATTTGCCCCATCCCCTGGAATCTGAAAGTGAAAGTGGCAGGAATGTTCGCAAACTTTCAGCTTTTGGAAAGTCCTCAAATCTCATAACTCCATCAAATTGACCAGCAATGAAAGACGAATGGCGAGCCCTTCGAAAGCAAGTGCTTTGCAAGTTATCACCTTGCTTATCTTCCAATCTAAAACATATTTCACCTGCTGCCCATCGTGCTAAATCATTAACGAGGTCATGCATTACATATCGTGAATTGTTTTTGCTTGATTCTTGAAACAGCGACCTTGCTAATAGCTCTCGAAAGTAGTCGTGGCCCAAATCCTCCATTTGTTTATTGTCGTCATGTTTTTGTTGAATCAAGCCCTCTGCCATCCACAAAAGGACGAGCTGCTTCTCCCCAAATTCATAGTCATTTGGAAGTATTGAGCAATAGGCAAAACACCTCTTCAAATGTGATGGAAGATAGTGATAGCTCAACTTTAGTACAGGAAGAAGGCCACTCTTATCTGCTAGATTCCATAATTTGTTGTCCAATATTTCTCCCCACTCTTCTTTTTCTTGGCGACGTAAAAGACCACCGAGAGTTCTTGCAGCTAATGGTAATCCACAACATTTTCCAACAATTTTCGTCCGAATTACCTCATAATTTACTGGTTTTCCGTTATTAATTTCCCCGAACGCGTGTCGCTCAAATATTTCCATACAATCATCATCTGCCATACACTCCAAATTATGAACTCCAGCGGCTCCCGTAATCTTTGCAACATTCCTGTCACGGGTTGTCACAATTATCTTGCTTCCTCCTGCTCCGACGCCAAAAGGGGATTGAAGTCTTGTCCAGAGATCGTATAGATCATAGTCATCTTTGTCCCAGATATCATCTAAAACAATTAAAAACTTTTTTCCTCTTAATTGCTCACTCAAATCATGCTGCATTTTACTAAACTCCTCCACTTGAACGGGTCGGGATGTGATTGATTCAAGAATTGCCTTTGTCACTCGCACCACATCAAAGTCATCGGACACAGATACCCAGACCTTGAGCTCAAAATCCTTCATGGCATCATCTTTGTTGTTGAATACAAGTTGAGCAAGTGTCGTCTTCCCAACTCCGGCCATGCCAACTATAGCAATTACACCAAAATTGACAGCACCTGCATGCTCGTATTTTCTTGACAACAATTCAATAATTTTCCCTTTGTCACCATCTCTTCCAACAAGAAGCTTTTCATCTAACACGTCTGAACTTGGTAGACTTCGCGATTCCTTAGCAGATGTCCCAGTATCTTTCAAACCAAACTCAACTTTCCGTGCAGATATGTCTTGCAACCGCTCCGTAATCTTCTTCATTTCGGAGTTCATATCCCAATTGAATTTAATTTTGAAAAGTGAGTTCCGCACCTTGTCGCTCGCGCTGACACGTCCCTCTATCATACGCTTCAACATTTGAGTGGCAAATTTGTCCAACATGTCTTCAACATCATAAGCCAGGTCTCTGAGATCATCCAGCCACAGTTTCACAAGATGGTCAGCCAGTTGTCTTTCCTCGGCGTCACTCAGCACCACTGCGATTGTAGATAACGTGGCCCTCCACTTGTCCAGCTTCTTTCCAACGCCCCGGAAGTTTCCAAAATAGTTGAGAACCTCGCGACGAGTCAACCTGTCGAGCAGCAACTGTAGAAACGCCGCAAGAAAAACCTCTCCGAGTGCCATGTTAAGAGCAAAGAGAACTCCAAGCAGTCGAAGAAATAGTGAACGAACCGTCCTTGAGCAATATTGAGGTGCACAACTGCACAAATTAAGTGAAGAAACAAATGAATAAAAAGTAGTTCAAGTAAAATGAAAAAACAACTAATGTATTATTCAGTTGACTAGTAAGAAATTACATTGGAAGTTAAATCTGACTCCCTTCGGGAAGAGTAACAGTAAAAAAATTAGTTTCTTGGAAAGTTGGAAGCTTGATCTGTTGGGGCTCAGAAATAGTCACAACTGCACAAATTAAAATGATGAGAAGTAATTATTGATGCCTGCGCAATCATAAACAAATTCATGGTAAAAGTGAAATAATCAATTAATGGACTCCTAGTAAGGATTTCTAGAGGTGACAACCTGGGACTAGAGATGGCAACGGGATGGATTCAGATCAAGGTTGTCTACATCATAACCATCTCGCCAGGTATACAGTCCCTAATATAGTACTACCAAGTACTCTAATAACTTGATATTGTATGTTCCAATAAAAAATAAATATGAGATGACATATATGGTATGTTTCATTTTGCTTTATTACTTAAAGAGTAATGCTAGAAAAACCACATGTGTATACTATATTAGTGTATAAATATGAGATGATAAACTAATATAGTATAAATATGTGGTTTTTCTAGCATTACTCTTTTAAGTGAAAAACCACAATAAAACATACCATATATGATTGCAAAAATCGTATATTAGTATACATTATTTTTCTTAAATTTTAATATGTTGAACAAATAAATGGGCAGTTTTGGGATTACCTTGCAATCCTACGTTTCAAGACTTGAACTTGCACGAATATTGGACATGATCTGTAGCAAGAAGCTGTTTCATGGGAGTCAATCAGGTCATGAGGGCACTTGTTTGCACTTATGAACAACAAATCCAGACTGAACGATGGAATAATTAAGCCTGAAAAGTGCACAAATTATATAGCTGGTTATTGATGAAATAATTAATTAAAAAACATACAAACTTGAAGAAAAATGAAATAAATAAATAATGGATTTGGCATATATAGTTGCAACAGGAACTTACTGCGTTGGAGTTTTCAGATGATGATGAAGATGAAGGGACTTGTTTCCATAGATCATTAAAATCCACAGATCTGGACTGCTTTAGAGCTCTTCAATTTGCTGCAATAATTAGGTGTTGAAAGACCATAACGAAGTCGTCTTCTTTCTGCCCAAAAGGAAAGTTAGATTCCTCTTTTTCCTCTCTTTATTTTTCGTGGGGTCACATTATTTTATCATTTTGATTGCTTTCTTATCTCGTCCTACACTGTTATATTTTTCTTTTAAGTTTGGGAAAATTATGGCAATTGTTTTTTAACTTTAACCTAATTAGATTAATAATCTTTTAATTCAAAATTTATGATTATTGATCTCTTAACTCATCAGAATATGCAACTGTGATTCTTTTTGTCAACATCGCTAAAATTTCCGTCAAAATAAGTCACGTGCAGACTCCAAACGGTCGTCCTGCCAGCACTGGGCCTAGGCTGGCCCTATTTCTCATAGATGGGTTGAATATTAAGAAGGTGTTAGCCCAAGCGAGTGTATCATCTGCAACTGCAAGCAACACCAGCCCAATACAAATGCCAACCACACGTGTTAATTCGTTCATCTTGGGAACCATTGGAAATTCTAGCTTGCAGTGCAGTACAAATCAAAAGCATGGTTGTCATAATGCAGATAGTAATGCTCATCCCTTGGCTCGTCTTTGCGAACATTGCGACGTTTCCGGAAAGAATAGCTCTAGGAACACAGTGGAGTAGGAGGAGGTGAGTGCCAAACTGGTTATTAGGATCAATTGTACGGCTGAGGTGGGGTGGACGTGGAAGTGTAGAGGTGAAAACGAGAATGCAACAACACTTCCATTTTCTTCATGAAGAATCCAATTTCTTGTGGAAGAGCATTTAGAAGTACTTATCGAAGAACCTTGTCCCAAAAGTACTGAAAAAATGTTTTTATAATCCTAACGACATTGTACGTTGCCTAAAGCATCCAAAAACAATGTCGAACGAGCCCTTTCTTTCTTATCCCTTCTTTTCTCTATATTTCAAAGCAAATGTCAATGGAAAATCAAGCATTTTTGCTCCATTCGTGAAAACTAATAAATTTTCAAGTGTGTGGAGCTTTTTTAAGTATAATTTTCTAGAACATTCAAAGAAAAATTACAGAAAATCATGGCAAAAAGGCTTATGGATGGTGTCGTGCATACGTCAGTCAGGCAAATTGGCCAAAATATTCCTCCTTGCATACTGCATTGTCGAAAAATGGTTACGAACCCGGAAAATCACAAGGACTTTCAAGAACGAGGACGTAACTGTTACAGTATCCTAAGCTAATCACGCATTGCCATTAGCAAATGTCAAAACACGGTTTGGCTTAGGATACTGCCCAAGCCAGACGAGTTTCTCTCGCAAGAACCACGAACTAGAGGGCATGTCAGCATGTCCGAGTGCACAAATAAAATTGAAGAGCTAAATTGGAATCACCTTCTCGCCTTTAAATAAATTGAAACCCAAAAGAAACCATCTGGAATTACTTATACATATATATATTCCCAAACATTCAGGTAGGAGAAAGTGAAAACTGACTAATCTAAAACAGATATCTAATATGAACACCAAAACAGATTTTCTATCCACATCCATCTGTACCGAATCCCCAATTTTCCGACATGTAAAGAATCCGCTAAAGAATTTCTAAGATTCCAATCCATTGTCACCGAGGAGCTTGCCGGCCTCCTGTCAATAGATAACGCTTTCGGAATTCTTTACAAAATCCATCATCGGTTTCCTCAGAAGTTGCTGTAATTCTGGAAGACAAAATTCAGAACCGGTTCTTTGACCTGCGCAAAGAATGGTGGAGAATAAGAGAGAAACAAACGAATTACAATTTAAGTTGATTTCAGAAAAGATTAACCAAGGTTTTCGAAATAAGGAAGGAAAAAAGATGTCGAACTGACATGTACATGCTAACTATACGACCGATGACTGGAATGCTGGGGAAATATCTGCTGAGATTCTTTCTGTCAACCAAAGCCAAATCCTTCACTAGCTTCATGAATAGCAAGTATCAATCGTTCGTGAAGCTGTTCTTTGGTGGTGTACTCAGGAAGGTCAAGCTGGTTAAAGCTGAAAAAGACATAGAACTACATTAGAAACATCGAGCTTGACGAGAATGTGAAGGGGACAAAGAAACTAACATTTTTGGAAAGACGGGGCCAAAGCAAATTATGTTTACACTAACCATGTATGAGCAGAAGGTAGTCTGTCAGGAGCTCCATAAGCCTTGTGGATCTGAAATTTCTGAGGACCAGAGATACCTTGCAAAGCCCTGAAACCTTCCAATGGAACCTGAAAGTCACAAATATGTTAGTTTTACCGAGTACCAAAATTTGCCCCCACATACGCATCATGTTGCAAGCATACATTTAAATCATTAGCTACGCATGCCATCTCCAATCATTATACAATGGCAAAGTTCAATGAGACAACATGCGCATTGTCAAAAACCATGTTCACAGGAAATGAAATTGACAAATGATATCAAGGTAAAATCAACGCAAGTCACACTTCCAACGGACCCTGTGAAAAAAAGGAAATGAAATTGACAAATGATATCAAGGTAAAATCAACGTAGGTCACACTTCCAAGGGACCCTGTGAAAAAAGTTATGAACATTATAAAGGGAGGGGTTGGGTTGTTGGGAAAAAGGGATGGGACAAGGGAAAAGAGGGGTTGCATACACTCAGAAAGTACAAAAGCACATACAAAATCCCTTTTAGTCGTGAACCAGCGGATATGGAGAAGTATATATACTATTTTCATATTTCTTTTGTAGTACAAACAGTTACCTTTGATGTTCCAGTCACAAATTGCAGTAGTCTTGCCATGTCCTCCTTGTCGAAACTTTCAACCACGTCCCAGAACCATTTAACAACATCAGATGATGATGTGTAGCCAGTGTACTCGGTATTGGCCTTCAAATCAGCCACTGTAAGGACAATGCCACCATTCAGATATCACAAGAGAAACAAAAGACCATATCAACTATGTAATAAGCTCATTTTAAAAATTTAAATGCAACTCACAATCTATCTCTGGAAGACCACTGATAAGTAGCTCAAGCTCCTTGTCATTGAAAATAGAGATAAGCTCTCGCGGGACCAATTCATCAAACCCCTTCAGGAAGGAATTAATTTGAGGTCGGATAGCATTTGTCAAGATATGTTCAGCTACAAGGTCAACATACTCGTGCTTCGTCTCTTCTGTAACCCGAATATTTCTTCCTCCAGGTTTCAGCTCATAATCAGTAACCTTTTCAAGAAGGTAGAAAGAAAGGAAAACACAACAAACAAGTACAACATTAGTCAAACCCATGAGCTCAATTTAATGTTATAACATTGAATGAAAATCAGATTGGCATTGAAGTAAGACTTTACAATAACACTACGTGAAAACCCAAAAGCTTTCAAAAATAAAGAACAGAACTAAAAAGTTACATATAAATTCAAATACCTGGTTTTTCTCATAAAGGATATGCTTTTCTTCATCCGCATCCATGCTAAACGTCAGGTCAGGAATATCACTCACATCATTCTGGACACGAGAAAAAAAATCAAATTAAAGAAACATACGCAATAGAGGAACCGAGTCTTAATCCTGCAGAAACAGAATTTCAGAATAACGAATATGACACATTTTAGATCAGTTAAAAAGATATAAAAACCTACAACGAAACCCATTCCAATCCAACCTTGAACTCTTAAAAATCAGAGTGATCAAAAGCACGCTAACCTCTAACATCCACTTTAAATTCTTGTAGTAATCAGGATCCACAGCCTCTATATCATGGTAAGTCACCTTTACACCGAGTATATGCTTATAGAAGGATCGAGTGAAATAAACATCCAAAAGTTGCCCATCAAAAAGTGCCTTTGCAACCTGAATAAATTATCACAGCAGCAAAAGTTAAAGAAAAATCTAACACAGACGGAAGAAGCTTATAAAGCCAGTTTCAAAAAGTCAATAATAGTCCAGAAGAATTACCACACGGCCCACAAATTTAAAATAAGACAGATGTTCTGTCTGGTAGACAGAATTAGGGTTTGGCTGGAAAGTTGCATTGTTTCCTACGGTGGTGAAAAGCAATGCCCCCTTGTCGAATATGACCCTTGACAGTAATTGATACCACTCTCGTGTCAGACCTCCAGCATCAATACCCTCTTCCCCTTGGAATTGGACATTTAATCGTCCCTTCATGTCCAGAGTAGGCCGCATGCGCAACTGATTATAAGAATCCTCCAAAACGTAAGCCCGCCGAACACTTATTCTCAGAGGACCAGAGAGATGTTGCTCATGCTGCTGCCTAATTCTTGACCGGAAATACGCTCTTTTGTTATCAAAATCAATTAGCCTTGGTGCCTTCAGCATCATAGTAAGGGATTTCTCCAACAAACCTGGATTCTGTCTGATAAAAGCATTCAAAAGCCGGCGATGCTTCTCAGCGAACTTTGTAAATGTAATAGCACCATCAAGCTTTCTCTGAGAATCCCCACAACTGTGGCACTTGGTAGTTGAAGGATCTGAGTTTCCAGAGGACTCTTTGACTTCTCTTGCAGTCACATTCGCCTGGTCTTGCAGCATAGTAGAGAGGTTCTCTTGTAGCTTTTCACACAGAACAAAAAAGGCCTCCATAAAAGGCAGGAGTCTCTGGGTTCCAGGAGGGAGAGGAGACGAAGAAGAACCCTGTGCATGGTCCCCAGTATTTACTATAGACATGGTTCGACAAAAAGAACTCTGACCCAGTGCTGTTTCAGTCGCACTTATACAGTTGCTTAATTCTAGCCACAGTGGCTCAAGTGCAACATTTAGCTTCCACATGATGGCATGCTCCTCCTGCTCCGCATCATTCTCCAATCCTGAATTCTCACCAGCCCTAGGTGAAGTGAGAGAGCAAAGTGCTTGTAATACACGTAAGATTGCTAACCCAGCCATTGATCCAGCACTCAAACCCAGCATATGTGTGTTCCGGAGAGTGACAAGCTCACCAACAGCTGAGGCACTCAAACGATGAGCCAGTTCTGACAGCGCTGAGACAAATAGTTTTCGATGGGGTGCTGCAACTGAGGCCAACTTCTTCAAGACCTCACCAGCAAGCATATAAAGTTTATCTGAAAGCCTAATCAAGTAAATGGACTCAGATTAGACACTCATAAAAAAACAGTTCATATAGTAGCACAAAGAAGAGAGTAGTTAATCTGACAAATACTGCATCTACGTTCAAAGAATGAACATATAAGAATTAGTGAGCTAATAATACCCCTCACGACCAAGAAGGCTGCAAAGATTGTGTAGATCAGATCCTGGTAGCTTCAAGAAAACATTATATGTATCCGTACTCCTCTTTACATCTGAATTTGATGATTCACCACTAACAGGCTTCTCTCCCTGATTAGATTCTGATTCCAAAGGAGGAACCTTTTGACCATCTCCTGAAGCTTCACCAACAGGCTTATCTGCCTTCTCAGATTGAGACTGGCCCTCTAATTTTGAAGCTGAAGTATACACAACAACCTGAACCAGGCCCATCACCTGTAGCACACAAAAAAAAAAAACATAAAAACATGAGATGGTGCTGAATTATAAATTTTTTGAAAGGATCATGCTGTAGGACATGCTTCAGCAATAAAATAATCAAGATTATGACTCCATATGTACAACTAGGAGATAAGGCAAGCAATACGCACGTTCTCTACCATATACTTAGTTTTTTTCTTAATTTTTAAGGAGAGAAATAAAATTATGGAGCAGGTACTAGCCTTTGTCCAGAATGGTTAACAAGTCAGACATTACAAACAATTGAATTACTCCAATCTTAAATTCATATAAGCTCTCATGTATAGTCGAAGTACTGAATATGTGGATACCTAACAACTACCAAGGGATTTTACACACTACACTTTTAAATGAATAGACAAACAGCAACTAATCTCTCCACGAGGTCATTTTAAACTGGTTAACCATAGAGTAGGTAGTACCTGCTCAAGATCAGCAGTGCCATAATGAGGTCGGTCCAGGAGCTTCAGGAACAATATCAGGGGAATGTCCGCATCCTGGGTGTTTCCAGACGGTTTTGATGAAGATCCTCCTTCTCCAATTTTCTCCTTGCCTTTGTCCTTCTTGGTTTCCATACGGATAGGGCTTAATGACTCAGGAACACCAGAGAAATCAAAGAAAAATAACATATTTGCCACAGCAGAATGATTTGTGGCCAAATAAGTCAAGATCTCAAGAATTCGACGTAGCACCAAGGGAGGAAGACCTATTGAAAATGAATATAAAGCAAACAAATTGTTAGTCCATAAATAGAAGAAACAAATGTACTGCAGATAACTGTTGGAGCGTCAGATGACTTACCATCTAACAACTGTGATCGCCCATAAACAACATTTGAATTGCAACCGTAAAGCCTTTGGGCATTAATAGCTGCTAATCCACCGACTGAGCCCTCAGCCTCAGATTTGATCATATCAAGCAAATGACGAACTAAGATTGCTCGTGTAACGCTATGGGTACATAAGTTCAACAAGAGCCTCTGCAAGAGTCCTTTGCCAAGTGGCTAACCACACACAAAAAAATAAATGGATCATGTTAGCAGAAGATAGTCATTTAATGAATGATTTTATGTGACAGTATGTAGTACATGTATGTGTACATGCGATTTTCAAATAATGTGTTATTTTGAGGTCTTTTAAAGCACAAATTGAGAAAATATAACCCACTTGGTTTTCTACTCTTCAGCCAACCGAAAATTCTTCATATGACGTTTTTTACACATTATTATTTCCATCAACAGGAGCTTTAACACTTGAATAGTACACACCTCCAAACTTTCTAACCATATATGGATTTTTTTAAAAGAAAACCTAAAATTCATATTTCAACGAAACATAAAACTTTCATAACCAGTTATAAACAGTCCAATTACCATTAATTGGAATATGAATTTACCTGCGCTAATCGTAATAGCCTAATTAAAGCTTTCAATTCATCGGCATCCAGAAGTGGCTCTCCTTCGATTTCCTTAACCTTTAAGCTGTCTGCAAGAGCAGAAACTGCCCTCCGGCCAATTGTGACTCCAACACCTCTGTCCATTACCATCTGCCGATCATAACCCAATCCATTTCTCCGGTTATTTAGCCTCTGGCTGGTTCCAAAAAGGCTGCGAGCCTGATAATGACTCATTGCTCGGTCTCTTAGCATTTGGGCTTCAACGAGCAATGGAGAAGGCAATCCAGACAGAACTGCTTCTGAAGAGGTTAAAAGTACCTGGACCAAGAGAAAAATTACATATGCAAGACAAATAATCATTACAATCAAGGTCATGAAAGATGCAGTTCCAGATGAAAACCTCTTCACGTAAATCAGCAGGAAAAGTAGCAATTATTGAAGCGTTGTCCATGTCAACTGGTTGTCCCTCAGCCTGATGTGCAACCCTTTGTTCTCTTTGTTGAGCCAAAACTTCTGCTTGGATATCTGGAGGAAGGGCTGCTAAAAACTCAGGATCAATGTCGTCTGCAGAAGGTGGCGCAGAAGATGGAGGTTGAACTGGCTGAGCTTGTTGCGAAGCAAGAACTTCGGCCCTCAAATATTCAGGTAAAGCCTCCAAGAAGGTCGGATCAATTGCATTAGCACCAGCGGCCTCATTATTCAAATCTTGTTCAGCCTGATTAGCTTCTGGAGCAACAGTTGTGTTTTCCCTTGATGGTTCATCTGTACGATTTTCAAAAGTAGGCATGGGATGGCCAATTTCATTTATTTCACCAATGTAATTCATATCAATGTCAATATTTGTTGGCACCAAAGAAGTATGAGAATCACCTGGATTAGGCACATTGAAACCCAAACTTGCCGACACATTACCAACCTGACCCTCTGCTCTGGAGGATCTATCATAACCCACAGCCTCCACAGTAACATCATGGGGATTAGAAGGCACAGAACCCCGTTCACATTGTAAACCAGCACTTATTTCTGCAGACGAGTTGACAGAACCTGCCACCGACCCTACTTGCTCACCAGCAGCACCATTTCCATCACCAATGTCCATGCTATCGCTTGGTGTACTGTTGGTTGAAGGTGGCATAATTGACATTGGTTCAGGTACCTGTAAGAACTCCCCTGCACCTTCGACTATAGATTCTGGATTGACTTGTTCTTGACAGGGAGCAGTGTCAGAACTTGAGTTAACTTGATGTGTTGTTTCATCAACCCCGTCTTGACGCTGATCTTCGTTTCTTTCATGGCTGTCATTGCGCTCCCCTGCTACTTGACTATCACTTAAAGGAGGGAGATCTGGCTGTTTCTCCTGCACTCCTGAGTTCTGGGACTGTTGTTCAGCAGGGATATCAGCTGGAGCAAGACTGCGTAATTGCGATATAAAGTGTTCCTCCACTGCTTGTGCAATAGCAGCAGCTTGAGGACCTGCTTGAGGCTGGCCATCATCAGTCCATCGACCATCACCTGGCCCTCTTCGCCCCGATAACTGCAATGAGTCCATACCTACTGAATAATCAGTCAACGGTGGGGGTGCTGCACCACTCAACCGGTCACCAAAAAGATTGCTTGGTACGTGATCATAAGGTAGAACAGGAGCATCAAACATGTAGAAATGAGCAACATCAAAGCTCCCTGATGACAGAGCTTCTAAATCCCTGGATGAATTTCCACCTGCTGACCACATTGAGACCAAATCCCCAGACTGGGATGGTCTTAAAAGGAGAGGATGTTGAAATCCATTTGCTTCTGCACCAGATCGCTCAAAGGAAGACCTACTTGTCTGATGGCGGCGATCAAAACCTATCGGCCCTCTCAGAGCAAACAAGTCATCCACATTAACACCTTCAAAAGGTTCAGCAGCAACATCAATGAGACCACTTCCAGGTCCAGGTTGTCCAAGTACCTGCAAATGATCAAGCCCATCAAGGGCTTCTCTCCATCTCACTTCTATGACACGATTCTCATGAAAATCATCATCATCTTCATCAATCATCCCATCATTGTAACCATCTCCCAAGCCGGTATCATCATGGTCTTCCACATCAGTATCAGCAAGTGACATCATGCCACCACCGTCCTCTGCTATATCCTCATCCTCATCCTCTCCCTCATCATCATCCTCATCATCCTCACCATCATCACCCATGTCATTTTCTAAATCAGCCATGTCCTCTCCCTCATCGTCATCCTCACCATCATCACCCATGTCGTTTTCTAAATCAGCCATGTCATCATCTGCCCTATTCTCAACACGAAAAGACATCTCAATTTGATCAGTGTTGTGTAGTACATTACCTTCATCCATCCCCTCACGCATGAAATCCATCCCAAGCTCCATCGGTGGATTAGAAGCTATTGGTCCTTCAACTTCTATCCTCATATCTAGTTCCACCAACTGGTTCGGATTTGCATCAGGATTACCTTCACTTTCAGAAGTTCGTTGATCCCCTTGAACAACCTGTATGACGTCTCTCACACCCTGTTCACTGCTTGCATTCTGATTATCCCCCACAGTAGTATCAGCTGATGGGGCAGTTACCTGATCATCAGATCTTCCATTCAACCCTGTGGATTTTTTCTTGCCTGTCTCATCAGATTTAAAGTATTGCTCACTAGCATTAGCAGCCCTTGTTAGGCTTTCTAACGTCTTGAGTATCAAATTCACAGTTTTGGGAGCATCAGGATGGTCTAAGTCAATCACCCGGAGGATACCAGTCAGACACTGAATCATTCCCCCATCTATCATGCTTTTTGCTATGTCTGGTGAAAACCCAGAACCAGGTAAGTTGCTGGATGATGAATTTTTAGACAAAATTGAATACACCAAATCAACAAAAGCATAAACGCTTTTATCCGGTAATAAGATGCTCTTGGTGGAAGTACATCCCAAATTCGAAAACGAGGATAAAGCCTTTACAAGTTCACTAATTACTCGTCTGCGCCCTTCACTGGAACGACCACACAGAACTACCAGGAACCAAGAAGCTTTTTCGGACAGTTTGTCTCTCCATTCATCAGGTCCAGCAGATTTATCAATGGTGAGTGGAAGCAATCGATGAGTTACATGGTGAAGTATACCACCATGTCCAAGACCATCTGTTTGATTAGATCCCCGCAACTGAGTCATTTCTAAATCCCGTTTAAGTATAACCCCAACTGCATGTACATACATAAGAAGGATATCACTCAGTAATTTGAGAACAAAGGTAACTTTAGCCAACCCTGCAGATCTTTCAGATTCTGACTCCACTTTCCTTGTCTCGTCAACCTTTGATTTACCCTTCACCTTCATAGTGGGTTCATCTACTTCCATAGCGGATGGGTTATTTGAATAGTCTTCCTGGCTATTTGGGAAATGGTATTTGAAGACTATTTCAAGAAGCTGATCTATCACTTGAGTGAGATTGGCAGGGATCTTCTTGTGACTTTTTGCACATTTACCAGATCCATCATGTATCTTATTTTCAGAAATCCGTACACACTCATTGGAAGATAATCCAGCCTCATCACCTACTGCTTTAGATTTTTCCTTTTCCTTCTCTTTTTCCTTCAATAACAGAACAAAGGTTCTACCTCCTGATGTCTCCAACTGACAAACTGCAGAAGCAGCTTTCATAAAAACTACTGGATCTCTAGAGATTACAGGTGCCATTGATGTCAAGAATGTTCGTGCAGAAGTGCGCCCACCATGCCTGTTTCCACTCAGGGCTTGGCGAATCTCCAATTCCATTGCTGTTTGCAGTGTTTGTGGATCTTCAAGGAGATGGCGAACAATAGCAGATGCAACAGTATCATATCCCGGGAAAAAACAACTTCTTGGAAGGCCAAATAGAGCTGCCAAGCCTCCATTTTCAAGGAATTGTAAAGCTAGAGCATGAGTTTTTGTCAAGCGTGCGCATAATTGTAAAACAGCCTGCATGATCATTGCTGGGACATGCTGCTTTATCAAGTCACAAGCAACTGCTAGCACTTTATGACTCTCTTCCATAGTCAAATAACCGGTAGATTTCCCCAATACTTTCTCAAATGCTGTGGCAGAATCCTTTTCATAGGCATCCATAAGCTGTTTTTTCTCTGTATCTGATGCAGGGATTGACACACGCTCTCCAGATAATTCAGGTAAAGGCCCTGTCTGAGTATCTTCAACCTTTTCAGAAATTATGGACCTTGATTGCAACATGTTATCCAAAATAAGCAGTAGAGCACTGATACATTTTGGGACAAGAAGCTCATTGCCTGACTCATCATTGCCCTTAAAGTTCATCAAGATATCTGTTGCAGTAGTCACAATACCATACTGTGCAGCGACTTCCCTTGTGCTTCCATCCGCAGAAAGAAGTAATGCAATAACATGCGACACCATACTCAACGCACTGGTATCATTAGAAAAATCCAATGGACAATTCTTTAGCTGCTGAGTAAGATAAGATACAACTCTTGGACGGTCTTCCCCTTTGTTCTGGTTGCTAAGTGTCACAAGCAAATCTGTCAAAGGGAATGCCATGGTATCATTACTTTGAAGTAATTTAACCGACGCTGCAAGGACATCATCAACAGGAGGAGCTTTCACACAACCCTCTTCTGCCAGCACATCAACAGACTTTTCAACACTCTCAGCTTTAGATGCATCTGACGAATTTCCCAGTGAAAGAGCAAGTGCTCGAGCCAGCTCATCATCATCCTGCACAGGATCCTCAGGATGACTAAAGAGCCACTCCATGGCCATTTCAACGCTATTTGTTTCCACCCGCCTAAGAGCTTCCTCTGCCCTAGCCCTTGGAAAACCCATCTCAACAATGGTGGTAATAGTATTTTCATCAAGTGGTGGGGTCAATCGCTGGTTTGTACTTCCAGCAATGCCACTGCGATTCTGCTTCACATCTCCAACACCAGAATATACATGCATGACAAGCGAGACAATAGAAGCAATGAAATCCGGACTACAATTTGGAAACATAGGGTGGTTCCAGACAGGAAGTATCACATCAAGAACTTGAGACTGCAGCATACGAATAAAAACTTCTGGGTCCCTTGGCACAGGGAAAAGCCCAATTGACAAACCAACTGCAACTGGCTGCTGAACAAGCAACTGTGCTTGAGAAGCAGAGGTTGTGGATAAGAGTAAAGAAGAATTAACAAAATACTCGAGCACACGGCAATAGCTCTGTAAAGTATCAAGCAGCCACGAACTGTGGGACAGTTTACTTCCTTCACCTGTCCTTTCAGGATCAATACCTGACGTTGACACGGAGTATGGTAGTGTCCACAACAACTGACTAGTAGCTTCAAATGTTGTAAGCAGCTCCTTAAAAGTACCATGGACATAGAAATTATTTACTGTTGCAGTATAACAAGTACGTCGCCTGCTGTCAAATGTAAGCGATACCATATCATCGACAACTTTGCCAAGATATCGACACTTGACTGACAGTGATGTATCGAGCCCAGTTGATGTAGAATGCCCAGAGAAGCTAAGAGACTCGAGAAATATTTTAGCTAGGGCAGTTCCAAGAGTCTTGGAAACCAAACTCAACGACCCAGAGTCAACTCTACGCCGATTTGGTGATGTGAATCCCTTGACAAGAGCTGTGAAGAAGGAACGCAGTGTGGAAGCCAGCTTGTTGAGGATTTCTATCACAAGAACATCAGGACTTTTCTTTTTCAAATCTTGGGAAGTAGATGTTTCTGATACTGTTGAGGAAGATTCAGAATCAACATTTAAAGCCTCCAAATGCCGGCCTGTCCTTCCACCCCTTATGCGTGTAAAACCATGACGACTACGACGGTGCAAACCTTCACCAGAGCGAACAACTGACAGAAACTCGCGTTCTCCACCCCACAAGGGCTGATTCCTGATAGAAACTGGGTTCATATATCTCACCATTGGAATATTAGCATCATCATCACTCTCCCTTCCAGAAGCATTAGTCGGAGCTGCCTCAGCAATCTCTGGTTCTTGTTCAGCATTGGTCTTCTCATCTGACTTGACATCATTGCACAGAGAGATTTGCCAAATTATTTCCCGGTAGGTGCTCCCGAGATCTTTCAATACATCAGCATCTGCTGCACCCAGTTCAGACACCACAGTAGTTGTCCCTTTCAACAGAACATTAGACAGAGACAGAATAGCTTCAAGACTGGAAAGATGTCTCAAAACTTGAGTTTGCTTCGCAGATTCCACCAAAGCAAGTTGAGTCCCTCCAACTGAAACTAAAAGTTCATTTGTTGATTTCAGATGCTCTCTCAAGAATGAACATACTGCCCCAGCCAAAGAAGCAGAATGTTGTGGTGAGAAGTTCTTAAATGCGACAGAAATACTCTGGCCAACTGAAACAGAAGGAGGCATCAAGGGCAAGGTAAATAACTGCAGGACAGCTTCAACCCCCTTCTTCTCCACAAATATACGACATGTGTCACCATTCTGAAGTATTGTTTCAAGAAGACGAGCAACATTGCTCACACAGTCAGGAAGAAATATTTCAACATTCCCCACTGAAGAATCAGAAGGTGGCTCCACAGTCTGCTCTGAACTTTCCGTTTTGGATGATTCCCCGTTATCAGACATGACCAAATTCCTCTCTTCTCCATCTGTTTCCATGGGAACAGGAGTAGAAGAGCCCAAAGGATCAATTGACATGTATGAAGCATCAACCCCATGTCCAATTTTTGAAATGGCATTTAAGATCTCAATCAGCATATCCACTCCAGGCCCACGCAATGAGGAAGCGTGGCGCATTAACTCATCCAATCCACTAGATAACGAACCTGGTGTGTCACTGGTCAGGGCCTTCAGATAAGTTCTTGAAGTAAATATCTTCACAAAGCACCTCAAAGCATTGCAATCTTTCACAGCCTGAAGACCATTAGTAGTATTTAAACATAGGGCATCTAGACACTGTGGTATGCATGTAATGGCTTCTGCAGAGCAAAGAACACCATCCATTATAGCATCCAAGAAGGCAGAAGGAAGGCCTGCTGCATCTAAAACTGGAAAACAGGTAGGATCTTTGTGTATTAGATCACTCATGACAGTTGCCGCAAGTGAGAATACCCCACCACCAAAATCCTTTGCCCTTTTAAATATTATGCATAAGCATTGTGGCAATAGACTCTCCTCTGAGCCATAAACATGAGCAGTACTTCCAGGGGCATAAGTCCCCAGGGATATAGCACGCAATAGAGCTTTCATAAGCAATCGTCTGTGATATGAAACCAGTGGTTCTGAATACAAAGGCTGCATGCTGTCTAGCTCTGTAGAAGTTCCTACAGCTACTTGTGCACTACTCCCAATGATGTCAGAATCATCATCTTCATGCTTTGAGCCATTTTCTACATGGGACACTTCCACCTGTAGGCGAGAGATTGTATCGTCTAAACCACCCAAATCCCGAAACAATGCAGCAGCAGGATTACTGTAATCCATAAAAGCTTCTAAAATGTGCACAGATGTGCTGACCAAATGAAGGTGTTGCGGGTTTGTATCTTTAAGCAAAGGCAGAAGGGTGGGAATAAAACCAGCTTCACGCATGGCTGAACAACCTGATGATGATGACACCAAAACTGTGACAAGAGATAATAGAGCCTCAGCAAAAACAACAGACCACTTTGACGTATCTCTGGTGACAAAATCAATGGCCTTCTGCATGAGACTGGACAGGATACCACGATGCCCACCAGATGTGACAGCAGTCAAAACAGTAGGCTGCCGGGATCGATCTTGACAAAGAGCAACCAGTGAAAGAAGACAGAGAATTCGAATTTTCTCAGGAACCACATCCTCAAAGCTCAACAACGACACTAATTCATTGATAAACTCAGGTTCAGTGTTGAAGAAAGAAACAAGGTCGTCAGCATCACTATTTGCTTGAACAAGAACTATGAAGGCATACAAGCGGATGCATGCATACTGCTGCCGAGTAGCTACAGAGCCAAAAGCCCTTGCAAACCGCAATCTTGTCAATAAAGAAAATCTTAAGCTAGAGGGTACTTTGTACTCGGCAATTAACTTACACAAAAGCTCAAGATCCGTCTCTGGATGAGTATTGATGTTAGGTAAGTGAATGATTTGTAAACCTTGGTTGGCAGGGATGTCACCTGTTGAATCATTTGATGCATAGAACTCAAGATGAAGGGTGCAGCCTAACTTGTAAGCAACAGAGTCACAATCATTCTGTATTACACTAGCAATTAATCCAAGACCCTCTTCTTTTCCCCCCCAACCTTGTGCAAGAGCGAATAACTTTGAATTTAGTAAAGCATCTCTAATGGAATACTTTCCAACTGTTTTCTTTAAAAATGCAGCCAATGTCTGCAGGCAACCCTCAACCACATCCGCATCAGTGCAAGCAAGCAGAGATGAAAGATGCTGCTGCAATAACATATGAAACAAAGACATAAAACTAATGAATGGGAAAAGGAGGAATTGAAAATAAATGAAATTGACTGATGTAAAGAAAAAAAATTAACACAATCAAATGCACAATAATCAGAGTTGTTAATTATCACAACCCAGCTAAAAATAAGCCTTCATCCCATATACAATACCCCAAAAAGCAATAATGGTATAATTGTATATCTAGAAGGAATAAAAACTAACTAATAATAAACAACTGAAAATTACGCAACAACGACGGAGAGGTGAATGATGGAAATTTTACCTCATAAGAACTGTAGAAGTGCTTATTTGTGCAATTCTCCAAAATTATCCTTATTACACGGAGAACTTGAAGAACAGCTTCTCTCGGAAAAGGAGGATCAGTGTCTAGAAAATTATCATCAACCTGCAAATCCTTCCTGGATTTTATGTGCTTCTCAAAAAATGAATCAAAATGGTTGAAAAGATCAACCCAATGATGGAAATCTCCCTGCACCAGAAATAAAAGCATATAAATCATATTGCATGTAAATAACTGTATTAATGTAACAGTTAAAGGTAATAAAATCACCTTATCGAACTCCCAGATGAAACCTTTCAGAGGTTCCTCTATATTCTCAGAGGGAACAGCAGTGACCCTATTGATGAAGGATCTAATTTTTGGGGGCTGAAACAAAACAAGACCAAAAAAAAAGTACAAATAGTTGTTAGTACTTTGCAGACTCGCCAAATTGCTTTTATATAAAATTAGTACCCATGTACCACAGAGACAACAAATAAACAAGAAATAGATGACTTATTTGTAAACAATAAGTTCTTCAAGTGCAATAAGGGATGTACAAGGTGTGCAAACAATGAGAAGGGTACACACAACATAGTGCAAACAAGACCATATCCTAGAGATAATTTGTTTTAACACACATTACCCCCTATCACTTTGTTAGAAGTCACCATGCTACCAACAGGAAATAAACAACATTGAAACTAATGTCAAAAAGTTTCAAGAAGCACACAAGTTAAAATGTTGTTAATAGTGCCACACTTGTCTGGTACCTTTAAAGAAAGGATTGAGGTGGCTTGGATTGACCTTAATGAACCTTAACATAATATGGTTACGTTCACTTAATAAAATTTAATTACTGAAAATCTTAAGAGTGACGTCGTCAAAGGGATGCATATAAGGAACTAAGATCATTCACGCACTCACCATTTCATCTCACACTTTTAGCTAAGCACAGTATCTGTTTGAGCAAAATTTTAATCTGTGTGATGTGAATGTACTAAATTTATAACTTGAAAACAATTCATGCATCTAAGTCCCACATATTTTAATGCATGGCAAAAGTCTTAAAGAAAACAACGAACTCCTAACTTCACACATATTTTAATGCATAGCGAAAGTCTTAAAGAAAACGACGAACTCCGAACTTCACCTTGCTGTAACAATTATCCAGTTTCCACACATTTTCTACAAAATATTAAAGCATAAATGTCAAAACCAATTAATCTTGTTCCATTTAGATATTGCCTCCTTATAAAAAATTAAAACTTCTTTTTCGACAAAATAATCTGCCATGCATGACATTTGCTCCATGAACGTTAACACACTGATAAACAGACTGACGGACCGACCAAACCCCCTGCCACCTCCTCTTCTTCTCTCTCTCAATATTAGCAATTTCAACAAAAACATATAAAGTCATATAGACATTCGATGGAGAAAATAACTCTTTGAACTAAGAAACAATAATGAAACTATTCTAGTCAACTGGGTTGGTCATGAAACATGTACAATCATATCTCTAAGATCTTCCTAGTATTGGTTGCAATCCTCATGCAAAAATCTCACTTCATAAGCTGAATATGTTTGCATTTTCGTACTCCGAATTATATAAACAATTCAATAAATAGGTAAAAAAATTTAAACTTTCTTATCTTGTATCAGTCCCTAGTTAAACAACCAAAGAAACATCAAATTGATAGACGCCCAAAACGAATTATATAAGCAATTGCATACAAAAGTGCCACTCACTGGGAAATGAGAAAAAGGAGAAAAAGAACATAACCCAAAACCATCAACTTCTCGAAATCAAAACATAGGGAAAACCCAGTACTTTAATCATGTACACACATACATACATATATATATATATATATTATGCGCATGTATGCATAAAAGAATCTAATCGATTCCACAGGTGAAATATACTGACCACTTCAACCGCCCTCCTCTTTAACTTCATATTGGAACTGAAAGCATTGCACGATTGAGAACCGCCTTGAATTGGTACCCGATCAATCACTAACAAACCAAGAATTGATCGAAGAGCAGAGACTGAATTGGGGAAATTAAAATTCTGCGGCAACTAAAATTGAAGTGAGGAACGTTTTGTAGGGGCGGTTTGACGGCGATCGGATCGTCAAACTTCGATTTTTCGAGAGTGATCAGAGGAAATTTGAGCTTCTTCGCGATCAAGATTAGGGTTTTGATGAGGATCGCACAGAGACAGAAAGGGAAGCAGAGAATTGGAGAAGAAATGAATAACTGAGAAAGAAGCTAGAGTGTGGCATATATAGAGGGGGCAGGAAATTACAGGAAAATTCGGAAAATAAAAAAGAAACAGAGATAGATAAAGGGAGGAGATAAAAATAAAAAATAAAAAAATTGCATAAAAAATAAAATAAGATAATTAAATATATATTGTGCTCTCATTCTCTTTATTGAGACCATACCATTAATACGAAATCACGGTGACAATGTAATTGTGTCGTAAAAGTCTTTTTTCTATTAAGAATAAGATAATTTAAATTGGATATGACAAAGTAACATATTAATTTAGATAATTGGTCTAACGCACATCAAGTTCACCTATTACGAGTAAGATAATTGAATTGGATGTGGCAAATAAGCACATTTACTTAACTCACATCTCCATCATGAAAATCTTCATACTACGAATAAGATAATTTAAATTGAATATGACAAAAAAACACAATACTCTAGATTATTGTGTTAACATCCCTATTATTAACTTGTTTGATGTCCAAAAAGTATAATTGTAATTATGTCCAGCTTGTTAAGTAGCTTAATTTTTTCTAAATTATGTTTTTTATTATTATCCAGAAAAATAAATAAATTGTATTACAATATTAATTCTTTTTCTCACTAAGCAATGTTTGAATCAAAATTTGCTACAATATCCTTCTAAGTAAATATTTGCTAAATTCAGACAAAAAATGGTGTTTGATCTTTTGTTCTTTGTTTTGATCTTTTACTTTTGTTGGTTTCTGATTTCTTACTAACATCACCCATATAATTTCTCCAATAAACCTCTTTGTGCCTAATTTATACTTGTTTTATCATGTTTATCACACAAAAGCGCCACCAAATAAATTCATAAAAAATTTGATTTATTGTAAGAAATTGTACATATTTTGATTGTCAATCAAGTTTGCATTTGTGAAAATGGTCTATAACCTACCGCGAATTTTTCTAGTATGTCGGGAACACGACTTAATTGATTGAAATTTTTTTTTTCAAATTTCAAATTATTATATTATGATATTTAATATATTAAACCGTATTTTTGGCACACTGAAAAATCTCTTTCCGTATACGTGGGAGAAGAGAAGAGAAAAGAAAAAAAAAAAAAAAAAAAAGCAATGATGTGTGTTTCCTTGGTAAAATCGAAAATGGCTAGTGGTGACTAGTAGTGTGTGTGCATGTTTCGGCTCTATACTTTTGGGACTTTCTTAATTGCGAAGGAAAAGAGCTTCCGGAGGTTGACAACTTTATTCCAATACCAACCAAAACATTGAACCCAAATATGCTTTTTTTTTTTTTTTTTTTCTTTTTGGTGAAAGAAAACAAGTAAAATTGGAAACATGGACAAAATTTGGAGGGCCTAAATGGTGACATTTGGAGGGTCATCATGTGGGGCTTTGTTGAATGATGACCAATTGTAGGAATAAAAGGATGAAGTTGAGTGCATATAGAGTATGAACATATAAGATTGTAAATAATATTGCTATTAGTATCATTTATTACTTGAGATTAGTAGTATTCATCTTCACTTGTAAGTAAGAGGTCTTAGATTCGATTATCGCCAAAGGCAAAGTTGAACCACATTATTATGGCAAATCCATTGTAGAGGTCTACTCTCCCACCCTTTAATGTAGATACTATTGTCTGTTAAAAAAATTAATATTAGTATTAGTAATGATTTACTATTGTAAGTAGTGGATTATTTTGTGGTTTGGATTTTCATCTTCAACTTTATTGTGTTTCTTTTATTAAAAGGACCAGTTGGTTGCTTCGTTGTGACATTCCACTCTTTGAAAGTCTAAAAGACTCTCAAAGGCATTTTAGGTTCCCCTGGGGCACCATCGTGTGATTCATTAGCTTCAAAAGAGAATACAAGACGTGTCGTGTGAAATACGAGTCTGTAATTTGTCCCCGACCACTAGACCACCCCATGATGGTTAATTTACTATATTTCAAATTTAGAATTTTCCTCCTTTTTAGTGTAAATTAGAGAATAATATAGTTTGTATTAATAAATAGTGAATTACGACTTATCTATTAAGAGGCGAGGAAACTAAACACAAGAATAGGTGTCTTACCACTTGAGTTTTAAGTCTATTTCATAATAAATTAGAGAATGGCAGAAAGACACACAACTAAAAAACAGTTAAAAAAACATCAAGTTACCAATTGATAAGTTTTTTTTCTCCAACTCCCTCTAAGTGTTTCATATAAAATTTATACTTTGACAATCTTTCTTTATAATTCATTTCATGGAAGAAAGTTACATAAAAGTTTGGCAAAATAGTTGGACTTAAGAGAAATTTTAAATTATAAATACTCCAACCCTACATACACTTTTGTGTTGTCCATGTTGCACTTACATATTCAGGAATCATGCCATATATTGTCTAGTCCTAATAGTCAAATAAGAGAAATTTTTCAATGTGTCTGAAACACGATTGGTGCGTCAAGTATCAATTCAATTGGTCGCAACTTTTTTTTTTAAAATTTATATCCAATTATATTATTACATTTAGTGTATCAAGCTGTTTCTCGACACACTGAAAGATCATTCGTCAATAAGATGTGCCTAACACAAAAAAGATTTAACAATAAATATGTATAGCTCTCTACAACCAAACCACAAGTTTCTTGTTACTTTACATATTCCCAAAACATCTTTTCCCCTTCATCACAATGAAAAAAAGCAAGCACAAAAAGTGTATGCCATTAACGTAAGTTATTCCTTTCTTGTAAATTAACCTCAAAACCTTCAATATGGACGTGCTCTAGCAATGGCTTGTTCTTGGTCCTTACTTTTTTCCCTCACTGAATAATGAGAATGTTATTTAGACATACAAAATTGATACACTTGCTGACACAATTTTTAATATGATAACAAGTGAGTTTTATATACAATAATAGAGCTGCCTCTATTAGATCGTGCATCATCATCAAATGTGTTAATTTTTTGGGGGAGTCCCCTTTATTAGTCGTCTCTATTTCTCCAACCCCTTAGCAAAGCGTCCCCTCGATGGGGCATTAGCTACTCGTTTAATTCGAGCTTTATGAATGTAAGTAAATTAAAACTGTAGTTTCATTGTAACAAGAAATTCTAAGCACAAAAGTATGCGTTTGCTAATTTGTAATCAGAATCAAAATAAGAAGTAGCTGAATCATACAAGAACGGCAATATACATATTTTGGATGAAGGTGTGAAGAGAGAAAATGATGCGTAAAAATCATTTCTCCAGGCAGAAAACAAAACTTACAGCTTCCTTTGTTGGCTGGGCCCTTCTATATAGCTTTCAAGTTGGGCTTACCCAACCCGATTCCCCCAGGAAAGATTTATCGAAAATTGCAGAAACGACGTCGTAGGCGGTATCATTTCATCTTCTGCCTTGGGTCTAAAACTCTCTGCACGCCGAAGGCCGAATGCTCTGGCAAATGCTCAGAAAATGAACACTAACCGCCCGGCGAGGGCGCTGTCACGTGCGATATCACGTGCCCTATCCCACTCCTCTTCCTCTTCGTCGTCCGTACAACAACAATCCTCCACCTTCCCTCTAAAAAACGTGACCAAATCCAACTTCGAGCCGGCCCTCGCCGACCTGCGCCGCCATGTCGCCGCCGCCGACTTCGTAGCCATCGATCTCGAGATGACCGGAATCACCAGCGCTCCGTGGCGTGACTCCCTGGAGTTCGACCGCGCCGACGTCTGCTACCTCAAGGTCAAGGACTCGGCCGAGAAGTTCGCCGTGCTTCAGTTCGGAGTTTGCCCCTTCTGCTGGGACTCCTCCAAGCGCTCCTTCATTGCTCATCCGTATGTGCCTTTTGCTTTTCCTTTCTTGTTTTTCGTTTGTGCTCTGTTTGGCTGCCGAGAAAATGAGGAAGAAAGTTAAAAAAAAAAAAAAAAAAAAAAATTAGGGATTTTGCTTGATTTTATTGTTATTGAAACATTGGCAATTGCTTCTCTCTCTGTTGCAATTACCTGTTAGTTTGCTGAGAAAATTTAAAGTTTGAGTCTTTTGCTTTGATCATGATATTTGGATTGAAAAGCTAAATGTGACTGGATTTTCTGGTCAATGTTGGTAATTGAACTTTAAAAGGAGAAAAATATTGAAAATTGAATGTTTTTTTTACGTAAAATGGGTTGCTTCGCCGGGTTTGTAAATTATATTATACATTTGTTTGCTATCTAGGATAGTTTGAAGCAAATGCGAAGGCACACAATCTCCGAGATGAATAAGTTTGTGCAACGATGGTATTTTGGTTTTGAACTTTTTATGTGGTTTTTATTGTGTAACAATATGGGTGTGCTGACAGGCACAATTTTTACATTTTTCCGCGTCAAGAGCTTCCAGTTGCAGGCCCCACTTATGAGTTTCTCTGCCAGACAACATCAATTGATTTCTTAGCTAAATACCAGTTCGATTTTAATGTCTGCATACATGAAGGTAGTGAAATTGTTTGATTTCTTTTTGAAGTAATGGTTAAGGTTTTGTAACTGGTGTGAAAGTTCCTTCCCTGGCTTTTCTTTTATGATGGTTTCAGTTTGTAAAGTTAATTGGTTGTACAATCTCAGGAATATCTTATTTATCCAGAGGGCAGGAAAGTGAGGCACTGAGACGTTTGAGCTTGACATATGATGATGAGTTGTTGACTAGATATTCAAACTTGAAGGAACCTGTTCACATACCAATGGTGAAGATCGCTGATACTCTCTTTGCTGAACGGATGAAGAACACATTCACTGAATGGCGTGATGGTTTGTTGAACTTGAGAAGTAGTAATGGAGGATTCCAATTTCAGCAAAACTCAAATGATTCCCAACAGTTACAAACCATGTTCTTCAAGATGCGTCCAGCTCTTAGTCTGAAGGGATTCACTTCTCATCAGCTTAGGTTGATTCAAATGGTTGGTTTGGTTTCTACATTTTGATCATCTATCATAAGATTCTCACTTATAACAAGTTAATCTTGGACATGTGATCCATGACATGATCCTAGGTAATCTTTAGTAATTGCCTCAAATAAATCAAAAACTTACTCTATTCGCCTTTTCCCTGGTTGTTCAAGGAAAATTAACTTGAAACCGGGTTTTGAATTTTTGTTATAGTATTGTTTTACTTTTTACAATAATGCCGAGATGGACTCTATATGCATAAAAAACATTTTTTCTTCTTCTTAGTCATGGTTTTGTTAAGCTGAATATTAAAATTAACGTTTGCAGGTCATTAGAAAGCATTTCCAAGATCTTTCATATGTTCAGGTAAACGGTGAAAAGTCGTGTCAACTGCAACTAGTTGTGCGGACAGATTCCAAGGATGACAGGGATTTGCTTCTGGTAAGTAATCTGTGTCCTCCAGTTTATATGATGTGAAATTTTCAAATGCTCTTCAACTGTTAAAGACTACTTAGGATGTTTACTTTGTGAAATAGTTTTCAGACTTTCGGTTATTAGAATTTTGATCGTTTTCTTATTGAAAATGATTTACTTTCTAAAGGTCTTGATGGTCCGAAGTTTGGGCCTGGAGTTGTTTTTACTTTTTCGTATTCCAATAAGTCAATCAACAAGTTTTCTCTGGATTTCTATCATAGCCATCGAAACAAACATTAGAGATATTGAAACTCTTCTTTCTCTTCTCTTCTAAGTCTTAACTAAAATGTCTGAACACTGTTAATCACTCGTTAATAAACAAACGGCAGTGTGTATGATAATTACTATCAGGGCATAAATTTTGCATATGCTGAGGGTGCATTAGGGAGAACAGAAATTATCGCCAAAGGAAGTCAGTGTATTTGTTATTATGTGATGATCATCTACACAGGAGGAATTAAAGTTTTCTGTATGCAATCTTTTGCAGAAAGAGGTTAAGGACGAACATCGTAGGGAAGCAGAGGTGAAAGTTCAAGCTGCAGTTGGGTTTCGTCATGTTATTGACCTTCTTTCCTCAGAACAAAAGTTGATTGTTGGTCACAATTGCTTTCTTGGTACGAGTATTGATGTTACTTTCATAAAAAGGTCAATTTGATTTTATATATTACTAAGATGTCTTCTTGTTGTCATACAGATCTTGCCCATATATACAACAAATTCTTGGGACCTCTACCTTCGACTGCTGAAGAATTTGTCTCTGCTGTTAACAAGTATTTTCCACACATCATTGATACCAAAGTACTGTTGAATACAGATAATGTGCTCCAACAACGGATGAAGAAGTCTAGAACATCACTTTCATCAGCATTTGCTTTGTTATGTCCGCAAATTGCCCTTGGGAAGAAAAGCACTGATCCAGAAGTCCAATTGTGCGTCAAAGTTGAAGTTCAGGTGGATGATTTGAGGTTTGCTTTTTCCGTTCTCTGTCCATAATGATATCTCGGCCATGCTCAATTCATTTAGTTGGTCTCCATGGTTTCCATTGTCACAGTTTGAAAGGAAAAAGATATAGAGTTGAAACCGACAGATGAAGGAGAACATTTTTATTAACTTTCAATAATGGCGTAAGGCGCTTAGAGATCTGTCTGAAAACGACTAGGCTGGCATGATATTTTTTTGACCGGGGTTAATTACACACTACATTCTTTAGATGCAACCAACTTTGGAAATCTGTCAGATAACAAGTTCGTATAAGTTTGTCAATTTGTTTCTATTTCTACTTCCTTTACGAGATGTATATACTTGTGCATGCCACGTGGCTCTCTCTCATAGAATAACCATTACATATTGGTTAAAAGAATAACCATTACATATGGAGAAAGATAGTTTTAGTAATGTAACTAAGAATGCCCGTTTAATATCCAAATGAAAGGAAAAGCAAAGGAATAAGTCTTTCATATCACGATTATCTATTTTGCAGGTCCTCCAACTGGAATTCTGGAGCCAAACATGAAGCGGGATATGATGCTTTTATGACAGGCTGTGTCTTTGCTCAGACATGCAGTCATCTCGGGATTGATTTTCAGGCTTGTTTGTCATCTGAAAAGTTTCCCCACATTGAGAAGCTCCAGAAGCAGATCAACCTTTTATACCTCAGTTGGAGTAATGGAGACATTATTGATTTAACCACCGGTAAGAAGAAAGCAATGTCTTCGGGGTATAATAATCACAAAAAGAGGTACGCTCAGATTATGTTTGAGAACATTGCTTTAATCTGGGGATTCCCATCAAAACTCAAGGCACGAGATATAAGGGAGTGCATCACAAAAGTCTTTGGCCCGACCTCTGTCACGTCTGTCTACCACTTGGATGAAACTGCAGTATTCATTCAGTTTAGCAAGGAAAAATTTGTCTCTGAATTTCTGGCGTTGAAGGAAACATTAGAGAGAAGTGATGGTCCAGTCTCGGTTTTGCATCCCCTCACGGGACTTTTGGAAGGTGGAAGCACCCGAGCTGCTAATTATGAAACTTACAAAGAAATCTGCAGTTCAGCTAGCGCAAAAGTCTTGTTTGCAGATCAGGCGGAGGCAGTTGGTATTAACTGGAAAACTAAATTGGTTGAATCTAAGGAAGCATCAGAGACCCTAAAACGAGAGATCTTCGATGAGAAAAGTGATGTGAATCCTGCTTCAAAGTCCGAAAAACTGAGAAGTAACACAGATAATGCGCAAGATGATCCGTTGCGTGGGCGACTCTCACATTATAAGATCATAGACACTTTAATTACTTCTGAAGGCGATCGAATCAGAACTAATTAGTACCCGGATTGGAGGTTTTGCTGACTTAGTGATTCAAACTAATTCATACAGTTTCTACTTATTGTGACGTTGGCCTGAAGCAATCTGTAGGTTCTGTACTTCACTGAGATTTTGTTATACTGTTAGGAACGTGAGATTAGGAAGAAAAGAACTGTAATTATCTGTACTAAAATGGCTTTTTTTTTTTAGGCCGATACTTATATGAATTATTGATCTGATTTATTGCCAGTTATTTCCAAATCTCATTTGCCTTGAATCCATTGTATCAAGGCTTTGGCAAGTTAGTAGTATTTAGTTTTTTTTTAAAAAAAAAATTTTCCCCAGGCTGTGCATCAATGGAGATACTTTTTTTGCCACCAATTAATCAATCAACCACGTATAATAATAAATAAATAAATATATATATATATATATATATATTAAGATATATTTTCAAAAATAGAGGATAATCGATGGTAAATTACGATTATTCATTTATTTTTATTAATAAGAATGAGGTTAATTAGAAATTATACACTGCTCAAGATTATAATCAAGCTGATTCACAGTTTAAACTAGGTTGAACGGTTAGTTCACTTTTTTTACGTATGACGTCAATGGATATATGTCTCCGGTCGCTCTCAGGCATCAAAATATCTGAATTATTTTCAGAATGCCTTTTCATTTTTCTTCTGTATCGGCGCATGAACTTCACTTGCATCTCTAGGGCATGAACACGTGTCTCATGGCAGAAGGCCCCACATTTCAATCAATGGATCCAACGGTTGTGATCCATTCATCGATTCTCCCCCAGGACCCTCTGAGATGATAAGGGGAGCTGTCTGATAGCAATATTGCACGCTTCCTCTTGGTTTTTGAAATTTTTTGGGAACTATATATTTTACGTGTGGCTTAAAAGGAAAACATTTATTTTCACATGCGTTGAGAAATTTTGCAATATATGCAAAAGACGAGTAGTACATTATATGTCATTATATACATAGATAAAAGTTTTATTTTAAGTTTTTCAAGTGTTCTTTTATTTGTATAATGTCATGTAATGTATAGTCTCGTGTTTTGGACACGTTGAAAAATCTCTTTAGTTATAGCTACAAGAATAAGACCTAGTGAGTACTGACCAATCAAAGATGCTCAGAGTTTATTAATGTTTTAAGTTCCTTGTCACGGCTGATGAGCCCATTAAATGGACCTCCCTAATACTGCTAATTTGAATTAGAGGGTGGACAATGACATTACAACGATGATATTTAAACTATCTGGGTGGGTGGGAAAGTAAATTATTTGGTAAATATAGTCATTTACGAGATTTGAACCTAATACTTTTCATTTAAATAAAAATAAATAACATGATGAAGTAACAAGTTTAGGTGTATTATAGTAGAAGATTAAAATCAGTACCACGAACTCAAAAGAAGTCTAATGCTGCACTTAACTATATTTTCATATCATATTCGTACCACTTTTTTAATAGAAGTAAAGTCAATCTACATATACAAATCCCCTTTTTAGTATAAAGATGGTACAAATGTGGTAAGAGTAACATGTTTGAATTGTAAATGAAAATTTTGATTTGATTTGATTTGGTATACTATTAACAATGTATTACGAAGACTTTCACTAAACCATATAGATTGGCATGGCACCGATCGAATAATTAGCTCACTGTTATTTACATTTTAAAAATTTTATCGTGCACTTTTGACGAATGTATTTTTTTTTTTAAATATAAAATTTGATATGTAAAATGATAATTTCAAAGTGCAAATTATAAAGTACGCACAATTCGTGAGAGAAAGGTCGTCGCTGTTCATATGCCAAATCACCAGCCTACAACCCGTGCATGTCCTCCACGTGTCACCACTCAACCGTCACGATATTCTCCACAGTCACGAAAGCAACAGGTTTATCGGTTATCACGGGTGATGTCAGGTGAGGTGAGAGAGAAACAAAGACCCTTTCTTGGATCCGGCTGACCTGAAATAGCCGGTCAACATCCACCCCCACCATATTTGGTTACCCATTTATGACGTTGCTTACACCACGGGTCTTATTATTCTTTATCAACGTCATTTTCTCCTTAATTAAATACCATTTTAAATTTTATTGGTGCCATTAACGACTTTGAGTCCTTTGACAGTGAAAAGTTTCATCACGATTGAAAGGAATCTCCCAAGTCCCAACTCCAAATTTGTTCAAACGGGTAAGCTTGCATACACGAGAAAAAAAAAAGTGTTCTTTCTTATCCCGTTATGTTAATTAGGCAGCCTGTTTTTAATTAAAACGTAAGTTTAATTTCGGATAATAGTAACGTTTGGGTTTGAATAGATTTGAAATCCTATATACTACCTTGTATTTAAAATATTTACGAAATCATCGATATTTTCGTTGAAATATCTAAAAAATTAAGAATCGATACAGAAGGGTTAAATTACAACTTCATCCTATATCGGCGAGATATAGAAAATTAATAAATATCTACAATATTTACCAATACACTACATATTTTTTTTGCCAGAACTCATTTCAAATTTCAAACTTTTGAAATTTTATGAGAAATTTTTTCTAATTTCAACTAAATCTGAATGAGAAATACCATATTGCAAATTTCCCTAATATCTGTGAAAAAAACCGATATCGATATATCTACCTATATTTTCATAAATTTACATATCGATATTTGTACTTATATCGATATTTTAAACGGTGACGATCCCATGATGTTTAATACAACATCTAAATCATAAAATAAAAACAAGTGTCGAAACTAGTTTGCCCTCACTAGCCGGTCATAATACAAGTCACCGGTTATAGGCAGGGACCAGGTCCCTATAAGATGAACACTATTCATCAACAACTGATACAATGAGGTATAGAATTTGTAGCTTATACGTATCTCTCACTCCCACACTTGTTCTCTGCTTCTATCTACTTCTGTATTTCTTCTTTCCTCTTTATCTTTCATGGAAAGTGAAGAGAAACTAGTAGTTTCTGCAGTGAAAATCATATCTGATGACCAGCTTCTTGAAGCAAAAGTTGAAGAACCCTAAGAGTAAAACTCTCTCTCTCTCTCTCTCTCTCTCTCTCCCCCCCCCCCCTTCTCTCTCTCTCAATTTTTAGCCTGTGTTTTGATTAAACTGTCATGGTAAATTATATTTATTTTTTATGAAGTAGTTCCTGTGATAAATAGGAAATAGGTATATTGTTTTAATCTGATTTTTTATGCATATGCATAAATTAGGTATATATAAGTACATATCTGAGCACATTATATATACATATAAATTTTATAAATTCAGTATTGATTTCACTCACAAATTTCCCCTTCATGGTGATGGATGTTGATAATGATCAGTACATATTTATTGGCTTGATGAAAAAAAAAAAAAATCCAGATCATTGTTAATTTTTGGCTACATATAGAGGCAAGTTCTTATGTTTAATTATTTATCTGTTAACAAAAATTATGCTTATAATAATGAATTAATGGATATTTAAAATCATATATCTATATAGAGTATGGTGTGTATGTGAGTAGAAGAGGTGTTTAACGGCACAAACCCGGTTGAGGGCAACTTTTTGTCCCCCGCAGCGCATGGGCCAAAATCTGACTCTGAGACCCAAAGTTGAAGAGGTGTTTAATGGCACAAACCCGGTTGAGCGCAACTTTTTGTCCCCCGCAACTCATGGGCCAAAATCTGACTCCGAGACCCAAAGTTGTACTAAATCGGGTTTGTGCCGTTAAATACCTCTTCCAGGGCTGGTTCAAAGATTTTTAAGGTTTGGGACTATTCTAAAAAATGTGACCTAACTTCATATAAGAAAATTATTTATTTTCTCACGTAAAACATCGATAAAATTTTACATGGAAAAGTAGTTCAAACTTAATCATTTAGAAACACATAAAGACTAATATATTTTGTATCTAGAGAAGGAAGCCCAAAAACTCTAAGCTTGCACGTAGATAGATGATGA
Source organism: Pyrus communis (assembly GCF_041283825.1). Taxonomy (NCBI): domain Eukaryota; kingdom Viridiplantae; phylum Streptophyta; class Magnoliopsida; order Rosales; family Rosaceae; genus Pyrus; species Pyrus communis. Next base: position 2,131,362 of record NC_142575.1, on the reverse strand, counting down.
GTTTTGTTTTTCATCTGAATTTTTAAAGTGTTTTTATATAAATTGAGGTGTTTTTTCTTATTTACTAACCTTGTCAACATGAGACTAAAAAAAATTAATGATGTTTTCGAGTCTTTAATTAATATGTGTAAGTAATGAATGGACACTAAATTAAATCCTTTGAATGGACACATCATATGATTTGCGAATTTGCTCTAATAATTTGGTCTACGTATTACTCTTTGTAGAAAATTAGACTTGAATTCAAACGAATATTTAAAAATAGCAACCCATATAATTACTAACTAGTAACTAAAAATAAATTAATAATCAAACAAATATTTGTAAAAATTGAAAAGAATAAACACGCAAATAGCATTTCAAACTTAGGAAATTTTGTTAATTTTAAACAACAAAAATCATTGCTTCTAATTAAACTTTTGGTCATTTAACAAAATTTTATAAATTTATATTCTTACGATTTTTTTTTTTTTTTTTTTTTTTTGTAAAAATTGGAAAGTAAATAAGCACATGTAGTGTTTTGAACCCAAGCCCTCATCATTATTTTCAAATGACAAAATCACCACTTCTAGCTCAATTTCTTTGTCATCAAACGAAATTTTATAAATTTATACACTTATGAAAACATATATAAATATCCTACCCAAATAATTTTGGTGTTGGGCCGGGCCTGATCTCTTCTACAACTGCGCTAGTATCTATACATACGCATATATGTATGTATGTATGTATGTAAGGGGTAGTAGACATGCTAATATGCGTTGTATACAATTTATCAGCTTTATATGAGCCCAAATGCATTATCTCACCCTATTAATTGATGGTTTGCACTACAGGGATGAATGCATGAGTTTTGTGGCATTAAGGGTGTATAGATGCGATGGGGAATGAGGTTAGAGTTTATATATGTTGACAGAAGAGAGAGAGCACAACCCGCCATCGGCTAAAGGGAGTCTTTACCGTTGTTGGGAGTGTACTCTCTCTTCTTCTGTCATCATCTCTTACATTCCCATCTGTCAGCACCGTCGTCTGATGTGCATCAGTCTAACCTCAAAGTAAGATATTCTCTCACAAAATTAAGGAACATTGTTGCATACAAAAATAAATAAATAAAAAAAAAAAAAAAATATATATATATATATATATTAATAGGGAAATCACTAAATTTGTGGATATTGTGTATGTGTGCGCGCATTATTGTTTAATTCCTATGTAAACCGTGAAAGTCTATTTTCCTTGCGGATTTTGTATTTATAATATGCAGATGATTCTTGGAGCAGTGATAATAAGTTGAAGCAAGTATATGTCAGTTTTGTACAAATTATTATATTGTAATATTCATGAGAAGAAGTTGAAGTGCTTTTAAAAAATGACTGAAATGTTTCTTTTAGATTTTTTTTTTTTTTTTTAAGAAATACTTTCGAGGATTTACTTGTATTTTTACAAAAAAATTAGTTCCAAAAATATTTTCACCACAAGCGTTTTCTTTCTGTGTATTTGCTTAATTTTACATTTTTTTAATATTAGATCTTATGAATTTATGACTTATTTTGCAGCTCTTGATCAAATATATAAGGTTAGTTTAACTTATTTCTATCACAGTCAATTGATAAGCTACGGCAGTTTGCTGCTAATTTGCAGGTCTTTCACAACACTGAAATGTTTTTCGGAAACTTGATGTTGTAAACCGCTTAGCGATTGATACAGTTATCTGCTTTGTTGTGAGGGATACTTCTGAAGTTCCATACACCTCGCTCATCCTCGACGTGAAATGGAACAGTAAAGGCCTGTTTGCAAAACAAAGATCCGAAACCAGGATCGGAGAGGGAGACCACAAAAAGGGCAATCGAGAATTCACTGATGTTGTGCATAATTCGATTCCAAGGGAGAAGAATGAAGTTGCATATTCTGGTTCAGCATTTCTCCAAGCTTGCTGCCTTGAGTCTGGGCCTGGCAGACTACTTGATCGGCACGGAGTTCTTACTTGCAGAACGTTCTGGTTTGGCTTTGCCTCCTAGTACACAGTTTTTATCTGTGTACATCAAAAAGGAGTTGAACTGGAATAATGTCACGAGTAATTAGACGCAAGGAATCCGGTAAATTTCAAAATCTTGTGCTCATAAGAACTCATCCACTTTCTTAGTTCTGTATGTGTACAGCAGTTCGAATTCTTCCATAACTGATTGCACATACTTTATCTCCTTAATACACTTCACTACCGAACTTGAGAATTTATCCCGATGGCGAAAAGCTTCAAAATCTGTGCGTATAAAAGCGCTCAAATATGAAACAGAAGGATTGCAGTGTACTATTCTTGAATACTTCACTACCAAAACTTGAGAATTTCACCTGATAGCGACACGCACACACACACACACACACACTCTCTCTCTCTCTCTCTCAAAAGCCTTCCTAGTTCTCCTCCCTTTGCCATGGCTACTCTAGCCTGAGAGAGGGAGAGGGTGTGCGTCGAACAGATTTACGAGTGCAAACAGAATTACTCTACAGATCACCCACTGCTCAGTATCGAACCATTTGTTTTGGTGTAAAACCCAAACAATAAAAGCCAACAAATCAAGCCACAAAGCCTTCCAACTCCAAAAGAAACCTACAATACAGACAAGATGGAGGAGGAGAAACAACGAGAGTTGGGCAGGAAGCCATCACCGGAAATAATCGTAAATTTCCTGCAGAGCTTTCAAGAAAAGAAGAGGGACTGAGATTTGAGTAGATCCATACCACGAAGGAGAGACCATCAAATGTCCCAAGCAACAAACATGATAGCAAATCAGCTTTTCCCCTTCTCCTTTTTTCAGCGACAAGAAGATATTTCATCAAAAAATAAAGAAGATTACTGAGAACAGAACGGAACGCAAGGTTATTGACGGACGCGTAAACTCCGTTTATTTTTACTTTTTGGGAGTGAAGTTTCAGCATTTAAGAGAATGAATTAAATAAAAAAAAATAAAGAAATCCAGTTGTCTAATAACCATTGGTTCGGAACAACAACCGGCAGAGGTGAGTTGGAGTTCCCGATATCTTGAAAAAATTTTCCTCCCAAAGCAGCCACTCCTCAACTCCCAAAACCTTGACCCAAACCAAATATTGTGGATTACTTTACTTTTCAAGAATAAACATGATTAATAATAATATTAATATTAATATTAAAACATTCCCAGCAAGAAATTTTAGATTTATGTCCTGCCGTGTGAACTTGCTTTTTACTAATAAGTTTCCCAGCAAATTGACTTTTTCACTACCCAAAAGCTGAAAATGCACGAACCCGAAAATGCTAGAAAAGTACAAAAACTAAGTTAACACAATGTAAGTGGAGAGAAACTTAAACATAAATTGTATTGTTAACCCATGGTGTTTTGATGAGACCCTACATGTGTCTAGTCATTCCCTAAATATGGTCATTGCCTGCTGAGAGCTCTACTGGATGATTTACAGAAAATATCATATTCGCCATTGATATGTTTGAAGGAGTTATACAATTTAGGATTTAATAAAGGGTTGTGATATCCACACATATCTTTTTACTTCTCACACACTTTTTTAATTTTCAACCGTCAGATTACACGAAATGAAGTAGATCAAATGACAGAAGTTAACAAGAGGTGTGTGAAAAGTAAAAATAGATGTATGGATATCACATCCCGTTAATAAAACAGGTTGTTTAAATGGAATTTGAGTTTTTGTTGACTACTTTACGGATCAATTTGCTATGAGAATTAGGTGTTGACTTGAAAGACTATAACAAGTCTTCCTCTTTCGAGGACAACTACTTCAGAACTCTTCAATTGCTATGACGATTACGTGTTGAATATAACAAGCCTTCATCTTTCTGTCCATAAAGAAAGTTAGAATCCTCTTTTTTTCTCTATCCTTAATTTTCGCGGGGTAATATTGTTCTCTTTTTTATTGTTTTCTTATCGCCAATGTCCTACACAGTTATACAAACGATTTTGGGGGAATCAAACATGAAACTTCGGGTGGAAATGTGACTGCTGGTAAACAACTAAGCTACATTCCCTTTCAACACCAATGATATTATTTTGTGACGGTGTTTGGTTTAGTTTTTTGTAAGCCATTGTAGATAATATATATAATCAATTTAAAACAGTAAAAGACACTTAAACAACCTAAGCCACACAACACCAAGAAGAACATGATCCTGCTGACACCAGATTTACCAAAGTTATCATGGATTATGCTTTACCATTTTGGAGTTATACTACTTAATTAGTCACAGAGCTATATTAATTTATGATCCATTTGAAGATGAAGAGCAATTATTGTTAGCATATAATTAACGAACATCTAGATGTTTAAGAAAGGAAACAAGTCAAACAACATTAAGCAAGATTTTCATGAAGTGAAATTACTAGCTTATTATGACAATTTGGTAGATTAAGGGAGAGCAATTAAGCTCGGTAAACTGAATTAGTGACGAGGAATTTTAGACTTATGTCTTTCTCATGTGAATCTGCTACCAACTTGACCTTTCCACTCTCCAAAAACTGAAAATGCACCCAAACATGCTAAGAAAGTAAAAAAACAAAGTTAATGCGATGTATGTGGAGAGAAACTTAAACGCGAAAATTGTATTGTTCACCCATGATGTCATAATGGCATCCCAACATGTGTCTAGTCATTCTCCAAATATGGTCACTGCATGCCAAGAACTCTAGCGGATGGTTTATAGAAGATAACAAAAAGGGAATTTGAGTTCTTGTAGTCTATAGGTCATATTGAACCATTCTCCCTTGGGAATGATTGGAAATTCTAGCCTACAGTACTCATCAAAATCATGGTTATTTATCATAATGCAAATAGTAATGCTCCTCCCCGGGCTCATGTATGCGAACACAATGCAGCACAAGGAGGTTCGTTGAAACCTGGTTATTAAGATTGATTGTAAGGGTGACATGGTTGCTAATACAGTTGGGTGGTCGGAAAACATGGCAATCATATAATTATTTTGAATTATAGTAGTATTTTAGTTGATTTTTTTATTGGTACCTAAACTAAAAGTTATGTTACTTAAATTAATAGTTGTATTGAAATTGGTAATAAAAGATCCCGAACACTTAAGTTTTTTTTTTCAACGTATTATTTAATAAAAGGCGAAAAAATAATTTAATATAAATCTTATGAGCTAAAAAATTGAGATATGAAATTTTCTTCTCATCCTATTTGGCACGAAAATATCACAAACAATTTCAAAGAAACTCATTGAAATAACTGTATATATCCATGAACATTGGCAACATGTTGTGATAAGCAACTTCTTCTTGGACTGTAAGTTAGCAGACAAACTGAAGGAAAAATGCTCATCTGTAGCTAGCATCCAGCAATGTTAGAATATTACAAGGCATCCTGGAGAAAATCCCGAGTGCACGCGACGTTTTTTTCTAGTCGAGGCTCGAAGTACAAGTACTAGCATTTCACTGAGTTCAACATTGTAATGAAAAAACACGAGAATATACAAACATAAAGGAACCAGCACACCATGTCACCATGGAGCTAACATCCTACGAAAAAGGATAGAAAATAGATACCAGATAGGAAGGAAGAAGCTCAGAAAAGGCAATTGAAACACAACTATTTAGACAACATAAATCCATTTTTCACAAAGCACTTGGCCGACCACATAAGAACTCTAACCTTCCCCGACCACATAATAACCCAGTTAAAAGAAATCTATTTAGCCCTCAATGAAATCCTTGTTTTGGGCAAGGCAATAACAACAAAACCTCTCCATCCAGCTAGTTTATGCATTCAAAGTCGGGATGAAGATTGTACACATACATACAGAACCATACAAACACATGACCATGAAATCTTAGGAAGTACGCGATGCCATTAATATACTAAGCATTAAAAGTAAATACAGAAAGTCATAAACACCATCAGGAAGCAATTTGTATATTCGCCACTCAAACAACGAACGATAATAAAAAAACAACAATACCTTTCATTCTATTACAATTCGAGCATCCAACCTGAAACCAATTGGCAACGGGTGGAGATGCCCGAGATCATTCAAACTATTTACATAACACTTCAATTCTCGACATGGGATTCACACTCTCGAAACAATACCTGCTCCAAGAAGCAATATACTCTCAAAAATTTCAACTTGCTAATTTTGTAATAAACACAAAGAAAACTTGTCATTTTCTCACTAACCGTTTTCTGTTCATTTTCATTTTCACTATATTCCTAATTAAACAAAACTATAAATCAAACCGAAAAACTATAATCTGCTCCTCTGACGAATCCAAATTTTGCATCATATATATGTATTTACTTTAAGAATGATAAAAACAAAAAAATTAAAACTAAAAACATGAATTTTGCTAAGAAATTAATCTAAAACCAATGCATCTGAGAGAATTACAATCAAGTCAATACAAATTAACGAATAAATCTAAATGAATTAGAGTTCAATCCAATCAGAAACACAGCAAATAAGCATCGCAAAGATTAAATTTAAACAAAAACCAAATAAAGCCATACAAAAGATTAAGAATTTATATTCGGATTGAAGAAAGAGATTACGTACCGACATGAATTCGGTCAAAGAAGAAAGAACATTTTTATTTTCCGGGAAAATGAAATGACTCGGAAAGCACATAGAGAGAGACGTTAGGCCAGAAATGGGCCTAAATTGTATTGTGAAATCTGGAAAAGAATATGAGGCTTTAACGGTTTTTGTTTCGGGATGAACGGCGTTATTTTGCTGACGGGAACAGAAAGATGATTCGTATCGCCGTTAAGTCGGCGTCAGCCCTGACGTGGTTTGTGCGCTTGGAATAAAATTGAGAGTCCAATAAAAAAATGGAAAATTGCAGAGACACAATCCTACATTAAATCCATGAATAAAATCGAACCAGTTTTTTCACAAATTCACTTTTTAGTACTGATGTATTACTACCCTCTATTTTCCTTAGAACTCAATTAAAACGCATAATCGTCACCAATGAATAGTGCACTTTTTGAATAAGTGACGAAAGCTTGGTATAACGATTTGATTTACCAAAATTCGTTGGCACATATTTTCTACTTTCAGGAAGACAAGACGTAGTAAAGGAAGTCATTTAGCGTTAGCGGTCATCATTCCACATCGGGAAACTAATTCCCACGTCAAAAAATGGTCAAGTCAGTATACCGAAACTAATGCAACTTTTTGAGAATCTAATCATCGTTTAGAGACTAGAGACAACACAACTTCAACAACGAGCCCCTTGCATTTCCATTTCTTTATTGATTGCTTATTCTCGATGCATTAAATAAAATGCAATACTAGCTCATAAGTCAAAATTTGCTAAAATAAAATAAAAGATCAGGTTTAAGTGGCCTGGTTAAAATCTTGCTGGGAAAAAACTGAATGGGAAAAACTCCATACTTAGGAGAAAAGGTAGCACATTTATAAAGTTATAATACAAATCAGTGAAAAGGGACCAAGCAAACATAGCAATTGTTTACCCAAAAAAAAAAGAAAAAAAAGCAAATATAGGAATCCATGAGAATAAACGTTGGCCGAGAAATATCCAAGTTGTCGCCAATTGAAGGCCTCCCAAAGCAGCCACTCCTCAACCCCCAAAACCTTGACCCAAACCAAATATTGTAGATTACTTTACTTTACAAGAATAAACATGATTAATAATAATAATAATAATAATATTAAAACATTCCTCGAGAAAATGATACCTGGACCATCAGCTTCATATGTAAGGGATGTGGGATATTTTGTGCCAGTAGCGTCCTTTTCCTGGTTGGCATCTCTCTTTTAGCACTAGACACCTAAAGATCCAAAGTTTCGTAAGTGAAGGAGGCAGACCCTCCTCTGGAATGGATGCTAGCTTTGGACAAAACATGAGATGCAGAGATTGAAGGGAGGTGAGGAATTGAAAGCCCTTGCTGCTCAGTTTCTTCAGATTCGGGAAGCCAACTATTGAGAGGCTAGTGAGAGTTTTGGGGAAGAGCGTCTCCATCCGTACCATGTCGGGTGGAAACGACACCGTATCCGGGTCTTCACCATGGATTATAAGAGAGGTGAGTCTGTGCAACCCCCACTCCAACTCCCACAATGACTTACAGCTCTTGACCTTATTAATTGAAAGAAACGTGAGGTTGGGAGGAAAAGTCAAACCTTCACGGTAGTCGATGCTCAATTCCTCAAGAGAGTTGAGATTGTGCATGTCTTCGGGCAACGCCTCCAATTTGTCGCATTCGTAGATGTCCATCTTTCTCAGGTTGGAGGGTCTTCTCCCCCCACTCAGTCTCGGGATGGAAACAAGACTTCCACAATTGTAAATACGTAGCTGTTGAAGATTGTTGAGGTGGCATAAGCCATCCGGTAAGGATTTCAGATTTTGGCAATCCCAGATGTGAATATATTCAAGGCAGTGATTGGTGTTGTCGCTGAAGAACCCGTTCGGTGCTATTAAACCCAGTCGTTCACATTCCTCCTCATCTACTAGTGATTTCAAACTTTTGCAATCTCTTATCTCTATTCTTCTGAGATTTTGGGGAATCTGGAATTTTGCAAAATATATCAACGAATGGCACTTTCTAATGTCGATGTCTTTAAGAGAATGTGGCAGACCAACATCTGGAAAAGAAACTAGAGATGAACATTCGTATATGCGAAGCTCTTGAAGAGACGACAGCTGATTTAACCCTTTTGGTAGCTTCAAAAGATTTTCGCACTTTATTAACTCCAGACATTCAAGCTTGCACTCCAATATTTCCAATTGCAGCAACTCCTCTGCTTCTTCTCCCAATTCTTCAACTAGACGAGAGTTGTCTTCAATTTCCAAACGGCCAATACTAGTCAACCGCTGCAATAATCTACCCTCATTCTTCCATGAAGACGTCAGCTTCTCACATCCATTAATCTTCAAATCTCTAACCTTCTTTAATCCCTTCCTGAATAATTCCCCTGCTTCCAGAGACATCACCTCCGAAATGTTTGAAAGCCACAAGGACTCTAATAACTCAAACTCAACCTTAGCATCTGTATGTTTCAACACTTTACAACCGTCAACGTTTATTTGACGAAGTTGTTTGTAGTTGGCAATCGAAACCACCAATTCCTCACATTCAACAATTTCAAGTTTGGCTAACAAATCGAGCTTCTCTGGCAGCTTGCCTTCCAACTTATAACATTTTTTGATTGAAAGCCTTTTCAGGCAAGGGAAAACACCACTTCCGTGATCCAGTTGGAAAGGAAGCCACACCTTCCAATGCTGCATATCCACAAACTCGAGAATCTCTAACAGAGGAAAAGCCAAGACACACTCGCCATAAAACTCAGCACCAACACTTTCCACTGCATTCATTCCTCTAATATAAAGCTCTTTGAGTTGAGGCAATTGTCCGAGAGGTGGCAACGATAAACAATTGTTACATTCCTCTAAGCGCACAAGCACCATATTAGAGAAGAAGGAACCTCCAACCCATGATGAAAATTCCTTGCCGGCATAACTCTTGATGGTGAGCTCCTTGATCTTTGTATGAGGCTGCAACATGTCAAGCACAGCGGATTCAGTTTCTCCTGTGTCGCTTGAATGAGACCATTCTAGGACCAACGAATCAAGCCTCTCCTTGCATTTCAAGTTGGCCCTCCTGGCATCCTCGACATCAGTCACATTCTCCAATCTTGAGAGGCACAATTTTCCTCGGAGCTGCGAAAGGGGCCCTATCTCTCTTATCCCTGATTGATCACTTTCACCGCTCACCACAAAATTAGGCAATGATTGGAGATTCTCCAATCTACCTAGTTTTGGAGGCATTCCTTCCCACCGAGATACATCTGATCAGTTGTTGAGATGGCGCAAATTAATTAGATTACTCATGTCTGCAGGCAATGACTTTAATTCAGAACAACCTTCCAATATCAATGTCTGCAGGTTGTAAAGAGTACTTAATGATTTAGGCAAACTGGTTATGAATGTGTAGGAAAGGTCGAGATACCGTAGATATCTCAAATCACCAATTGAGTTTGGCAGCTCAGTTATTCTATAGCCATTAAAAGAGAGCACCCGCAAGTACTGCAATTTTGGCAATAAATCAAAGGTAACCTGACGACTTAAATAATTGAAGGGCATACCCTTTGCTAGTGGCAAGAAGGTTCGCAAACATTTCACTTCAGAAAATACCTCAAATCTTTTAACCCCATCATAACAACCCATAAGGTAAGACGAATGGCGTGCCTTCGGTTTCAGTTGTACACCATCATCATTTTGCTTATCCTCCAATCTAAAACAAATATCTCCAGCTGCCCATCGTGCTAAATCACCAATGAGGTCCTTCGGTTTCAGTTGTACACCATCATCATTTTGCTTATCCTCCAATCTAAAACAAATATCTCCAGCTGCCCATCGTGCTAAATCACCAATGAGGTCATGCATCACATATTTTGAAGTATTTTTGGTTGACTTTTGAAACAATGACCTAGATACGAGCTCCCGAAAATAATCAGCACCTAAATCTTCAATTTGCTTATTATCTTCTGGTCGATGATGAATCAAACCCTCGGCCATCCACAGAAGGATCATTTGCATCTCCCCGAATTCATAGTCATTTGGTAGTATTGAGCAATAGGCAAAGCATCTTTTCAAATGTGAAGGAAGATAAAAGTAACTTAGTCTCAACACGGGAAGTATGTCTACCCTCATTCTTCCATGAAGACGTCATCGCTCGGCAATCTTCTGTATTTCCGATATCTCTTGTAATCGCTCGGCAATCTTCTGTATTTCCGAGTTCATTTTGAAGTTGAAAACACGATTAGGAATTGATTTCCATGCTTTGTTTGTTGTGCTGGAATGAGCATGTTGTATCTGACGTTTCAACATTTTAGTATGATATTTGTCCAACACGTCTTCCGCATCAAAAGCCAAGTCCCTGAGATCATCGAGCCAGAGCTTCAGTGCGTTGCTCTCAGCCGTCAGTTGCCTTTCCTCCGCGTCATTCAGAACCGCTGCAATTGCAGACAAGGTGGCACTCCATTTCTTCAGTTTCTTGTCGACGCCTTTTACGAGTCCAAAGTACTTGAAGACCTCGCGATGCGCCAACTTGTCAACCAGCACTTGGAGGAATGCCACAAGAAAAGCCTCTCCCCCCATAGGTTCTTGAATGGGAAGTTTGATCCCCTGACCAATACCAATCAAGACTCACAAGGAGTCACAGCTGCACAATTTAAGCAGATGAAACTAATTATTTGGGTACACAGGGGCTCAATCAGATATGTTAAAAATGATATATTGTCAAAATTTTAAAGTATCTATTAATTTAGGACGCGACAAGTTACACAACTCGAAACTCGCATGGATATAAGACCGGATGTGTAGCAAGAACTTACATGAAAGTCGTCAGATTACGAGGACACTTGCTTCCGAGGATCAGTTGAAGACTTGAAGTTGAAAACTTTAGTGCAATTAAGATTTAAGTTGTTCCATGGAATCTTGAGGCTCGAGCTTATGACTGCAAAAAGTGTTGAACATTAAACCATATATATATATATATATATATATATATATATATATATATAGAGCTGCAATTAAGATGAAGAAAATGAAATAATTGATGAATAAATAATGGATTTCCCATATAGATATAGTTGGAAGAACTTACTGCATCAATTGAAGTTTTCAGATGACCAAGAAGATTAAGGGACGCGTTTCCATTGATCTGATCGCTTATGAAAATCAACAAATCCAGATTCCAGATGACAAAAACTTTAGAGCTCTTTCAATAATTCAATTTGCCATGTAAGTCTTCTTGTGACCAGAAAGAAAGTGTTACTTTCCTCTTTATTATTCTCTCTTTACTGTCGTGGGGTCATAATGTTTATCAAATAATAGTCCAATTATTGATACGGAGAAGGAAGAGGCGCTAGAATGAAGAAGAAAGAAGGGAAATTTTTGCTTTTCTAAGTACTTTTTAAAATTAAAAAAAAAGAATATTTAATATAGAAATTAACTAATCACTTAGTATTGTGGTTTAGTAGTATTCATCTTCACTGGTAAGTGAAAGGTTTTAGGTTTGATTCTCGTCAAATGTGAATTTGAACCATATTATTACAAGTTTATTGTGAGGTTAAGTTCACATTTCTCTTTAATGTAGATAATATCAATTGTTCAATATATATAAGTTAACCAGAGTTGGATCAAAAACACATGACAAAATTTAAGATGTATAACGAAGTACATCATAATTTATAATGATGAGCAAATTAAAATGTACTAGTTATCGTGAGCCACACATCTGGAATGACAAGAAAAGAAAGCAAAGTTGATAATTTGGCAGACCAGGAAAACGCATGGCAATTGGTAAACTTTATCCTACCGACACCAGATTTTACCAAAGTTACTGCGGACTGCTTCAGCTGTACCATCGTTTTGCCATCGTTTAGTCACAAGGGCTGTAACTAATCTCCACAGGTTACTTGCCATATCCTGAATAGATGTTTAAGAAATGAAAATTGAGCCAGATTTTCACGATGGAGTGTAATATCACAAATTGTGGGTTATATTGGGATAAGGTTCTTCTCTTCAAACTTTGAGCTTACCCAATTGGGAATTTGTCAACTTTGAGCTTACCCAATTGGAAATTTGTAAACTTTGTGCTTTACCCAGTTGGTGATTTGTATAGGAAAGTTTTCAGACCATCCAGATTCCAGACGACAAAGACTTCAGAGCTCTTCAATAATTCAATTTGCTATGATAAGCCCTCCTCTTTGCGACCAGAAAGAAAGCTGTACTTTCCAATTTTTTCTCTATCTTCATTGCCATGGGTCATAATTTTGGAATTGGACCCCCTCCTGAGCAAATAATGGGGATTCTCATGACCAACTAACACAGATCGTTGAATTTTGATTCAACGGCTAAAAACAGATGATCATTCTAAAAATTATAATAATTATAATCGTTGGATCGAAATTCAACGACCCCTGCTTGTGGGTCATGAGGATCCCCACCATTTGCTCAGGAGGGGATCCAATTCCCATAATTTTTTGCCTTTTGCTTTTATTTTTTCTCTATCTGGTTTGGATTGCTTTCTAGGAGTGCTTTTATTGTTTTAATTATAAGAAAACTTCTTACAAGTTATGAGAATTGGATAATTTGTATTGATTTGAATTATTATTTTTATTTTGACAAAATAAAAAAGAAATATTGTTTTTATTGTGATTTTGTATATTCAGGTTATTCAATAATCATAACATTTAATACTACATAACATTAAAGTGAAACTCTTGGGAGTGTGCAGCTTTCTACAAGCAAGAAATACTTGTAAATTTTTCAAAAGAGAAATTATAAAATGGTCCCTCAATTTTCATCTAATTGGATTAATGATATTTCAACTAAAAATCATGACTATTGTTTCCTTAACTCCTTAAAACGTGCAGTTATGGTCATTTTCATCAACTTCGTTAGAACTTCCTTCAAAATGAGTCACATGTCGCACATGAGGATGAATCGAGGGACAAAAATGGAAAACCAAATGAGAAAAATTATAGCAATGGTCCTTCAATTGTAATTCAATTGGAGAAATGATCCTTTAACTCTAATCAATTGGAGCAATGATCCCTAAACTTCAACCCAACTATAGTGATAGTCTTTCCAACATAACTTATTTGACGAAATTCTGATGGAGTTAATGAAAATGATCATAGCTGCACGTTTTGATGAGTTAAGGAATCAATATTTATAACTTTTTAATTAATAAACTATTGCTCAAATTAAATTAAAATTAAAAGATCATTGATATAATTTTTTTCTTTTCAAATTGTAATAAAAACGGCTTTTGTCCTGAGCCACACAATACAAAGCGCAAGAAAACAAAATTGATAATTTGGCAGACCAGGAAAACGCATGGCAATTGGCAAACCCCAGGGCTCTTTATCCTGCCGACACCAGATTTTACCAAAGTTACCCAACACGCGTCCTGCTTCAACTTTACCATCATTTAATTTGTGTAATAATTTATAAAACGGGAAATTGAGCAAGATTTTCATGGAGAAGTGAAAGTACCGTAAGCAGGTGGATTGTTTTGAGATAAAGTATTTCTCTTCAAATCACTATAAAATAGAATAGATTAGATATTATTTGATTTTTTTTTTTTTGTAGAACCTTGATAATACATTGATATGAAAAAAGAAATTACATTTAGTCAAGAGATGATATAAACATTACTCTTTAAAAAAATAAAACAAAAATAAAAGAATAGAAGACCAAATTCCTCTAAAATAAAATCTAAAAAGTAAAAAGTAAAAACGTCTTAAACCAAAAAAATTTTAAAAGAATTTTACCCAAAAAAAAAAAATCAAAAGAATTTGGCTCTTCTGTCAACATTCCACCAACAGCAACATGTTAGAAACGCTGCAATTCCATTAACCCAAAGCTGCAACTAGCACATGCACATGCTAGAAAAGTTAAAAAAGTTGTATTCTTTCTATGAGAATCAGTTATCTGTTTCGTCATTGTCTCATTATTTCAAATAAGTAACACAATAACGTGGGAAAAGAAATTTAACATCAAATAAAAAAAATTTAGTAAAACTAATATTATGCTTTGAATAGTTCATGCGTCTAGTCTAAAATGTAACGATCATTAAGATTTTTCAAAAATAGAAAATTAGATTTTAATCCCTAAATAAGATAAAATTTAAAAAAATGTCTTATATAAGATTAAAAATTAAATTTAATCTCTAGACTCTATTTAATGCCAGCATATGTATTCAATGTTTCTTTTTTTATTTATAATTTTATGAAAATATTATAAATTTATTATAAATTTTAATTCTCATTATGGTAGACATCTTATATAAGAAAATATTTTCGTAGAGATTTTTCGGTACACTTATATTTTTGCATATTTTCTTATCTGCCACTAATTCATAAAAATATATTTAGGTACGAACATTTCGGTACAATGGGTTAGTATAATATGTTTAGGTACAAACATTTCGGTACACTAGTTTAGTATAATATATTTAGGTACCGACATTTCGGTACACTAGTTTAGTATCATATAATTAGATACGGAGTTTTGGTACACTTATGTTTTTACATATTTTCTTATCTGTCACTAATTCACTATAATATATTTAGGTACGGGTATTTTGGTACACTAATTTAGTAAAATATATTATGATATGGATGTTTAGGTACACTAATTGGAGAAAGTTAAATAAAATTGTATAATAATAAATTTAAAATTTAATGTAATAACATTAGATAAGTTATCTATTAAATATAAAAACTTTGACAAAAAAAAAATCTATTAAATATAAAAACAAAAATATCATATGAATTTGAATTAAGTACACATTAAGGGTCTAAAATCAATAATCAATCTAACATCAGATTTTTTTTTTTTTTAATTTTAATCTTCTTTAAGGGTTAAAATTCAAAAGCCCTTTTCAAAAATCAATGACACCAGGTATTATGAAATCATATTGCTCGAATAATATTAGGGCAATTAGTCAAAAAGGGGCAAAAAGAGGGCAAAAATCTGTGAAAGTCATATTGCCCTTCGTTAGTCAAAAAGAGGGCAAAAATGCAGCAATTACGCAACACAACACAAAGGACAAGAAAGCAAAGTTGATGATTTGGCAGACCAGGAAAACGCATGGCAATTGGCAAACACCCCAGGCCTCTTTATTCTGCCGACACCAAAGTCACCATGCGTCTTTCTTCAGCTCTACCATCGTTCATTCACAACCATCTGGGTCAACCTTTTTTTGGCGGGTTCGAGAAGACTGGGACATAACACAATCACAGTTGCAGAGACTTCGGCTGCTAGAGATGTTCTGTTGGTGGCTAGATCGCGTGATATCAAGAAGGGTTTGATTAAAGGAGACTCGAAGATTGTCATTGTGATCACGGAAAAGTGTTGCATTTCTTGGCGTATTAGTGCAATTGTTGAAGATATCAAATAACTAACCGTTTCATTTGATTTTATAAGCTGGAAGCATATTTTTAGAAAAGCAAATTTTGTAGTGGATGTCATCACTTTATATGGGCATGTGTTAAATAACTTTCATGTTTGGATTTGTTGCATTCCTTCTGCAGCTACTAGTGCCTTGTTGTTCTACTCAAATATATAAAAAAAAAATTAGAAAAATTTATATGATGGTTTGAATAACTCACTTATGTGTCTACCCTAAAGTGTAATGGTCATGAAAATTTTTCATATAACGATTACACCGTTAATATGATATCACATTGCTTGAATAATATAAGGACAATTAGTCACAATAGACTATTGATTGAATAATACAATGACAATTATCACAGTAGATACCTTTGGACAAATTGTGGCACTTTTCATTACACTTTTGAATATTGCTTTTGCAATGTGTGAGATTTCATAGGGCCCTTCCTTGATCAGAAAGAGGGCAGAAATGCAGCAATGACCTAACAACACCCAATGGGCAATTTTTTTGAACTTCGAGCTTACCAAATCGGAAATTTGTGAAATTTGAGCTTACCCAATTGACAATTTTTGAACTTGAACTTGCCCAATTGGAAATTTGTCAACTTTGAGCTTACCCAATTGAAAATTTTAAAACTATTCATCTTACCCAGTTGGTGATTTGTATCAGAAAGATTTCAGACTATGCATCATGTCTATGATGCTTCCGTCCTCTTGGACATGAGGTTTTTATAGGAGTTAGGCCGGCCACATCTAGAATTTGATCTAACATGCGTTGGCGTGTGATTAACCAAGATGAGTTATTCTTAAGATAAATGATGAAAAAATCATCTCGAAGATATTATTTATTATCTCAAAGATCACTTTTGAAAATCAACAAATCCAAATTCCAAACGACAAAGACTTTAGAGCTCTTCAATAATTCAATTTGCTATGATGAGTCTTCCTCTTTGTGACCAGAAAGAAAGTTTTGCTTTTCTCCTCTCCCTCTCTGTCTCTGTCTCTGTCTCTCTCTTTTCATTGTCATGGGGTCATATAATGATTTTCCCTTTTATTTTTGTTTTTATTTTATTTTTTGTTTTTATCTTTTATTTATCTTTTATTTTTTTAGCTTTAAGCGCAAGAGTGGAAGCTCTTTGAACAAATTGAGTTGTAGTCTTTTGCGGCATGGATTACATTGATTTTTTTTTTCGTGTGTAGAGTTAGCCACTATCTGATTTGAATTGGCTTCCATGCTACTAGCATTACAAGTTATGAGCATTGGATGATTTGTATTTATTTGAATTATTATTTTTATTGTGGTTTCGTTTATTCAAGTTATTCAATACTTGAAAATTGAAACTATAGCTGTCCGAGTTGGCAGCTAAAAGGGGTTTCTAAAATTTTATTCTCGAGAGTGACTTACTTCAGATCATTTTCCCGCTGAATGATCATGTTATGGATTTGTCCCTTGTTGGTCCAATCATAAAGGATGTTGAGCAGTTAATGCAGATGATCGCTGAAATATCTGCTTCCCATGCCTGCCGCCAAGCTAACTCGGTTTCTCGTAGATTAGCTAGATTTTCCTTCGTTCGAGAGATGCTTGTACTTGGTTTGACAATCCACCGGTGATCATCTGTGATCTATTGGAGGAGGACATCTTCATTCCTTGTACTTCCTAGCTTTGCCTAGTTTTTTTAAATGAAATATATTGCTCTTTTATAAAAATAAAAATAAAAATACTCGTAATATTTAATATCATGTAACACCAAGGTGAAACTTTTAGAATTCTCTTGCCTCTTATTTCTCTCCCCTTTCCTCCTCTCCTTTAATATTTTGTTTTTTTGTCTTCCTGTCTCTATAAAAAATCAATACAAGATATTATTATGGTTTAATCGTAACCATTCAAATAAGAAGAAGCAAAAAGAAAAAAAATTAAAGGGGAAGAGAATCCTCCTCCAATAAGGAAAAAAAAAAAAAAACGCTTTTGTCCTGAGCCACACAACACAAAGCGCGAGAAACCAAAGTTGATAATTTGGCAGACCAGGAAAACGCATGGCAATAGCCAAAGTTACCACCAGCCCTGCTTCAGCTTTACCATTGTCTAGCCATAAGGGCTGTAACTAATCTCCACACGTTAGTTTGTGTAATAAGTCAAAACAGTTTTATTTTAGAGTAATCATTTGAAGTCTTGAAGATGAAGATAAAGGTTTTATTAGCAGATCTTGAATATATAGATGTTTAAAATGGAGTGATAGTATTACAAGCGGTGAATGAAAAATCACTTCTGGTACTATTTATTTTTAATGAAAAATCACTTCTGGTACTATTTAACAAAACACTTCTGGTACTATTTATTTTTAATGAAAAATCATATTTATATCTTTCTCTGGTACTATTCACTATACTTTTAAAAAGAGTTTTTCATTAAAACGGAAGTTTTTTTGGATTTTTCGTTAATTTTCCTTAGAATATAAGGAATGTTTGTATTTTTGTCATTTTAGTTGGAATAGAATCTTCTCCGGATTTTCTTTGTGGGGTTCCGGATAATCAATCAATCGTGTCTGATGATCAATTAATCATGTTCGTTCATCGTACATCGTGAAGTTATAAATCATTTTAAATTTTTAGTTTAAAATTGAATATAAATAGTACCTAACAAAAACAGGCTGCACGATGTACAATGAATGGACACGATTGATTGATCTTCGAATTCCCACAAAGAGGATCTGGAGAGGATCCTTGTCTATTTGAGTTATCTAGAGAATGCCACATGTCTTGTTATTAGTGGCTGTTGAGATTTGTATACGGTTGTTATGAGTTGTGCGAGTATAAATAGTAAGAGCGCCTTATAATAATTAACTTAACAAAAATAGAAAGATTCAGTTGCAAGATTCACTTTCTCTCCATATACCTTTCGATCTCCTCTCTAGCTCCATAGCTTAGGTTAATTACATAAAAATCCTCTGAAGTTTATCAAGTTTTTAATCTCCTCACGTTTGATACATTACACTAATACTCGCTCACATTTTAATTCACTTTCGTATAACCTCTTAAGTCAAAATTCTGCTAATAAATTGACAACTTTATCCTTATAACTAATTAATTAAATAATAATAAAATTTATTAAAAAAGAGAATATTAAAAAAATAAATTAAAAACTTAAAAAATCGAAAGGCAAAAACCCTAAACCCTCCCAATTCCAAGCCGTGCCGTTCTTCCTCCCCACCGTCTCACCATCGCCACGTTCATCCCTTTCCTCTCGCCCGCCCCACCCTCTCGAAAAAGGGCTATTCTTTGTTCTCTGTATAAATGCACCATACACATGGTCCAGAACTTAATGTAGTATTTCCAGATTCATAGTCACCATTTTTTAGAGAAACCCAGAAATTCAAACACCAAAATTTTCACCGAAGTTGGGTTTTTTGATCAATTTGAACAAAACCCAGATGAGATTCTGTGCAAATTTTGAGAAACAAAGAAGAACCCAAAATCCAGAATGTCGGGAAAAAAAAAAGATTTGGGAATTTTATCATCTAAACTCATCTCTCAACACTTCCCATTCCCCAGCGCATTCCCACCCAACCATCCCAACCCAATCTAGATTAGTCCCACTCCCTCCTGACCATACCCAACTGAAACCTTATACACCCACCTCGGATTGTGGTTCCAGATCGTACAACCCATAGAATACATGGGTTGCTTTTCATGGCCATGGCAGCCCTGGAACTCTCCGGTGCCAACAGCAGTGCCAGAGCTTTCCATAGTGGAATGATCAATCGATGGCTTTTTCTTTCTTGATTAATATATGACTTGTGTGGAGGAGTTGAAGGATTTGGGCAGCGGGCAGGCATGGCGAGAATGGTGGTGGTGTGAATTAGTCAGAGAAAGAAAGAGAGGAGGAGAAGTTTTTAATTTATTTTTTAATGTTTAATTAATTTATTTTTATTTTTCCAATATATTTCTTTATTATTTAATTAGCTAGTTATAAGGGTAAAGTTGTTAATTTAATAACAAAATTTCGACTGAAGGGGTTATATAAAAGTAAATTAAAACGTGAAGGAGTGTTAGTGTAATATCTCAAATGTGAGGGGAGTTTTGTGAAACCTCGATAAACTTCAAGGGATATTTGTGTAATTAACCCTCTGTTGCTAAGTTTCTTCATTTCAGTTTCGTTCAAATTATTTTCGTTCCCATAATTAGTTTAGGCTAGATTAGCTATCGTTTATCAAATTTTTTTTTTTCATAAAACCTCACTAATACAAGAAAATTTTATGATATGAAAAAAAAGAGGTTACACCTAATTAGAGTGTAACATAAATCTTATTTCTCTAAAAAAAAATTACAACCAAAAAAAAAAACATAAGACCAAAATCCTCTAAAACAAATCCTGAAAAGTAAAAACTTACAAAACAACTTTGGAAGAAAAAAAAAAAAATTCTTACAAAACAAAAAAAGTTCATAAAAACTTAGGTTGGTTATTGTGTCAGTATTCCACCAACAGTATTTGCTAAAAAAGTTGCAATTCCACTATCCCAAAGTTGCAATGCCACTTTTCCCCATCACAATCCAAGGGCAGCAATTCCACCAACAAGCACATGGATAAGTTAAAAAGTTGTATGTTTTTTTTCCAAGAAAATCACTTATCTAGTTAGTTACTGTTCTAAATAAACAACACAATAACGTGTAAAGGAAAATTTAACATCAAATAAAAAAATATTAGAAAACTTGATATTATGTTTTGAATGATTCATTCATGTGTTTAGTCTGAAGTGTAATAGCGATGAAGAATTTTCATAGAGCGAGTACACCGTCACTATGATATCACATTACTCGAAATGAAATTACCACAATATACATGCTTTGGCAAATTGTTGCACTTTTTAAAAGTTTCTCTCTTGATTATCTGTAAAAAATTAATATTGTCTTTCATTAATCAGAAGGGGGCAAAAAACACAACAACGCTCTAACGACAAACAATGGGCAATTTTGAACATTGAGCTTACCCAATTGGCAATTTGTGAAACATGAGCTTACTCAATTGACAATTTTTGAGCTTTGAGCTTACCCAATTGGCAATTTGTGAAATATGAGCTTCACCCAATTGAAAATTTTGAAACTTTGAGCTTACCCAGTAAATGATTTGTATCAGAAAGTTTTCAGACCATGCATCCGGCGTGAATATAGCTTAATTGTAGGATCCATACAATGAATCCAAAGTTTTTGTGTGCCTGTACAGTTCTTCTAGTAAAAGATAACGAAGACTTGCTCAAAACACTATTTTTCAAGTTGATATCAAAGCGGCTTCGGAAGAACACCATCTCTCCCCTAAAAAAACCCCCCGCTGCACTCCTGAATCAGTGCTACAAGGGCTTGAACGAAACTACTTATCTCACCCATCAAATCATATCTACACCACCACAAAACCTTCCATCACCGATGCACGTATTCTATCTCACAAAATCCCAATAGTTCTTAATGGGAGATGGTGACACTGAATCTTCGTACGCTAAGCCTGGAAATTCTGAAGCTTAAGCCATGGTGGCCCAAAATCGGTCTAATCAAAACCGATCCTCTAAAAAACAGCAGGACAGAGGAAGAAATACTAATGGTGCTGACAAGTCCATCTACAAATATGATCATTGCGGAGAAAATGGTCACACCAAAACCCAATGCTTTGAACTCATGAGGTTTCCATAATAGTTGGACCACTGTCGTGATCCGCAGAAGAAAAATTCCAAGATGACCTCCACTGTTGCAGTTGTTGAAACAAAGGTTAAAGGATAATGATGATGTCACTAGGAATGCCTCTGCATTGGTAGCCGCTGCAAGTAATGGTGGTAAGATTTTAAATAAGTCTGCATCTGTTTCTAACAGTGCATGGATAATTGATTCCGGTGCTACGGATCATATGACTTTGACAGTGGATGGAGAAGAGAAAATCTAACATAAGGAGAAGAGAAAAATCTAACGTCTGGTAATGCATCGTTCGGGTTTATCAAGAAATTCAGGTTCTCCGCATTGATAACGGAGGAAAATATTTGAGTTCTGAATTTCAGCAGTATTTATGAACACATGCAATTGTTCACCAAACCACTAGTCTTATACACCCCAGCAGAATGGGGTAGCAGAGCGGAAGAACCGTTACTTACTGGAGGTTGTTTGGGCTTCACTGATCGAAGCTCATATGCCATTGTCCCATCGGATCTCATATGCCAGTCCATTGACTAGACCGGTGTCCTATTAAGTGTTTATTTTTAATAAACGATGGGATACTCCACAATAAATCATCTAAACTACGAAGATGAGAGAAGATTCGAACTTGAGTGCAAAAACGTGAGCACAATGCTCTAGTCAACTTAACTTGAACCAAGTCTGGCTTTTTAAGTGCAAATTTTGTAATCTAACCTAGTGTGGACTTCTCTAAACTAGTTGGTGTAATAAATTTATATATGCTTCAAGAAAAGCGAACTTTAATTTTTGAAAAAGAAGTATATGATTCGATGTCCAATCTTTTGGTGTATGATGGTGAATAAGCAAATTGACCAAAAGAGGAAGAATAAAGGCAATAAAGATTGCTGCATATATACATAATCTTACAACTCCACCATACCAAAATATATTCTAGCATTCACTTATCATCCTTGAGAAGAATCAACAGCTTCCTCATCTACTAGTGATTTCAAATTTTTGCACCCTCTTATCTCTATTCTTCTGAGATTTTGGGGAATCTGGAATTTTGCAAAATATATCAACAAATCGCACCATGTAATCTCGATGTCTTTAAGAGAAGGTGGCAGACCAACATCTGGGAAAATCTTCAAATATATCCTTAATACACTTCACTATCGAACTTGAGAATTTATCCCGATGGCCAAAAGCTTCAAATCTGTGCGTATAAATGCGCTCAAATATGAAACAGAAGGATTGCAGTGTACTATTCTTGAATACTTCACTACCAAAACTTGAGAATTTCTCCTGATAGCGACGTGATCCAAAAAATTGTAAAGTTCTGCAAAGCAGACAGTTCAATTTCACTTCTGGCGTAGAGGGAGACTAAAAAAGTTCAGAATCTGCAAGTTTATGAATGTCATCACTATATCTACTTTCTGCATCTTCTTACTCTCACACCCAATAAACAAACACGCGCACACACACACACACACACTCTCTCTCTCTCTCTCTCTCTCTCTCTCTCTCTCTCAAAAGCCTTCCTAGTTCTCCTCCCTTTGCCATGGCTACTTTAGCCTGAGAGAGGGAGAGGGTGTGCGTCGAACAGATTTACGGGTGCGAACAGAATTACTCTACAGATTACCCACTGCTCAGTATCGTACCATTAGGAAAGATCAAATCAAACTACCCAAGAAACAGAACGGTTTAAGAACTATAAGATCGAATAGTATAGAAATCATTCGTGTGTAACATTCAACTTGTAAACCAGTCAGAAATTAGTCTTCCATTACAGTTGAAATATTCAAGCAAGAAGCTTTTTTTTGTCCTGGACAAAGTAGAGACCACACAGTTCAACAGAAAGCTTTGAACTCGGGCCAGTGAACTATACAGTCTCTAATCTTCAAACTACAGGATTAAAAAAAAAAAAAAAAACAAAAAATAAAAAGGCAGTGGTAAAGTTAAAAGAATCGAAGAATCCAAATAGCTATAAACTCACACATCGAGCTTGTAGGGCTATTGGAATCCTCCTCACAATCCGAAACAATGTCATCAAGGGACAAAGGCAATCTGTTAGAGAAACTCAGACTCGGCTTCACCCTTGGGACGGCTTGAATTTCTGCCTCATTGCTCAGAATCTGCAGAACCCTCCTCATCGTAGGCCTCTCCGCGTTATCAGGGTTAGCACAACTTAATCCGACAAGCAACAGATTTCTCATTTCTTTCACATTAAACTCCCCATTCAGCCGCTTGTCAGCCGCCTCGATAATCCTCCCTTCGGAATGCATCCCAAACCCAATCAACCAAATTCACCGCCTTCTCACTTCCCGGCTCTTTTTCTATTGGCCTCCTTCCACACGCTACTTCAAGGATCACCACACCATAGCTAAAAGCATCAGTCTTTTTGGTTGCTTTTCCATATTGAAGATACTTAGGCGCAAGGTACCGCATTGTTCCCGCTGTCAGTGTGGGCTTTTATCATGATCCATGAACTTTGCCAGCCCGAAATCACTGAGCCTCGCGTTTAAATTCCCATCAAGCAACACATTTCCAGTCTTTATGTCTCTGTGGATGACCTGCTGCTCACATTCCTGATGCAGATATGCCAAAACAGACGCCAATCCGATTCAGTCTTCAAGACCAATCTAACAAGGTACCTTGTACAGATTCTTGGTACAGCGCCTTTTCGAGGCTCCCATTAGGCATGAAATCGTAAACAAGAAGCTATTCACCCTTCTCAACGCACCAGCCTTGAAGGCGAACCTCATTCTTGTGACGCAAGCAAGCAATAGTCGCCAACTCAGAGGAATTCGGTTTTACCTTCATGGGAATGCATGGATCTTTTCACCGCAGAAATGGTGCCTGAAGACACAAAAAACGCCTTGTAAACAGTCCCAAAAGCTCCATGCCCAAGAATCCTACTGGGATGAAACCCTCCTGTGGCAGATTTCAGCTCCTTGTAACTAAACTCTCTTGGCCCTGCCACCACCTTTGCTTTGAAGCTCTTCTGTTTTCTCACCTCCATCCATTTCATCACGGAAACATAACCGAAAACCACTAGCGCCACGCAAAAGATCGCTGGCCCAGCAATCCCGAGTCCCAAACCGAGCCGTCGGTGATGCTTATCCCCTGAACCGGACACAGGAATCCTCGGACTCACCGCCACATAAGTATCGGACACATTGTGTGGCTGCAACCTCGGCATTTTCGCAACAACCCGAAGGTATGAAACTCCAATTCTCAACCAGATGAATCTCCGTGCTCCCCTCCGTCGAGGCTGAAAAACCCACGAACATAACCTCGTTCAGATGCTTGGAGAGATCGACGTCCAAGCTCAAAACCGGCTTTTCAGGCTTGAAATTCGAGTAGCTCAGATACACTTTAAGCTATTCTTGGTCGTTATTGTAATCAATCCAAGCAGTAATCGAATTCCCGCCCTTGAAATCGATAACCTGTGAAATCGGATCAGCGGTCTTGATCGAATTGAGGCTTTCAATGTCCAATCCGACGTGATTGTCGTTCGGATCGAGCTTTGTGTCAAATTCGACGACTACGAACTTGTTCTTGGTCAATTGCGAGGAATTGACGAGACCCAGATATCCACCCGGGCTGCCCAGAGTCCAGTTGTACGGCGAGAGGAAAAACGATATGCCGTTGCCGTAGGAGCTCGGATTGACGTTGGCGATGGAGAAAGCGAACTTTGCGGAGAACGAAGCAGTGATGTTGGACTCCGGGTCGAAGAACCGAATTGGGTTGTTGTAGATGACGGCACCGGCGCTGGAGGAGGAGACGGTGAGCTCGCGGGTGAGCCCCACGACATCGTTTCAGATGTGGGAGTCGGCGAGGAAGGTAAGGTTTCGGAAGTTCAAAGATGGGAAGTAGAAGTTGACGTTCTCGGCAGAGCCACGGCGGAGGAAGAGAGTTATGAGGAACAAGACGTCGACCCAGAAAACAAGAAGCTTTCTTGGAGACAGGAATATGGAGATTTCGAGTTCTGATGGATGGAAACAAATGGGTTTTCGATTTTCTTTGCCAAAGCAGAGGACTTGGAGATTTTGACTGAGAACATGTAGAGAGAGAGAGAGAGAGAGAGAGAGAGAGAGAGAGGGAGTGGGGTTTAAACGGTTGGTGAATGGGCGCGTGGGTACTAAGAGAGGGTTTGCAATGGTTACGAGGGACCTTTCGGGGTAGGGGAATCTCAAAACGACAGCGTATTGGGAGCTGGGGGCGTCATGTTTCAACGCTATGGAATTTCAAGGTGGATTTTGGTCAGGTTAGGGAACATATTGTCAATATAATAACATGGAGGAGTGGGTCTCACTCTCAATTATGCATTTTGTTAATTTCTTGCATCTGACTATTAATCTAACACGAAATGACACAAAAATAACAGGTTTTTTGATAAACTCGTTAACGAATTAGGTTATCTATTAAGAATTCATTAACGAATTGGATTGTTATGTGTCATCTATTAAGAGCCCGTTAACGAATCAGATCGTCTATTAAGAACCCGTTAACGAATCGGGTCGTAGGGCCAGAGGCCATGTGATCATATGGGTCAAAGATCCAAATGTAGCCGTTACAAGACTTTGGGAAGATACACAACACACGTTCTTGAATATATAGCTTTTGAAGATTGCTGAGGTGGCATAAAGTTAGGAGAAGGAGTAGCACACTTGTAATACAAATAAGTGAAAAGGGAGCAAGCAAACGTAAGAATCCGGGAGAAGTAACGTTGTCCGAGAAATATCCAGGTTGTCGCTAATTGGTGTTCCAACCAATGGTTATTTGACATCTGGATTTTCTTTTAATCTTATTGAAACACACTTTTAAATGCTGAAACGTTAGTCCCAAGGCCGAAAAAGCTAAACAGAGTTAAAAGTTTTTCAAGATTTCGTCATCGTCTTCTTCCTCGTCCGATAGCCCTCGTGTCCATAATTCAAGTGTTCTTGTTTGCCTGGGATTTGTGGATAAAATCGGCAAAACACCTCTTTATTTTTTTGTTTTGGTGTAAAACCCAAACAATAAAAGCCAACAAATCAAGCCACAAAGCCTTCCAACTCCAAAAGAAACCTACAATACAGACAAGATGGAGGAGGAGAAACAACCAGAGTTGGGCAGGAAGCCATCACCGGAAATAATCGTAAATTTCCTGCAGAGCTTTCCAGAAAAGAAGAGGGACTGAGATTTGAGTAGATCCGTACCACGAAGGAGAGACCATCGAATGTCCCAAGCAACATACATGATAGTAATATGAAACCTGAGCAAATCAGCTTTTCCCCTTCTCTTTTTTTCAGCGACAAGAAGATATTTCATCAAAAAATAAAGAAGATTACTGAGAACAGAACGGAACGCAAAGATTATTGACGGACGCGTAAACTCCGTTTATTTTTACTTTTTGGGAGTGAAGTTTCAGCATTTAAGAGAATGAATTAAATAAAAATAAATAAAGAAATCCAGTTGTCTAATAACCATTGGTTCGGAACAACTGGCAGAGGTGAGTTGGAGTTCCCGATATCTTGAAAAATTTCTCCTCCCAAAGCAGCCACTCCTCAACCCCCAAAACCTTGACCCAAACCAAATATTGTGGATTACTTTACTTTACAAGAATAAACATGATTATTAATAATATTAATATTAATATTAAAACATTCCCAGCAAGTAATTTTAGATTTATGTCCTGCCGTGTGAATTTGCTTTTTACTAATAAGTTTCCCAGGAAATTAACTTTTTCACTACCCAAAAGCTGAAAATGCACGAACCCGAAAATGCTAGAAAAATACAAAAACTAAGTTAACACAATGTAAGTGGAGAGAAACTTAAACATAAATTGTATTGTTAACCCATGGTGTTTTGATGAGACCCCTACATGTGTCCAGTTATTCTCTAAATATGGAGAGCTCTACTGGATGATTTACAGAAGATATCATATTCGCCATTGATATATTTGAAGGAGTTATACAATTTAGGATTTAATAAAGGGGTGTGATATCCACACATATCTTTTTACTTCTCACACACTTTTTTTAATTTTCAACCGTTAGATTACATGAAATAAAGTAGATCAAATGACAGAAGTTAACAAGAGGTGTGTGAAAAGTAAAAATAGATGTATGGATATCACACCCTTTTAATAAAACAGGTTGTTTAAATGGAATTTGAGTTTTTGTTGACTACTTTACGGATCAATTTGCTATGAGAATTAGGTGTTGACTTGAAAGACTATAACAAGTCTTCCTCTTTCGACGACAACTACTTCAGAACTCTTCAATTGCTATGACGATTACGTGTTGAATATAACAAGCCTTCATCTTTCTGCCCATAAAGAAAGTTAGAATCCTCTTTTTTTCTCTATCCTTAATTTTCGCGGGGTAATATTGTTCTCTTTTTTATCGTTTTCTTATCGCCAATGTCCTACACAGTTATACTAACGATTTTGGGGGAATCAAACATGAAACTTCGGGTGGAAAGGTGACTGCTGGTAAACAACTAAGCTACATTCCCTTTCAACACCAATGATATTATTTTGTGACGGTGTTTGGTTCAGTTTTTTGTAGGCCATTGTAGATAATATAGAGAATCAATTTAAAACAGTAAAAGACACTTAAACAACCTAAGCCACGCAACACCAAGAAGAACATGATCCTGCTGACACCAGATTTACCAAAGTTATCATGGATTATGCTTTACCATTTTGGAGTTATACTACTTAATTAGTCACAGAGCTATATTAAGTTATGATCCATTTGAAGATGAAGAGCAATTATTATTAGCATATAATTAACGAACATCTAGATGTTTAAGAAAGGAAACAAGTCAAACAACATTAAGCAAGATTTTCATGAAGTGAAATTACTAGCTTATTATGACAATTTGGTAGATTAAGAGAGACCAATTAAGCTCGGTAAACTGAATTAGTGACGAGGAATTTTAGACTTATGTCTTTGTCATGTGAATCTGCTACCAACTTGACCTTTCCACTATCCAAAAACTGAAAATGCACCCAAACATGCTAAGAAAGTACAAAAACAAAGTTAATGCGATGTATGTGGAGAGAAACTTAAACGCGAAAATTGTATTGTTCACCCATGATATCATAATGGCGTCCCAACATGTGTCTAGTCAATCTCCAAATATGGTCACTGCATGCCAAGAACTCTAGCGGATGGTTTATAGAAGATAACAAAAAGGGAATTTGAGTTCTTGTAGTCTATAGGTCATATTGAACCATTCTCCCTTGGGAATGATTGGAAATTCTAGCCTACAGTACTCATCAAAATCATGGTTATGTATCATAATGCAAATAGTAACGCTCCTCCCCGGGCTCATGTATGCGAACACAAAGCAGTACAAGGAGGTTCGTCGAAACCTGGTTATTAAGATTGATTGTAAGGGTGACGTGGTTGCTAATACAGTTGGGTGGTCGGAAAACGTGGCAATCATATAATTATTTTGAATTATAGTAGTATTTTAGTTGATTTTTTATTGGTACTTAAACTAAAAGTTATGTTACTTCAATTAATAGTTGTATTGAAATTGGTATTAAAAGATCCCGAACACTTAAGTTTTTTTTTTCAACGTATTCTTTAATAAAAGGCGAAAAAATAATTTAATATAAATCTTATGAGCTAAAAAATTGAGATATGAAATTTTCTTCTCATCCTATTTGGCACGAAAATATCACAAACAATTTCAAGGAAACTCATTGAAATAACTGTATATATCCATGAACATTGGCAACATGTTGTGATAAGCAACTTCTTCTTGGACTGTAAGTTAGCAGACAAACTGAAGGAAAAATGTTCATCTGTAGCTAGCATCCAGCAATGTTAGAATATCACAAGGCATCCCGGAGAAAATCCCGAGTACACGCGACGTTTTTTTCTAGTCGAGGCTCGAAGTACAAGTACTAGCATTTCACTGAGTTCAACATTGTAATGAAAAAACACGAGAATATACAAACAAAAAGCAACCAGCACACCATGCCACCATGGAGCTAACATCCTATGAAAAATGATAGAAAATAGATATCAGACAGGGAGGAAGAAGCTCAGAAAAGGCAATTGAAACACAACTATTTACACAACATAAATCCATTTTTCACAAAGCACTTGGCCGACCACATAAGAACTCTAACCTTCCCCGACCACATAATAACCCAGTTAAAAGAAATCTATTTAGCCCTCAATGAAATCCTTGTTTTGGGCAAGGCAATAACAACAAAACCTCCTTGTTTTGGGCAAGGCAATAACAACAAAACCTCTCCATCCAGCTAGTTTATGCATTCAAAGTCGGGATGAAGATCGTACACATACATACAGAACCATACAAACACATGACCATGAGATCTTAGGAAGTACGCGATGCCATTAATATACTAAGCATTAAAAGTAAATACAGAAAGTCATAAACACCATCAGGAAGCAATTTGTATATTCGCCACTCAAACAGCGAACGATAATAAAAAAACAACAATACCTTTTATTCTATTACAATTCGAGCATCCAACCTGAAACCAATTGGCAACGGGTGGAGATGCCCGAGATCATTCAAACTATTTACGTAACACTTCAATTCTCGACATGGGATTCACACTCTCGAAACAATACCTGCTCCAAGAAGCAATATACTCTCAAAAATTTCAACTTGCTAATTTTGCAATAAACACAAAGAAAACTTGTCATTTTCTCACTAACCGTTTTCTGTTCATTTTCATTTTCACTATATTCCTAATTAAACAAAACTATAAATCAAACCGAAAAACTATAATCTGCTCCTCTGACGAATCCAAATTTTGCATCATGTATATGTATTTACTTTAAGAATGATAAAAACATAAAAATTAAAACTAAAAACATGAATTTTGCTAAGAAATTAATATAAAACCAATGCATCTGAGAGAATTACAATCAAGTCAATACAAATTAACGAATAAATCTAAATGAATTAGAGTTCAATCCAATCAGAAACACAGCAAATAAGCATCACAAAGATTAAATTTAAACAAAAACCAAATAAAGCCATACAAAAGATTAAGAATTTATATTCGGATCGAAGAAAGAGATTACGTACCGACATGAATTCGGTCAAAGAAGAAAGAACTTTTTTATTTTCCGGGAAAAT
Source organism: Pyrus communis (assembly GCF_041283825.1). Lineage (NCBI taxonomy): Eukaryota > Viridiplantae > Streptophyta > Magnoliopsida > Rosales > Rosaceae > Pyrus > Pyrus communis. The sequence goes on along the minus strand of NC_142575.1, from coordinate 2,100,640 downwards.
GAAATGACTCGGAAAGCAGAGAGAGAGAGACGTTAGGCCAGAAATGGGCCTAAATTGTATTGTGAAATCTGGGAAAGAATATGAGGCTTTAACGGTTTTTGTTTCGGGATGAAAGGCGTTATTTTGCTGACGGGAACGGAAAGATGATTCGTATCGCCGTTAAGTCGGCGTCAGCCCTGACGTGGTTTGTGCATTTAGAATAAAATTGAGAGTCCAATAAAAAAATGGAAAATTGCAGAGACACAATCCTACATTAAATCCATGAATAAAATCGAACCAGTTTTTTCACAAATTCACTTTTTAGTACTGATGTATTACTACCCTCTATTTTCCTTAGAACTCAATTAAAACGCATAATCGTCACCAATGAATAATGCACTTTTTGAATAAGTGGCGAAAGCTTGGTATAACGATTTGATTTACCAAAATTCGTTGGCACGTATTTTCTACTTTCAGGAAGACAAGACGTAGTAAAGGAAGTCATTTAGCGGTCATCATTCCACATCGAGAAACTAATTCCCACGTCAAAAAGTGGTCAAGTCAGTATACCAAAACTAACGCAACTTTTTGAGAATCTAATCATCATTTAGAGACTAGAGACAACACAACTTCAACAACGAGCCCCATGCATTTCCATTTCTTTATTGATTGCTTATTCTCGATGCATTAAATAAAATGCAATACTAGCTCATAAGTCAAAATTTGCTAAAATAAAATAAAAGATCAGGTTTAAGTGGCCTGGTTAAAATCTTGCTGGGAAAAAACTGAAAAAAGAAAAAAAGCAAATATAGGAATCCATGAGAATAAACGTTGGCCGAGAAATATCCAAGTTGTCGCCAATTGAAGGCCTCCCAAAGCAGCCACTCCTCAACCCCCAAAACCTTGACCCAAACCAAATATTGTGGATTACTTTACTTTACAAGAATAAACATGATTATTATTAATATTAATATTAATATTAAAACATTCCTCGAGAAAATGATACCCAGACCATCAGCTTCAAATCACCTCGCCATCTATCCTTATGCAATGGATGTGGGATATTTTGTGCCAGTAGCGTCCTTTTCCTGGTTGGCATCTCTCTTTTAGCACTGGACACCCAAGGATCCAAAGGCTCTCTAGTGAAGGAGGCAGACCCTCCTCTGGAATGGATGCTAGCTTTGGACAATTGGAGAGTTGCAGAGATTGAAGGGAGGTGAGGAATTGAAAGCCCTTGCTGCTCAGTTTCTTCAGATTCGGGAAGCCTTCTATATAGAGGTGAGTGAGAGATTTGGGGAAGAGCGTCCCCATGCGGACCATGTAGGCTGGAAACGATACCGTATCCGGGTCTTCTTTACCATCCATTATAAGAGAGGTGAGTCTGTGCAACCCCCACAATTCCAACTCCCACAATGACTTACAGCTCTTGACGTTAATTTCAAGAAACGTGAGGTTGGGAGGAAAAGTCAAACCTTCACGGTAGTCGATGCTCAATTCCTCAAGAGAGTTGAGATTGTGCATGTCTTCGGGCAACGCCTGCAATTTCTCGCATTTTCTGATCCAGATACATCTCAGGTTGGAGGGTATTCTCCCCCCCCACTCAGTCTCGGGATGGAAACAAGACTTCCACAGTTCCTAATAACTAGAGTTTGAAGATTGCTAGATTGCTGAGGTGGCATAAGCCATCCGGTAAGGATTTCAGATTTTGGCAATCCCAGATCCAAATACATTCAAGGCAGTGATTGGTGTTGTCGCTGAAGAACCCGTTCGGTGCTATTAAACCCAGTCGTTCACATTCCTCCTCATCTACTAGTGATTTCAAACTTTTGCAATCTATTATCTCTATTCTTCTGAGATTTTGGGGAATCTGGAATTTTGCAAAATATATCAACGAATGGCATTATGTAATCTGGATGTCTTTAAGAGAAGGTGGCAGACCAACATCTGGAAAAGAAACTAGAGATGAACATTCGTATATGCGAAGCTCTTGAAGAGACGACAGCTGATTTAACCCTTTTGGTAGCTTCAAAAGATTTTCGCACTTTTTTATCTCCAGACATTCAAGCTTGCACTCCAATATTTCCAATTGCAGCAACTCCTCTGCTTCTTCTCCCAATTCTTCGACTAGACGAGAGTTGTCTTCAATTTCCAAACGGCCAAGACAAGTCAACCGCTGCAATAATCTACCCTCATTCTTCCATGAAGACGTCAGCTTCTCACATCCATTAATCTTCAAATCTCTAACCTTCTTTAATCCCTTCCTGAACAATTCCCCTGCTTCCAGAGACATCACCTCCGAAATGTTTGAAAGGCACAAGGACTCTAATAACTCAAACTCAACCTTAGCATCTGTATGCACCAATACTTTACAACCGTTAATATTTAATTGACGAAGTTGTTTGTAGTTGGCAATCGAAACCGCCAATTCCTCACATTCAACAATTTCAAGTTCGGCTAACAAATCGAGGTTCTCTGGCAGCTTGCCTTCCAACTTGGAACATTTTTCGATTGAAAGCCTTTTCAGGCAAGGGAAAACACCACTTCCGTGATCCAGTTGGAAAGGAAGCCACACCTTCCAATGCTGCATATCCACAAACTCGAGAATCTCTAACAGCGGAAAAGCCAAGACACACTCGCCATAAAACTCAGCACCAACACTTTCCACTGCATTCATTCCTCTAATATAAAGCTCTTTGAGTTGAGGCAATTGTCTGAGAGGTGGCAACGATAAACAATTGTTACATTCCTCTAAGCGCACAAGCACCATATTAGAGAAGAAGGAACCTCCAACCCATGATGAAAATTCCTTGCCGGCGTAACTCTCGATGGTGAGCTCCTTGATCTTTGTATGAGGCTGCAACATGTCAAGCACAGCGGATTCAGTTCTCCTGTGTCGCTTGAATGAGACCATTCTAGAACCAATGAATCAAGCCTCTCCTTGCATTTCAAGTTGGCCCTCCTGGCATCCTCGACATCAGTCACATTCTCCAATCTTGAGAGGCACAATGTCCCTCGGAGCTGTGATAGGGGCCCTATCTCTCTTATCCCAGATTGATCACTACCTTCGCTCGCCACAAAAAGAGGCAGTGATTGTAGATTCGTCAATCGACCTAGTTGCGAAGGCATTCCTTCTAACGAAGATGCACCTGAGTTGTTGAGATGGCACAACTTAATTAGATTGCTCAAGTCCGCAGGCAATGACTTCAATTTATAACAACCTTCCAATATCAACGTTTGCAAGTTGTAAAGAGTGCTCGTTGATTTAGGCAAACTGGTTATCAATGTGTAGGAAAGGTCAAGATACTGTAACAAACTCAAATCACCGATTGACTTCGGCAGCTCAGTTATTCTATAGCCATTGAAAGAGAGCACTCGTAAGTATTGCAACTATGGTAATAACTCAAAAGTAATCTTCTGAGACAAATATTTGTCCCATCCCCTAGAATCTGAAAGTGAAAGTGGCAGGAATGTTCGCAAACGTTCAGCTTTTGGAAAGTCCTCAAATCTCATAACTCCATCAAATTCACCAGCAATGAAAGACGAATGGCGAGCCCTTCGAAAGCAAGTGCTTTGCAAGTTATCACCTTGCTTATCTTCCAATCTAAAACATATTTCACCTGCTGCCCATAGTGCTAAATCATTAACGAGGTCATGCATTACATATCGTGAATTGTTTTTGCTTGATTCTTGAAACAGCGACCTTGCTAATAGCTCTCGAAAGTAGTCGCGGCCCAAATCCTCCATTTGTTTATTGTCGTCATGTTTTTGTTGAATCAAACCCTCTGCCATCCACAAAAGGACGAGCTGCTTCTCCCCAAATTCATAGTCATTTGGAAGTATTGAGCAATAGGCAAAACACCTCTTCAAATGTGATGGAAGATAGTGATAGCTCAGCTTTAGTACAGGAAGAAGGCCACTCTTATCTGCTAGATTCCATAATTTGTTGTCCAATATTTCTCCCCACTATTCTTTTTCTTGGCGACGTAAAAGACCACCGACAGTTCTTGCAGCTAATGGTAATCCACAACATTTTCCAACAATTTTCGTCCGAATTACCTCATAATTTACTGGTTTTCCGTTATTAATTTCCCCGAATTCGTGTCGCTCAAATATTTCCATACAATCATCATCTGCCATACACTCCAAATTATGAACTCCAGCGGCTCCCGTAATCTTTGCAACATTCCTGTCACGGGTTGTCACAATTATCTTGCTTCCTCCTGCTCCGACGCCAAAAGGGGATTGAAGTCTTGTCCAGAGATCGTATAGATCATAGTCATCTTTGTCCCAGATATCATCTAAAACAATTAAAAACTTTTTTCCTCTTAATTGCTCACTCAAATCATGCTGCATTTTACTAAACTCCTCCACTTGAACGGGTTGGGATGTGATTGATTGAAGAATTGCCTTTGTCACTCGCACCACATCGAAGTCATCGGACACAGATACCCAGACCTTGAGCTCAAACTCCTTCATGGCATCATCTTTGTTGTTGAATACAAGTTGAGCAAGTGTCGTCTTCCGAACTCCTGGCAGGCCAACTATAGCAACTACACCAAAATTGACAGCACCTGCACGCTCGTATTTTCTGGACAACAATTCAATAATCTCCCCTTTGTCACCATCTCTTCCAACAAGAAGCTTTTCATCTAACACATCTGAACTTGGTAGACTTCGCGATTCCTTAGCAGATGTCCCAGTATCTTTCAAACCAAACTCAACTTTCCGTGCAGATATGTCTTGCAACCGCTCCGTAATCTTCTTCATTTCGGAGTTCATATCCCAATTAAATTTAATTTTGAAAAGTGAGTTCCGCACCTTGTTGCTCGCACTGACACGTCCCTCTATCATACGCTTCAACATTTGAGTGGCAAATTTGTCCAACATGTCTTCGACATCATAAGCCAGGTCTCTGAGATCATCGAGCCACAGTTTTACAAGATGGTCAGTCAGTTGTCTTTCCTCGGCGTCGCTCAGCACCGCTGCGATTGTAGATAACGTGGCCCTCCACTTGTCCAGCTTCTTTCCAACGCCCCGGAAGTTTCCAAAATAGTTGAGAACCTCGCGACGAGTCAACCTGTCGAGCAGCAACTGTAGAAACGCCGCAAGAAAAACCTCTCCGAGTGCCATGTTAAGAGCGAAGAGAACTCCAAGCAGTCGAAGAAATAGTGAACGAACCGTCCTTGAGCAATATTGAGGTGCAGAACTGCACAAATTAAGCGAAGAAACAAATGAATAAAAAGTAGTTCAAGTAAAATGAAAAAAAAACTAATGTATTATTCAGTTGACTATTAAGAAATTACATTGGAAGTTAAATCTGACTCCGTTCGGGAAGAGTAACAGTCAAAGACTAGTTTCTTGGAAAGTTGGAAGCTTGATCTGTTGGGGCTCAGAAATAGTCACAACTGCACAAATTAAAATGATGAGAAGTAATTATTGATGCCTGCGCAATCATATACAAAGTGAAATAATCAATTAATGGACTCCTAGTAAGCATTTCTAGAGGTGACAACCTGGGACTAGAGATGGCAACGGGATGGATTCAGATCAAGGTTGTCTACATCATAACCATCTCGCCAGGTATACAGTCCCTAATATAGTACTACCAAGTACTCTAATAACTTGATATTGTATGTTCCAATAAAAAATAAATATGAGATGACATATATGGTATGTTTCATTTTGCTTTATTACTTAAAGAGTAATGCTACAAAAACCACATGTTTATACTATAGTAGTGTATAAATATGAGATGATAAACTAATATAGTATAAATATGTGGTTTTTCTAGCATTACTCTTTAAGTAAAAAACCACAATAAAACATACAATATATGATTGCAAAAATCATATATTAGTATACATTATTTTTTCTTAAATTTTAACATGTTGAACAAATAAATGGGCAGTTTTGGGATTACCTTGCAATCCTACGTTTCAAGACTTGAACTTGCACGAATATTGGACATGATCTGTAGCAAGAAGCTGTTTCATGGGAGTCAATCAGGTCATGAGGGCACTTGTTTGCACTTATGAACAACAAATCCAGACTGAACGATGGAATAATTAAGCCTGAAAAGTGCACAAATTATATAGCTGGTTATTGATGAAATAATTAATTAAAAAACATACAAACTTGAAGAAAAATTAAATAAATAAATAATGGATTTGGCATATATAGTTGCAACAGGAACTTACTGCGTTGGAGTTTTCAGATGATGATGAAGATGAAGGGACTTGTTTCCATAGATCATTAAAATCCACAGATCTGGACTGCTTTAGATCTCTTCAATTTGCTGCAATAATTAGGTGTTGAAAGACCATAACGAAGTCGTCTTCTTTGTGCCCAAAAGGAAAGTTAGATTCCTCTTTTTCCTCGCTTTATTTTTCGTGGGGTCATATTGTTTTATCATTTTGATTGCTTTCTTATCTCCTATGTCCTACATAGTTGTATTTTTCTTTTCAGTTTGAGAAAATCGTGGCAATTGTTTTTTAACTTTAACCTAATTAGAAAGAGGGAACAAAATAGAGAAGAAAAAAGGGGATCATTTTTGTTTTTTCTTAATACTTTTCAAAATTAAAAAAAATATATTTAATATAAAAATTAACTAAAATTAGATAAAAGATACATGACAAAATTTAAAATAGATGATAAACGTACACCATAATTTATATTGATGAGAAAAATGCACCTTTTGTCGTGAGCCACACAACTGGAAGGATAAGAAAGCAAAGTTGATAATTTGGCAGACCAGGAAAACGCATGGCAATTGGCAAACATACCAAGGGCTCTTTATCCTACCGACGCCAGATTTTACCAAAGTTGCCAACCATGCGTCCTACTTCAGCTTTTTCAGCATCCCCCAAACCCAAACCCAATCAACCAATCAACCATGCGGCCTCGATAATCCTCCCTTTGGAATGCATCCCCCAAACCCAATCAACCAAATTCACCGCCTTCTCACTTCCCGGCTCTTTTTCTATTGGCCTCCTTCCACACGCCACTTCAAGGATCACCACACCATAGCCAAAAGCATCAGTCTTTTCGGTTGCTTTTCCATATTGAAGATACTCAGGCGCAAGGTACCCCATTGTTCCCGCTGTTAGTGTGGAAACAGGGTTTTTATCGTGATCTATGAGCTTTGCCAGCCCGAAATCACTGAGCCTCGCGTTTAAATTCCCATCAAGCAACACATTTCCAGTCTTTATGTCTCTGTGGATGACCTGCTGCTCACATTCCTGATGCAGATATGCCAAAACAGACGCCAATCCGACTGCAATATTCAGTCTTCGAGACCAATCTAACAAGGTACATTGTACAGATTCTTGGTACAGCGCCTTTTTGAGGCTCCCATTAGGCATGAAATCGTAAACAAGAAGCAATTCACCCTTCTCAACGCACCAGCCTTCAAGGTGAACCAAATTCTTGTGACGCAAGCAAGCAATAGTCGACAACTCAGAGAGGAATTCGATTTTACCTTCATGGGAATGCATGGATCTTTTCACCGCAGAAATGGTGCCTGAAGACACAAAAAAAACGCCTTGTAAAAAGTCCCAAAAGCTCCATGCCCAAGAATCCTACTGGGATGAAACCCTCATGTGGCAGATTTCAGCTCATTGTAACTAAACTCTCTTGGCCCTGCCACCACCTTTGCTTTGAAGCTCTTCTGTTTTCTCACCTCCATCCATATCATCACGGAAACATAACCGAAAACCATCAGCGCCACGCAAAAGAACGCTGGCCCAGCAATCCCGAGTCCCAAACCGAGCCGTCGGTGATGCTTATCCCCTGAACCGGACACCGGAATCCTCGGACTCACCGCCACATAAGTATCAGACACATTGTGTGGCTGCAACCTCGGCATTTTCGCAACAACCCGAAGGTATGAAACTCCAATTCTCAACCAGATGAATCTCCGTGCTCCCCTCCGTCGAGGCTGAAAAACCCACGAACATAACCTCGTTCAGATGCTTGGAGAGATCGACGTCCAAGCTCAAAACCGGCTTTTCAGGCTTGAAATTCGAGTAGCTCAGATACACTTTAAGCTTTTCTTGGTCGTTATTGTAATCAATCCAAGCAGTAATCGAATTCCCGCCCTTGAAATCGATGCCCTGTGAAATCGGATCAGCGGTCTTGATCGAATTGAGGCTCTCAATGTCCAATCTGACGTGATTGTCGTTCGGATCGAGCTTTGTGTCAAATTCGACGACTAGGAACTTGTTCTTGGTCAATTGCGAGGAATTGACGAGACCCAGATATCCACCCGGGCTGCCCAGAGTCCAGTTGTGCGGCGAGAGGAAAAACGATATGCCGTTGCCGTATGACGTTGACGATGGAGAAAGCGAACTTTGCGGAGAACGAAGCAGTGATGTTGGACTCCGGGTCGAAGAACCGAATTGGGTTGTTGTAGATGACGGCACTGGCGCTGGAGGAGGGGACGGTGAGCTCGCGGGTGAGCCCCACGACACCGTTTCAGATGTGGGAGTCGGCGAGGAAGGTAAGGTTTCGGAAGTTCAAAGATGGGAAGTAGAAGTTGACGTTCTCGGCCGAGCCACGGCGGAGGAAGAGAGTTATGAGGAAGAAGACGTCGACCCAGAAAACAAGAAGCTTTCTTGGAGACATGAATATGGAGATTTCGAGTTCTGATGGATGGAAACAAATGGGTTTTCGATTTTCTTTGCCAAAGCATAGGACTTGGAGATTTTGACTGAGAACATGTAGAGAGAGAGAGAGAGAGAGAGAGAGAGAGAGAGGGAGTGGGGTTTAAACGGTTGGAGAATGGGCGCGTGGGTACTGAGAGAGGGTTTGCAATGGTTATGAGGGAACTTTCGGGGTGGGGGAATCTCAAAACGACAGCGTATTAGGGAGCTGGGGGCGTCATGTTTCAACGCTATGGAATTTCAAGGTGAATTTTGGTCAGGTTAGGGAACATATTGTCAATATAATAACATGGAGGAGTGGGTCTCACTCTCAATTATGCATTTTGTTAATTTCTTGCATCTGACTATTAATCTAACACGAAATGACACAAAAATAACAGGTTTTTTATCAACTCGTTAACGAATAAGGTTATCTATTAAGAGTTCGTTAACGAATCGGGTTGTTATGTGTCATCTATTAAGAGCCCTTTAACGAATCAGATCATCTATTAAGAGCCCGTTAACGAACCAGGTCGTAGGCTGTAGGCCATGTGATCATATGGGTCAAAGATCCAAATGTAGCCGTTACAATACTTTGGGAAGATACACAACACACGTTCTTGAATATATAGCTTTTGAAGATTGCTGAGGTGGCATAAAGTTAGGAGAAGGAGTAGCACACTTGTAATACAAATAAGTGAAAAGGGTGCAACCAGAGAAATTTTTCGGGGTTCCGGGAACTCCACGTCGGTTGGTGTTCCAGCCAATGGTTATTTGACATCTGGATTTTCTTTCAATCTTATTGAAACACACTTTTAAATGCTGAAACGTTAGTCCCAAGGCCGAAAAAGCTAAACAGAGTTAAAAGTTTTTCAAGATTTCGTCATCGTCTTCTTCCTCGTCAGATAGCCCTCGTATCCATAATTCAAGTGTTCTTGTTTGCCTGGGATTTGTGGATAAAATCGGCAAAACACCTCTTTATTTTTTTGTTTTGGTGTAAAACCCAAACAATAAAAGCCAACAAATCAAGCCACAAAGCCTTCCAACTCCAAAAGAAACCTACAATACAGACAAGATGGAGGAGGAGAAACAACCAGAGTTGGGCAGGAAGCCATCACCGGAAATAATCGTAAATTTCCTGCAGAGCTTTCCAGAAAAGAAGAGGGACTGAGATTTGAGTAGATCCGTACCACGAAGGAGAGACCATCGAATGTCCCAAGCAACATACATGATAGTAATATGAAACCTGAGCAAATCAGCTTTTCCCCTTCTCTTTTTTTCAGCGACAAGAAGATATTTCATCAAAAAATAAAGAAGATTACTGAGAACAGAACGGAACGCAAAGATTATTGACGGACGCGTAAACTCCGTTTATTTTTACTTTTTGGGAGTGAAGTTTCAGCATTTAAGAGAATGAATTAAATAAAAATAAATAAAGAAATCCAGTTGTCTAATAACCATTGGTTCTGAACAACAACTGGCAGAGGTGAGTTGGAGTTCCCGATATCTTGAAAAATTTCTCCTCCCAAAGCAGCCACTCCTTAACCCCCAAAACCTTGACCCAAACCAAATATCGTGGATTACTTTACTTTACAAGAATAAACATGATTAATAATAATATTAATATTAATATTAAAACATTCCCAGCAAGTAATTTTAGATTTATGTCCTGCCATGTGAATTTGCTTTTTACTAATAAGTTTCCGAGCAAATTGACTTTTTCACTATCCAAAAACTGAAAATGCACGAACCCGAAAATGCTAGAAAAGTACAAAAACTAAGTTAACACAATGTAAGTGGAGAGAAACTTAAACATAAATTGTATTGTTAACCCATGGTGTTATGATGACACCCCTATATGTGTCTAGTCATTCCCTAAATATGGTCATTGTTTGCTGAGAGCTCTTCCGGATGGTTTATAGAATATCCCATATTCGCCGTTGGTATATTTTAGGAGTTATACAATTTAGGATTTAGTAAAAGGGTGTGATATCCACACATCTCTTTTTACTTCTCACACACTTTTTTAATTTTCAACCGTCGGATCACATGAAATGAAGTAGATCAAATGACAGAAGTTAATAAGAGATGTGTGAGAAGTAAAAATAGATGTATGGATAGCACATCCCTTTAATAAAACAAGTAGTTTAAATGGAATTTGAGTTTTTGCAGACTACTTTACAGATCAATTTGCTATGATAATTAGGTGTTGACTTGAAAGACTATAACAAGTCTTCCTCTTTCAACGACAACTACTTCAGAACTCTTCAATTGCTATGACGATTACGTGTTGAATATAACAAGCCTTCATCTTTCTGCCCATAAAGAAAGTTAGAATCCTCTTTTTTTCTCTATGCTTAATTTTCGCGGGGTAATATTGTTCTCTTTTTTATCGTTTTCTTATCGCCAATGTCCTACACAGTTATACGAACGATTTTGGGGGAATCAAACATGAAACTTCGGGTGGAAAGGTGACTGCTGGTAAACAACTAAGCTACATTCCCTTTCAACACCAATGATATTATTTTGTGACGGTGTTTGGTTCAGTTTTTTGTAGGTCATTGTAGATAATATAGAGAATCAATTGAAAACAGTAAAAGACACTTAAACAACCTAAGCCACACAACACCAAGAAGAACATGATCCTGCTGACACCAGATTTACCAAAGTTATCATGTATTATGCTTTACCATTTTGGAGTTATACTACTTAATTAGTCACAGAGCTATATTAATTTATGATCCATTTGAAGATGAAGAGCAATTATTATTAGCATATAATTAACGAACATCTAGATGTTTAAGAAAGGAAACAAGTCAAACAACATTAAGCAAGATTTTCATGAAGTGAAATTACTAGCTTATTATGACAATTTGGTAGATTAAGAGAGACCAATTAAGCTCGGTAAACTGAATTAGTGACGAGGAATTTTAGACTTATGTCTTTGTCATGTGAATCTGCTACCAACTTGACATTTCCACTATCCAAAAACTGAAAATGCACCCAAACATGCTAAGAAAGTAAAAAAACAAAGTTAATGCGATGTACGTGGAGAGAAATTTAAACGCGAAAATTGTATTGTTCACCCATGATGTCATAATGGCGTCCCAACATGTGTCTAGTCATTCTCCAAATATGGTCACTGCATGCCAAGAACTCTAGCAGATGGTTTATAGAAGATAACAAAAAGGGAATTTGAGTTCTTGTAGTCTATAGGTCATATTGAACCATTCTCCCTTGGGAATGATTGGAAATTCTAGCCTACAGTACTCATCAAAATCATGGTTATTTATCATAATGCAAATAGTAACGCTCCTCCCCGGGCTCATGTATGCGAACACAAAGCAGTACAAGGAGGTTCGTCGAAACCTGGTTATTAAGATTGATTATAAGGGTGACGTGGTTGCTAATACAGTTGGGTGGTCGGAAAACGTGGCAATCATATAATTATTTTGAATTATAGTAGTATTTTAGTTGATTTTTTTATTGGTACTTAAACTAAAAGTTATGTTACTTAAATTAATAGTTGTATTGAAATTGGTATTCAAAGATCCCGAACACTTAAGTTTTTTTTTTCAACGTATTCTTTAATAAAAGGCGAAAAAATAATTTAATATAAATCCGATGAGCTAAAAAATTGAGATATGAAATTTTCTTCTCGTCCTATTTGGCACGAAAATATCACAAACAATTTCAAGGAAACTCATTGAAATAACTGTATATATCCATGAACATTGGCAACATGTTGTGATAAGCAACTTCTTCTTGGACTGTAAGTTAGCAGACAAACTGAAGGAAAAATGTTCATCTGTAGCTAGCATCCAGCAATGTTAGAATATCACAAGGCATCCCGGAGAAAATCCCGAGTACACGCGACGTTTTTTTCTAGTCGAGGCTCGAAGTACAAGTACTAGCATTTCACTGAGTTCAACATTGTAATGAAAAAGCACGAGAATATACAAACATAAAGCAACCAGCACACCATGTCACCATGGAGCTAACATCCTACGAAAAAGGATAGAAAATAGATACCAGACAGGAAGGAAGAAGCTCAGAAAAGGCAATTGAAACACAACTATTTAGACAACATAAATCCATTTTTCACAAAGCACTTGGCCGACCACATAAGAACTCTAACCTTCCCCGACCACATAATAACCCAGTTAAAAGAAATCTATTTAGCCCTCAATGAAATCCTTGTTTTGGGCAAGGCAATAACAACAAAACCTCTCCATCCAGCTAGTTTATGCATTCAAAGTCGGGATGAAGATCGTACACATACATACAGAACCATACAAACACATGACCATGAAATCTTAGGAAGTACACGATGCCATTAATATACTAAGCATTAAAAGTAAATACAGAAAGTCATAAACACCATCAGGAAGCAATTTGTATATTCGCCACTCAAACAACGAACGATAATAAAAAATAACAATACCTTTTATTCTATTACAATTCGAGCATCCAACCTGAAACCAATTGGCAACGGGTGGAGATGCCCGAGATCATTCAAACTATTTACGTAACACTTCAATTCTCGACATGAGATTCACACTCTCGAAACAATACCTGCTCCAAGAAGCAATATACTCTCAAAAATTTCAACTTGCTAATTTTGTAATAAACACAAAGAAAACTTGTCATTTTCTCACTAACCGTTTTCTGTTCATTTTCATTTTCACTATATTCCTAATTAAACAAAACTATAAATCAAACCGAAAAACTATAATCTGCTCCTCTGACGAATCCAAATTTTGCATCATGTATATGTATTTACTTTAAGAATGATAAAAACATAAAAATTAAAACTAAAAACATGAATTTTGCTAAGAAATTAATATAAAACCAATGCATCTGAGAGAATTACAATCAAGTCAATACAAATTAACGAATAAATCTAAATGAATTAGAGTTCAATCCAATCAGAAACACAGCAAATAAGCATCACAAAGATTAAATTTAAACAAAAACCAAATAAAGCCATACAAAAGATTAAGAATTTATATTCGGATTGAAGAAAGAGATTACGTACCGACATGAATTCGGTCAAAGAAGAAAGAACTTTTTAATTTTCCAGGAAAATGAAATGTCTCGGAAAGCAGAGAGAGAGACATTAGGCCAGAAATGGGCCTAAATTGTATTGTGAAATCTGGGAAAGAATATGAGGCTTTAACGGTTTTTGTTTCGGGATGAACGGCGTTATTTTGCTGACGGGAACGGAAAGATGATTCGTATCGCCGTTAAGTCGGCGTCAGCCCTGACGTGGTTTGTGTGCTTGGAATAAATTTGAGAGTCCAATAAAAAAATGGAAAATTGCATAGACACAATCCTACATTAAATCCATGAATAAAATCGAACCAGTTTTTTCACAGATTCACTTTTTAGTACTGATGTATTACTACCCTCCATTTTCCTTAGAACTCAATTAAAACGCATAATCGTCACCAATGAATAGTGCACTTTTTGAATAAGTGACGAAAGCTTGGTATAACGATTTGATTTACCAAAATTCATCTGCACATATTTTCTACTTTCAAGAAGACAAGGTGTAGTAAAGGAAGTCATTTAGCGGTCATCATTCCACATCGGGAGACTAATTCCCACATCAAAAAGTGGTTAAGTCAGTATACCGAAACTAATGCAATTTTTTGAGAATCCAATCATCATTTAGAAACTAGAGACAACACAACTTCAACAACGAGCCCCTTGCATTTCCATTTCTTTATTGATTGCTTATTCTCGATGCATTAAATAAAATGCAATACTAGCTCATAAGTCAAAATTTGCTTAAATAAAATAAAAGATTAGATTTAAGTGGCTTGGTTAAAATCTTGCTGGGAAAAAACTGAATGGGAAAAACTCCATACTTAGGAGAAAAGGTAGCACATTTATAAAGTTATAATACAAATCAGTGAAAAGGGACCAAGCAAACATAGCAATTGTTTACCCAAAAAAAGCAAATATAGGAATCCATGAGAATAAACGTCGGCCGAGAAATATCCAAGTTGTCGCCAATTGAAGGCCTCCCAAAGTAGCGACTCCTCAACCCCCAAAACCCTACCTAAACCAAATATTGTGGATTACTTTACTTTACAAGAATAAACATGATTAATAATAATAATAATAATATTAATATTAAAACATTCCTCGAGAAAATGATACCCGAACCATCAGCTTCATTTCTCCCTGCCATCTATCTCTATGGAAGCGATGTGGGATATTTTGTGCCAGTAGCGTCCTTTTCCTGGTTGGCATCTCTCTTTTAGCGCTGGACACCCAATGATGACAAGTCTCTCTAGTGAAGTAGGCAGACCCTCCTCTGGAATGGATGCTAGCTTTGGACATTTGGAGAGTTGCAGAGATTGAAGGGAGGTGAGGAATTGAAAGCCCTTGCTGCTCAGTTTCTTCAGATTCGGGAAGCCACTAATTAATAGATAAGTGAGAGATTTGGGGAGGAGCGTCTCCATCCGGACCATGTCGGGTGGAAACGACACCGTATCCGGGTCTTCACCATTGATTTCCAAGTATGTAAGGGAGGTGAGCCTGTGCAACCCCCACTCCAACTCCCACAATGACTTACAGCTCTTGACCTTATTAATTTCAAGAAACGTGAGGTTGGGAGGAAAAGTCAAACCTTCACGGTAGTCGATGCTCAATTCCTCAAGAGAGTTGACATTGTGCATGTCTTCGGGCAACGCCTCCAATTTCTCGCAATTTCTGATATTGATCTTTCTCAGGTTTGAGGGTAGTCTCGGGATGGAAACAAGACTTCCACATTGTTGAATATATAGCTTTTGAAGATTGCTGAGGTGGCATAAGCCATCCGGTAAGGATTTCAGATTTTGGCAATCCCAGATCTCAATATATTCAAGAGAGTTGAGATTGTGCATGTCTTCGGGCAACGCCTCCAATTTCTGGCAACTGGTGATCTGGAACGCTATCAGGTTGGAGGGTATTCTCCCTCCACTCAGTCTCGGGATGGAAACAAGACTTCCACATTTGTAAATACGTAGCTGTTGAAGATTGCTGAGGTGGCATAAGCCATCCGGTAAGGATTTCAGATTTTCACACATACAGATCTCAATATATTCAAGAGAGTTGAGATTGTGCATGTCTTCGGGCAACGCCTCCAATTTCTCGCAATTTCTGATATTGATCTTTCTCAGGTTGGAGGGTAGTCTCGGGATGGAAACAAGACTTCCACATTGTTGAATATATAGCTGTTGAAGATTGCTGAGGTGGCATAAGCCATCCGGTAAGGATTTCAGATTTTCATACATACAGATCTCAATATATTCAAGAGAGTTGAGATTGTGCATGTCTTCGGGCAACGCCTCCAATTTCTCGCAATTTCTGATATTGATCTTTCTCAGGTTGGAGGGTAGTCTCGGGATGGAAACAAGACTTCCACATTGTTGAATATATAGCTGTTGAAGATTGCTGAGGTGGCATAAGCCATCCGGTAAGGATTTCAGATTTTGGCAATCCCAGATCTCAATATATTCAAGAGAGTTGAGATTGTGCATGTCTTCGGGCAACGCCTCCAATTTCTCGCATTCTCTGATCCAGATACATCTCAGGTTGGACGGTCTTCTCCCTCCACTCAGTCTCGGGATGGAAACAAGACTTCCACAGTACCTAATAATTAGAGTTTGAAGATTGCTGAGGTGGCATAAGCCATCCGGTAAGGATTTCAGATTTTGGCAATTCCAGATCTCAATATATTCAAGGCAGTGATTGGTGTTGTCGTTGACGAACCCGTTCGGTGCTATTAAACCCAGTCGTTCACATTCCTCCTCATCTACTAGTGATTTCAAACTTTTGCAATCTTCAATCCTTATACTTCTGAGATTTTGGGGAATCTGGAATTTTGCAAAATATATCAACGAATGGCACTCTCTAATCTCGATGTTTTTAAGAGAAGGTGGCAGACCAACATCTGGAAAAGAAACTAGAGATGAACATTCGTATATGCGAAGCTCTTGAAGAGACGACAGCTGATTTAACCCTTTTGGTAGCTTCAAAAGATTTTCGCACTTTTTTATCTCCAGACATACAAGCTTGCACTCCAATATTTCCAATTGCAGCAACTTCTCTGCTTCTTCTCCCAATTCTTCAACTAGACGAGAGTTGTCTTCAATTTCCAAACGGCCAAGACTAGTCAACCGCTGCAATAATCTACCCTCATTCTTCCATGAAGACGTCAGCTTCTCACATCCATTAATCTTCAAATCTCTAACCTTGCTTAATCCCTTCCTCAACAATTCCCCTGTTTGCAGAGACATCACCTCCGAAATGTTTGAAAGCCGCAAGGACTCAAATAACTCAAACTCAACCTTAGCATCTGTATGCACCAATACTTTACAACCGTTAATATTTAATTGACGAAGTTGTTTGTAGTTGGCAATCGAAACCGCCAATTCCTCACATTCAACAATTTCAAGTTCGGCTAACAAATCGAGGTTCTCTGGCAGCTTGCCTTCCAACTTGGAACATTTTTCGATTGAAAGCCTTTTCAGGCAAGGGAAAACACCACTTCCGTGATCCAGTTGGAAAGGAAGCCACACCTTCCAATGTTGCATATCCACAAACTCGAGAATCTCTAACAGAGGAAAAGCCAAGACACACTCGCCATAAAACTCAGCACCAACACTTTCCACTGCATTCATTCCTCTAATATAAAGCTCTTTGAGTTGAGGCAATTGTCCGAGAGGTGGCAACGATAAACAATTGTTACATTCCTCTAAGCGCACAAGCACCATATTAGAGAAGAAGGAACCTCC
This sequence comes from Pyrus communis, assembly GCF_041283825.1. Classification (NCBI taxonomy): domain Eukaryota; kingdom Viridiplantae; phylum Streptophyta; class Magnoliopsida; order Rosales; family Rosaceae; genus Pyrus; species Pyrus communis. The sequence continues at coordinate 2,083,233 of NC_142575.1, read as the reverse complement.
AACCCATGATGAAAATTCCTTGTCGGCATAACTCTTGATGGTGAGCTCCTTGATCTTTATATGAGGCTGCAACATGTCAAGCACAGCGGATTCAGTTTCTCCTGTGTC